>NC_137791.1:5270972-5815972 GCF_963383645.1 Muscardinus avellanarius | reverse complement strand
CTCCCTTGGAGAGCACATCTCACCACCACGCGCTCTAGATGCCAGAATTGGCGCTCCAAGAGCAAATGTTTGCCCCGCCGGATTCTGTTACTGCTGGGTCCATCCCTTCTTCCCATGCCTCTAGTCATCCCTTTGGGAAGGCAGATGCTTACGTTTTGTCTTTGTATATTGGATGCATGAGACTTGCTTCTTATTTTGATCCTCACTAACTTTTACAGGGGCTCACAAGAGCTCTCCTTGAGTCTCAACAGAGACTTTGGACTTTAGGACTTTTCAGCAATGCGGGAACTGTTAAGACTATGGGAACTCTTGGAGAGGACTAAATGCAGTTTGCTACCTGAGCTGGACGTGAGCTCTTTAGAAGCCAGGCGCGGAATGTTATAGTTAGATGTAAAACGTCCTCGAAAGAGCGCATTTATTAATATTCGGGGTTGATATAATTGAGTTGTGAGGGTTATAATCCCAGGAGCTGATAAACCCACTGTAATAGGTTTTCCTGGGTGGTACTTGGTAGGCCAATAGAATATGGGTGCCGGAGGTGGATCCCGGGTGCAGCCTTGAATATGATATGTGGTTCCTCCTCCTCAGCTTGTTCTCTGGCTTCCAGACTCCATGATGTGAGGAGCTCAGCCCATATGCTCTCCTCTTGGCCTCCTACTGCCATGCCCTGAGATCCACAGTCCCCAGCCTCACATGGATTGAACCCAAATCTGTCAGAAAATAAATCTTCTTTCCTCTAAGTAACATGGTCAATCTTTATATTATAGCTGCAAGAATGCTGTTGGATACAGAAGTTATCACCAGCAATCTCACTACCATGGAAAGGAGGTAAAATCCAGAGATAAACACATCAAGTGATGTCTACATAGATGTATCATTTTCACTATAATTTATAATTACAATACACCAATACAGAATCTTAAAAATTGACCCCAAGATATTAAAAATGAATTATAATGCAAGAGCCCACAACTCTGTGTGTGTGTGTGTGTGTGTGTGTGTGTGTGTGTGTGTGTGTGTGGTGTTGGGGATTGAACCCAGGAGCATTCTACCTCCGAGCTACACCCCCAGTTTGATTTTTTATTCTTTATTTTTATTCTTTATTTTATTCTTTATTTTATTTAATTTTTATTTTTTATTCTTTATTCTTTTATTCTAAGTTGCAGACCTCACTAAGTAGCTGAGGCTGGCCACGAACCACGATCCTCCCGTCTCAGCCTCCCAACTACTGGGATTATAAACGTGCACCACCATGCCCGGCTAGAAGCCCACAACTTTTAAAAATTATAAAGAAATATCATGCTGTATAAATTATAACTACCAATACTCAAAATGAGTCATGAAATAAAAAATAAAACTGCAAATACCATTAATATGGTGCCCGTGTCAAGTATATGATGTTGTTGCTTGTATACTGAGATGAATTTCCTTTTTAGGGCCCCTTGATGAGCTACAGAATATACTTTTAGGGGTACTGGGGGTGAACCAAAGGGCATTCTACCTTCTCACTACACTCCTAGCCCTTTTTATTTATTATTATTATTTTTTTTATTTTTTTTATTCTGAAACAGAATAAAGTCTCATTAAGTTGCTGAGGCTTTAATCTTTCTGTCTCAGCCTCCCAAGTAGTGAGGTGACAGGTGTGAGCCACTGCACAGAGCTATTGCACATTTTACAGGTGGTTGCTGGGACAGAGCCTTGAGCCAGACAGCCTCCACTGGGTGGAGCAGGAATTGAATCGGTGCAGTCATATCCCTATCTGAGTGAAGTTCCACTAACTGAGCTCAGGTAGAGAGCAAACCTGTGTTGACTGAAGTCATACCCAGGTGTGGAGTGAGCCCATCCTGTGCCGGTTACCCTACTACAGACTACACCAGGCACTTGCCATCATTCCTACTTGAAATCATGTTCAAGTATTATTTATTAGCAGATAATCATCTTCCTCTTCCTCTTCCTCTCCTCCTCCTCCTCCTCCTCCCTCTATCATAAATGGCATATCCATTGATAGGGTGGATGAATGGGCTACCAAACAGAAGTTTGAGGACTAGAATTTATTTATTGTTACAGCTGGAAGGAATCAAGTCCAACATCAATACTGTCCAGAAGAGAACACTGCAGTGTAGAGAGATTTAGTCCCTTGCCCAGGGTTGTAGAGTTATTAAGTGCCAGAGCTGGGACTATAATTACGTCTTCAACTCCTGCGAGGTCTCCAAGACCATGTGGAGGAAGAGTGTTGCCAGGGCAGGAAGAAAACGGCTTTGATCTCTCAAATGGCTCAAAACTTCTTTTAAAAAGTGATTGCTGGGTGTGGTGGCGCATGCTTGTAATCCCAGCATTTGGGAGGCTGAGACCGGAGGATCGCGGTTCATGGACAGCCTCAGCTACTTAATGAGGCCCTTTGCAATTCAGTGAGACCCTGTTTCAAAAAAATAAAAAGACTATAAAATAGGGCTGGGGGTATAGCTCGAGGTACAATGTCCCTGGGTTCTGTCCAGTACCGCCAAAAACAACAAAAAAAAGTGATTGCTGTTGCCAAGACTGGTACGCTGCCTGGTAGGTCTGTTTCTGACCTCCTTCCCACAGATCCACCTGTGGTCCAGTGTGGGGCACCTGCAGGCTCTCTGAGCTTGGCCTGCTACCACTCCAATGCAGGTCCAGGTTCCAGACCCCGGATTCCTGACCCAGCTGAAGCTCGGGGGCCAGCCGCAGTGCCCAATCAGGCTTCACAGCATCCCACACGTGGTATTCAGCCTTTAGCTGCTGGGTTCAGGGGAGGTCTGGGAGAAGTTCCTAGAAGCAAAGGCCAGCACCTCTGGATGTGACAGGTGGCGTTCAGTGGGTCTCAGACAGTCACCTACCAAGCAGAGGGATTGCAGATTTTAGTGAGTTGTACAATTTTATTAGCTCACACTTTTTTAGGGTGAAGGGATGTTCTGGAGATTGCAACCCACAGGTATTCTACCTCCAAGCCACACCCCCAACCCTTCTTAATTTTTATTTTGAAACAGGGGTCTGCTAAGATGCAGAAGGGCTCACTAAGTTGTTTAGGCTGGTCTTGAATCCGTCATTGTCTTGTCTCAGTCTCCAAAGTACTGGAATTACAGGTGCGACCCACTATGCCTGACTCAGATGAAGTATTATTATTATTATTATTGTTTTTTTTTTTTTTGGTGGTACTGGGGTTCCTGGAAATCCTTATACCTCTGGGCTACACTCCCAGACCAATTTTTTTTTTATATTTTTATTTGGAAACAGGGTCTCTTAAGCCAGCGTGGCTGGCTTCAAACCAGAACAATCCTCCTGTCTCTGCCTCCCAAGCGTGGGGATTACAAGCGTGCGCCACCACGCCCGGCAGATGAAATATTCTTAATGAACTACTGAGTCTATGTTTCCTGAGGAATCAATGCAAGATAGCTTTGTCCTAGAGTAAGACCCAGGGTGGATCATGCCGTATAGACCCATCCACTTCTCACTTGTAGGCCCCACACCCCTTCTTTCCAACACTCCATCCACCCCTCAACACACACACACACACACACACACACACACACACACACACACACACCCCAAACATCACAAGCAGTTTTGAAATGGAAGTCACAAGGGGCAGGTGTCTAAGGACGCACAGGGTCCTTGGCTTATCTTTCCCTTCTTCCCTTAGCTACTCTCACCCCTGCCAAGACAGATTTGGGTCCTGGGAATGTTTTCATCCAGAGGATTTTTTTTTTTTTCTAATTAAGACGAAGCAATGAAGTCAAAGGGCATTATCTGGTAACATGTGCTTCAGCCTACATGGGCTAGAAGCACGCCTTCAGAATTCACTTGAGTACAGAATCATCTTTCAGGCTTTGTGTTTTCTGGACAGAGCTCAAGAGGAAGACCTTAGTGTCTTAGTGGGGTTAAGCATGGTCGCCCTGGTCTGAGCGCCGCGTGGTAACACCCAGCCCAGGAAAGGTCCCTGATTTCCAGTACAGCGAGAGCGGGAGTGGGCAAGAGTGTCTCCAGCCATCTTTTACAAGAGATCCCAAGATCACAGACGGCAAGACCCAGTTTGCTGAGAGGCCAGCTGTCTCCTAATCAAGTTTTCTCAGGCTCAGAACCGCGGAAACGTTTTCAAAGGTATTACTCGCGGCAGGTCTCCAGTAATTCAACATTTCCAGACTCATCCAAATGTCTCCTGAAGTATTTGCTGTTTGTTGGAGCACGGCTTTCAGGATGAGGTGATTAAAAGAAACCTATCAATTGGAGCTTTTTTTTTCTCCATGAGTAAATAAGGTTGACATACTGTTCAAATAAACCCACAATTTACTGCAATCTGTTTTTAGACAAACCCTCCACTTTAACCTCCAAATGGGAAAGACAAGAGACTTTCCCCTTCTCGTTTAATCAAGAACATATGTTCAAAGATAATACCGGAGGCTTATTCTGGGAAGCGTTCTGCTTTTTCTCTGACAAGCCATGCAGTGAGCTCACGAGGCGGCCGGGACATAATGAAAGCAAACGCCACCATCAATCGCAGCCCGGCAGAGGTCACCTCAGAAAATCGCCTGCTGCTCAGATAACACCGGCTTTGCTGAAGCACTCGGGGCGGGGAGCTGGTCACCGGCAGCGGGTGCCATGAGAGCTGACACCAGCCCGAGCAACCGGGAGAGAAGGGGGCCCGAGGGAGCAGGTGCGTGCGCCCGCGTGTGCTCACACACCGGTGTGATCCCCGCAACCCGGCCAGGAGACCAGTTGCTCCTTTTCCCAAGAGAGCCTTGGAGGCACCAATCTTCATTAAACCCCTGAGTGCGCCCGGCGGCAGGAGGCCAAGACAGTCCTCAGAATGGAGGCTTTTAGAACATCTGTTGGGACTTTGAGAGACCCTGGGGGGTTGGGGGGGGGAGAGGACTCAGAATCAGTACTTTTCATTTCCAGACTGTGAGTCATAACAGGGGTACATCAATCTGAGCACCAGGCAGGGCTCAGATGTACCTAGGTACATTTCGTGGGAATTAGGTTTAAATATCAAACTACTCATGCAGCGTGAAAGCCTTCTCTCCCCTCTCCTTACGCCAGGAATCCGCTGGAACCTGGAATGGAGTTTTCTGATAGCAAAGTTTGCTGTAGCGGAAAGGAAATTATGGAGATTTCCCCACCAGGCAGAAGGATATGATCGGTCTAGGGGCCCATGGGCCCGAGCAGGGAACCCACTGATCTCCTTTTAAACACCCAATTATGGGCTATTACGCCACTGCTTCTCGGCTTCTGCAAATGTGAGACCTTGACAAATTCCCAAATATAAAAGCCATAAAACCAATCATTTCTTAAACCTGCCTGAGTGACACCGAGAAAATCACAGCAGTGTGGCAGGTCACTGTGAAATAAAGCCACCATGAAAGAAGTGGCTGGCGCTGTCATGGAGAAAGCAATTAGAAGGTGACTCGCTCTCGGGTCTAAGGCCTGGGCTCGTTTTTCTTGCAGCACCCTGCTGCAAAACGGATCAATCTGTAATAAGTAGGCGTTCTGTATCATAAGGCAGACATTTCTTTTAGTTGTTCCACTAGGAAAAAAAAAAAAAAAGCATCCAGATTTAGAATTTGACAGGAACCAGAATCGCCTGCCCCCTCTACCCTTCTCCCCTCCCCCAAACCAGCAGGAAAGTGTATGTGTCAGTCGGCCAGCGTGGAGGCTGGGGGTTTTAAAAGCTTTAATTTGAAGGGGATTAAAAAAAAACACACACCTGGGTGTTAAGTAATTTGGCTGCGGCTATTTAATGCATCAGCCACGCTGCAGAATTGGAGCCCTGTTTACAATGAGAAATTGAAAACTTACACGCTCTGTAGGCAAGTGTAAGTAGATACAGGAAGGCAAGTCAAAATCAGCTGAGGCCCTGCAGAATCGCCGTCAGGAGGACTAATGATGCCTTCAGAGGGCCTGCAATAAAGGCCAGGCTGTGGATTACAGGTGTGTAAAGCAGGTATGCCTTGTCTTTTGCGGGAGCCATGTCTCCCTGTGTTTAGGTAAAGACTCCATTTCTCAAAGAGAATATGCTAATAGAGTCTACGAGGAGACTGGGAAGAAGCAGGGGCCCAGAGAAGCCAAGATTTTCCCCAAGGCACTTAGAATTCCTTCCTCGGTGGTAGAACCAAGATCAGAACTCAGATTGCAAAATTATGGGAAATACACTCAATGGAATTCTGTTCAGCTGTAGAGAAGAACAAAATCATGTCATTTGCAAGAAGATGGAAAGACCTGGAGAACATTATGTTAAGTGAGATCAGCCAAGCACAGAAAGAGAAGGGACATGTGTTTTCTCTAATATGCCCAAACTAGGGAGTATTAGGAATACCAGAGGGACTCCAGATAATGGAGGGGAAACCTCAGCAAAGCTGAAAGAAAATGGTAGGAGAGGAAGAAGGCTGAGGTTGATTAATGGAGGAGCTACATTTGAATTTGTATAAAAGAATGAATGTAGCATGGTCAACCTGGACACTCAGTGTTGGGAGGGGGAAGGGAAGCTGGGGAGAGGGCACCAAGCCCCGTCTGAATGTGTGCCATTTTCAAAATGATCCACATAGGAAAAAAAAATAAATGTATTAATCTAAAAAAAAAAAGATCAGAACTCAGTCTCCCAATCCCTAATTTCCATTCTAAGTCCCTGTGGGAGATAGAATAATGCACCCCAAAGATGTCTACGTCCTAATTCCCGGAACCTGTAAGTCCAGCATCTTGCCTGGCAAAAGGGACTTGGCCGATGGGGTGAAGTTAAGAATCACGAGGTAAGGAGATTGTCCAGCGTGACGCACGTGGCCCAGCGTGATCGTGAAGGTCCTTAGAAGTCTCAGAGGGACAGGAGAGTGAGGACCAGAGTCCGAGGGTGAGAGGAGATGTCCTCCTGCTGCCCGGGAAGGTGGAGGGAGGGACGACAAGCCAAAAAATGCGGGCGACCGCCATGGGCGAGAAAAAGATTCTTCCCTGCAACTTCCAAGAACAACTCAAGTGCTGCTGATACTTTGACTTGAGCCCCGGGAGACCTTTCAAGAGCCTGACCTCCAGAACTTGAAGAAAACACATTCGTGCTGTGCTAAGCCACGAAGACCGCGGGAGTATATTACAGTAGGAAGAGAGCGGGACTCATCGGTGCCTGCCATGGTAACCCTGAACCACGCCCTGCAGTTGGCCCCCGGGGTCACCACAGTGATGGACACGGACACGGGCACGCTCTGCCTCTGGGGAGAGAGGATACCATCGCTGACGTCATGGGAAATCGCCTACACACATTTGGGGCTACCTGTGTTGTTTTAAAGCTCCCTACAGTGAACTCCTTCCTTACTGCCTGTTCAGGGTGACCTGCTCCTGGAGACCCCCACCCCAGCCACCCGCAGTTTGTTTTAGCATTTCTGCTGTCCTTAAAGAGGCCCTCTTGCTCCAGCGGCCCCTCAAGGGCTCTCACCTCTGTCTCTTTCTCGTGTCAATGATTCCTAAAGAGAAAGCATCAGGATTTCAACTTTTTTTTTTCTTTTTGCAGTACTGGGAACGAAACCCAGGGGCATTCTACCTCAGAGCTACACCCCCAGCCCTATTTTAATTTTTTTTTTTTGCAGGTCTGGGAATGGGACCCAGGGGCATTTGACCTCCGAGCTACACCCCTGCCCTATTTTTATTTTTTATTTTGAAACAGGGTCTCACTGAGTTGCAAAGGGCCTCACTAAGTAGATGAGGCTGTCTGTGAACTGCAATCCTCCAGTTTTAGCATCCTGAATGCTAGGATTACAAGCATGTGTTACCACGCCCGGCTTTTATTTTTGAAACAGGGTCTCACTAAATTGCAGAACTTTAAGTACCTGAGGCTGCCACAAACCTGTAATCTTCTTGTCTCAGCCTCCCCAGTACTGGGATAACAAGTGTGCGCCACCATGCCTGGCTTGAGGTTCAACTATTTTTTTTTTTTTTTTTTTTGGTGGTACTGGGATTCCTGGAAGCCCTTCTACCTCCGGGCTATACTCCCAGACCTATTTTTACATTTTTATTTGGAAACCGGGTCTCCTAAGCCAGCGTGTGCGGCTGGCTTTGAACCTGCGCGATCCTCCTGTCTCTGCCTCCCAAGCGCGGGGATGACAAGCGTGCCCACCACACCCGGCTTGAGGTTCAACTATTTCTAACATACAGACTCCGGCGCCTCATTTCAGTGTGCTTCTGTATCCACTCCTGCCCTCTCTCCCTCCTTGTCCTCGTAAAGGCTTCAAAACTTCATCTCAGCCGGATGCTGAGGTGGCCACGCTCGTGATCTCAGTACTTGGGAGGCTGAGACAGGCGGATCACGGGTTTGGGGCCAGCCTTAGCTACTTAGTGAGGCCCTTTGCAACTTTAGACACAGACAGACTTTGGTGTAACTCCCGATTCACCATTTCCCAGGGAAACTTATCTAGTATTTATTAAGACTGACTTTCTTTATCCATAAAACAGAGATAAACCAGACGTGGTGGTGCACACCTGTAATCCTAGTACTTGGGAGGCTGAGACAGGAGTGTTGCAGGTTCAAGGCTTGCCTCAGCCACTTAGCAAGGCCCTCAGCAACCTAGTAAGACCCTGTTTAAAAACAAAATTAGCCGGGCATGGTGGCGCATGCTTGTAATCCCCGCGCTTGGGAGTTAGAGACAGGAGGATCGCCCAGGTTCGAAGCCAGCCACGCTGGCTTAAGAGACCCTGTTTCCACATAAAAAAAAAGTATAAAATAGGCCTGGGAGTGTAGCCCGGAGGTAGAAGGGCTTCCAGGAACCCCAGTACCACCAAAAAAAAAAAATTAAAATAGGGCTGGGGTACAGTGTAGATTGGAGGTAGAATGTCGCTGGGGTCAATTCTCAGCAAGACACACACACACACACACACACACACACACACACACACACAGAATATAACAACTCTTGCTCCACAGTGAGAAATTAATATATTAAACTTAAATAAAGCACACACTGTGATCCAAACAGGCAATTCATAAATTATGGAGTGGGAGAGTAGAGGGACTTGGATATGGTACCCTTAGCCTCAACCCCAAGGCGCCGTATGGACGCACACTTACATTCTACGGGACCAGAAGCTTCAGATTCTGAGTGTTGGGAACAGATGCCACCTCTGTGTCGCGGTCACAAGGCAGTGGTGTACCTTCTTCTTCCATACCGGGGCATCCTGAGAAGCGAGCAAATCACACGAGATTTGCTGCCGGAGGGCCACACCACAATCCATACTGTCCAAAAGAAGATTGCGATTTAACAGGAGTAGGGGCGATGGCATCCCTGGCGTTTGACACTCTAAAGATGTATGTACAACGAGGCGTGGTAAGGAGGGCAGCATCTGCTCCCGGAGTCACCAACCAAAGACACAGAGAAGATGGCTTTTGAGTGGGGTTCTGGAGGGTGAGTAGGAGTTTACAAAGCAAAGCAGAAAATAGGAGAAAGAATATACTGGGCAGCGAAAAATGTCTAAGAACGATGAGGTACAAGCATATCAACAGGGAACGTCTCCCGAGCAGACCAGCGACGTGGAGACCACCGGAAAGAATTCTGTCCCGTTCAGTGAATTAACTCCATGTTCGCTGGCTGAGTCATGGGCAACCCAATTTTCTCTGGATTTGCTGCAAAGTGATTCCAGGGTCACACTACACAATTCGTCCTTCCTTGACTGAAAGCAAAGCCTTGTGAACTGTCGGAGGGCCACAGCACATCCATACTAATCAGGTGACACGCACTGGCCCTGGGATACGAAGCATCCAGCATCCCGGGTCGTAATTCATACGCGGTCGATGCTGCCGCACACACATGGAAGATGTTCCTTCACATTCCAGAGCACTTTTTGAAGATGCTAAGAAAAATCAATAGCTTCTTAAATGCCAGCTACCTCATTAAGACAAACTACTAATTTCTTGTTGCTCTTCTGTTGAGTCCCCAGATCTGACGTCACAGTTTGTAGCGGGGTGGGGTGGGGGCGGGTCCTCAGTTCTACTCCCCTCCAGGGGCTCAGGGCAGCACTGCTGTTCAGAAGGGAGGTGGAGCCAGGTGTGAGGTGCACAGCTGTGATCCTGGTACTTGGGAGGCTGAGACAGGAGGATCGCAGGGTGGAGGCAGTGCGCGGTAATACAGCGACATCTTATTTCTAGGCTTGGGATATAGCTCCGTGTTAAGATACCTGTGTGCTCAGTGCCCAGGAAGACAGGAAAAGAAAGAAGGGGAGGGAGGGAGGGAGGGAGGGAGGAAGGGAGGAGAAAAGAAGGAAGGAAGGAAGGAAAGAAGGAAGGGAGGAGGGAATCCAACAAATGAAAGTTGTAGTTATTCCACAATGTATTTGTGTCTCCAGAAGAACATAAGCCGAGGTGGTGGCGCACTCTTGTAACCCCAGCATTTGTTAGGCTCAGACAGGAAGATCACGGTTTGCAGACAGCCTCAGCTTCTACTTAGTGAGGTCTTCTGCAAGTCAGTGAGACCCTGTTTCATAAAATAAAGAGTAAAAATTAGGGCTGCGGGTGCAACCTGCAGGTAGAACGCCTCTGGGTTCCATCCCCAATATCGCAAAAAAAAAAAAAAAAAAAAGAAAGAAAGAAATGATCCACAGCACTGCTGCCTGTAGTTAGTTCCTCCTTGTAAACCCCAAACTCTCTCATGAGCCGGTGCTTGGAGCCCCTCTCTCTGCTCGAAGCCCACCTCTCCCCAGCACCCAGGACCGGGGGCTTCTCTGTGCTCCTCTGCCCTCATCCCTGAGCACCCTTCCCCAAGCTCCAGATCGCTCCGCCATTCTGGCCCTCTGCTGTCCTCGCACACAGCTGCACACAGCTGCGACCCAGCTTCCCCGCAGGACCCTCCCTGCAAGGCTCCGTCCCCAGGCGGGGACACCGGAGGAGAAGAGGCAGACGTCGGTTGTATTGTTTCTTACACATTCATTTTTCTACTCTAGGCAGTCTTCTCTCTACATATTACTTATCGCGTTGTCTTTTCCTAAAGTTTTTAGTTTAGAAAAGAGCGTCTCTATTTCCAGGTAAGTAAGAAAAATCACAAGAAGTGGCCCAGCAATTGGTTCAATATCCTAGAATTGGTCAAGACTATGTAGAAAGTGAGACTCGGTCTTGCCCAGCTAGGTGCTGTGTTCTATCTACCCTCACAGAGGTCTGCAATGCATATTAAGATCTGAGAGAGATCCTGAGGTAAAGAAATCCACTCATGAAAGAACAGGAATTAGAGATATAGGCATAAAAAGCAAAAAAAAAATTTTTGGATTTGTAATTTTTATTTTTTTAATTTTATTTTTTATAAGTGGAACATATTGAGAGTGGTGTACATTTACACTGTGCTTCATGCCCTTCCCCCTCCCTTCCCCCCAATAGAGAGTGTCCAGGTTAACCATGTTATATTTATTCTATTACACATATTCCTATGTAGCTCCTCCACTGAACAACCTCCGCTTTCTTCCTCTCCTATCCTTCCGTTCAAGCTTTGCTGAGATTTCCCCTCCATCATGTGGAGTCCCTCTGGTATTACCACTGCTCCCTAGCTTGGGCATATTAGAGAAAACATATGTCCCTTCTCTTTCTGTGCTTGACTGATCTCACGTAACATAATGTTCTCTAGTTCCTTCCATCTTCTTGCAAATGCTATTATTTTATTTTTCTTTATAGCTGAATAGAATTCCATTGTGTGTATTTCCCATAATTTTGCAATCCATTTATCTGTTGATGGAGATCTGGGTTGGTTCCATATTTTGGCTATTACAAACTGTGCTGCTATGAACATGGGTATGCATATGTTAATGTAGTTCTCTGATTTCAACCCCTTTGGAAAGATACCCAGGAGTGGTATAGCTGGATCAAATGGTGGGTCTATTCCCAGTTTTCTAAGGAGTCTCCACACAGATCTCCATAGTGGTTGAACTAACTACTTTGCACTCCCAACAACAGTGTAAAAGAGGTCCTCTTCCCCACATCCTCGCCAGCATTTGTTGTTGTTTGATTTCTTTATGCTTGCCACTCTGATTGGGGTTAGATGGAATCTCAGCATAGTTTTGATTTGCATCTCCCTGATGGCTAGTGATGTTGAACATCTTTTCATGTATCTATGGGCCATTTGTATCTCTTCTTTTGTGAAATGTCTATTCATTTCAGTTCCCCATTTCTTGATTGGGTTGTTTGTTTTGCTAATGTAGAGTCTTTTGAGCTCTTTGTATATTCTGGATATTAGCCCCCTATCGGAGTGGTGACTGGTAAAGATCTTCTCCCATTCTGTAGGCTTCCTCTTTAGGTTCTTGATGCTTTTCTTTGATGAGAAGAAACTTTTTAGTTTGAAGAGATCCCACTTATTAATTCTTGCTATAATTTCCTGCGCTTTGGAAGTCTTATTGAGAAAGTTACTCCCTGCACCTATATGTTGGAGTGTAGATCCTGTGCCTTTCTCTAATAACTTCACAGTCTCTGGTCTAATTTCTAAGTCTTTGATCCATCTCGAGTTGATTCCTGTGCATGGTGAGAAGTAAGGATTCAGATCCAACTTTCTACCAATGGATAGCCAGTTCTCCCAGCACCATTAGTTGAAAAGGCTGTCTTTTCTCCAGTGTATGAGTTTGGCCCCTTTGTCAAAGATCAGTTGACTATAGATGCGTGGGTTTGTTTCTGTATCTTCTATTCTGTTCCACTGGTCAGTCTGCCTATCGTTGTGCCAATACCATGCTGTTTTTACTACTATTGCTCTATAGTATAATTTAAAGTCCAAGATTGTGATGACTACTGCCTGGTTCTTGTTGCTGAGAACTGCTAAAAAGCAAAATTTTAAAACACTTAGGGAAAAATCTGTGTGAACTCTGATACAGAAATATTTCTTAAATTGGACCCATATAGCACAGCCACAACATTAAAGACTGATAAATGTATCTATATTAAAATGTAAAACTTCTCTTCATGAAAGGATACCACTAAAAAGTAAAACCCAAAATCACCAATTGGGAGAAGAAATTTTGCAAACATATAATTTAAGAATTACAATGAAGAAGCCGGGCGTGGTGGTGCACACCCCTAATCCTAGTACTTGGGAGGCTGAGATAAGAGGATCAAATCCAGCCTCTGCAACTTAGACAGACCCTCAGCAACTTAGTAAGACTCTGTTTCAAAATAAAATAGGGCTGGGAGTATAGCTTGGAGGTAGAATGCCCTGGGTTCAGCCTGTAGTAGAAAATAATGCATGAAGAACTCCTTAAAATTAATAAGGAAAAGACCAAGAGCCCAATTGGCTTTGGGGCAAGAAAACAGAAGAGGAAGCTCAACTGCCAATAAATATTGGAAGATGTTCAAAGTCACCGCTAATGAGCAAGATGAGGTCCAAAGCCACACCTAGCTGGGCAAGACCGTTGCCTGACAGTAGCGGGTGTTGGTGAGGATGTGGAAAGAGAGCTCCTGAGGTCAGTCAAGGTCAAAGGAAACCAGAAGCTTTACCCTGGAGCTGGGGAAGTGCCTCTCCCCATAGGTAGGAATTCTCCTCTTCGATACATTCCGTAAAGAAATTCTTGCACACATGCCCTAAGAAGCATGTAGAGGAGAGTTCATGATGCAGGGTTTGTAAGAGCAAAACATTGACACACTGCCCGTCGGACACGAGAATGATAAAAGTGGTGGTGTAAACAGAGTGGTTAATAGCAAGAAAAATGGACCAGAGCTCTGTGTATTAACACAGATGAGGCCCGGACCCGACAGAGGAACAGTGCAGAATTTCTCCAGTAGGACGTCTATAGAAGGCTAATTCAAAAGCACATCTTACTCTAGGAAATATAGACCTACAGTAGAACCATTATGAAAACTAAAACTCAAATGTAAAATGCAGAATACAGGCTACCCCGAGGGGCAGCAAGAAGATAAAATCAGAAAGGAGAAACCAGCAGGCTGGTTGGGATTGGTAATGTGTTTATTAATCTTGGTTTCTATATATCGTGTGTGCGTGTGTGTGCGTGTGTGTGTGTGCGCGCATGCTCATGATGATCATATGCATACACTTTAATTTTTAACGTAACTTATTTAGTTCAGTATCTCACAAACATCGCCCATATAATCCTTTTTTCCTCTTTACGCATGCAAACACCCTGTTGAGTGACTTCAGTTTGGGAAACACTGCTCTAAGCCTTCTGACATCTTTCTTTTGGCAGAGACTCACCCCAGCGAGAACCCACGGCCAGTATTCCTGCAAAAGTGAGATGCCAGAGCCGACTCCCAGCTTCCCCTGCACCGAGTGTCCCCAGGATAGCTGTGTGTGTCTTCAAGAGCACCTAGGAACAGGGCTTCCCAGCCTCACCTCGCGCTGGTAGGGGCGTGGTGTAGAGCTGGCAGGTGGCCTTGCTCTGCACAAACCTCGGTGGTGTTCAACGCCCCCACGCCCTCTGGGGTTCACTCTCCTCCCTAACCCTTCCAGAGACAGATGGCAGAAGGGACAAGATGGCCTGGGAGTTCAGTGCTTTCTGGGTGCCACTGCAGGACTACCTAGTCAGAGACAGCGGTCTCTAAAGCAACTCTTTGGAGTGGCCGAGGCCCAACGATCTTCAGGTATAAATAGCCTCTGCCGGGCTTTCAATGTTCACACCTTGGTTGACTTGTGGAGAAAGGCTTTGCAGCCGGTCACATCACTGACAAGCCGACGTCCTTCAACCTCGTGCCTTTGCTGATAAAGGATTTTTGAGTCGGTGTGTTGGCAGCAATATTAAGCTCCCGTTCATGGCTGCTGGACAATAGTCCCTCATTAGTTTGGGGTTTAATGAGGTCAGGCTAAGAGGATCGTGCGGTCTTACACTGAGTTGGTATTGTCACTAACTGAGGAGCAGCCCATTAGACTTTAAGCCCTTGGACAGGAGGGAATATTTCATTTCACTAACTGTTCATTGTGAAGATTGGTTTCAACATGATGGCCCATCACCCGGGGAGAGGCACTGGGCCGCTCCTGGACTCGCATCATGCAAGCAGACGATTGCATTCTACTGTTCACAGTCTGCAACCACCCCGCCTGCTCACCGTGCCTGCCTTTCCATCTCCCAGACCTTCTCTCCTTTCAGGGGTTGGGCTCTGGTGACATTTTTTCCATTTTCTTCTTCTGGAAGCCCCGCCATTTGTGCACAGATTTTAGCTAAAGATCAAGTGGTTTATCAACAGATGAGTTGCGCGTGGTGTGAAACAGCAGGAGTGATGTGTCGCCCCAGTGCTGGAGGGCTGCGGTGCCCGGGCATTCTCACTGCCCACATCAGCTGCCTTTGCAGAAGAAACTAGCAACCCCGCCCCACAGATGGGCAGAGCTCCGTTACGTTCACTGAAAGAAAGCAATCTCCTGCCCACACTCCCACACCAGGGCTCCTGTTGCTTATAGTGGATTTTCCATTTGATGGAACCTCCCACAAGCCACAAATATCTAATAAGACCTAATACATCAAAGAAGTAGGGTGTGGTAGATACTGATGACCCCTAAAGATGTCCACGTCCTAATTCTTAGTGCCTGCGAATTTCTTAAATGTACTGTACATAGGGCATTTATAGGTGGATAGGTAGGTAGATGGGTAGGTAGATTAGATAGATAGATAGATAGATAGATAGATAGATAGATAGATAGACAGACAGATAGATGATGGATGATGGATGGATGATAGATAGACAATAGACATGAAGGAGATTAGATTACTAATCAGATAACATTGAGATGAGGAGATGATGGAGGATCCTGGATTATTAAGTCAGACCCAAAATTATCATTGGGTTTCCTATAAATCCAAGTAGGGAACAGAAGATGGAGTTGAGGGTCAGAGTCAGAAGCTGGAAGAGATTCCTCTGCTGGTTTTGAAGATAGAGCAGGCAGCCTCTCAAAGCTAGAAAGGGGAAAAGAGATGGCTTCCCATCCGGCCAGGGAGGAGCACAGACTGCAGACACACCAGTTTTGACTTTGGTAAGGTCCATTTCAGACTTCTGAACTTCAGTACAAGGAGAGAATAAATTTGTGTTGTTTTCAGGCATTAAGTTTATGGCTATTTGTTAAAAGTAGTCATGGAAAATTAATAATAAGGTGGTGAACATTCTAGTGCAGCAGGAGACATCTCTCCCTCCTGGGGCTTCTTGGATACCTCACGATGGGCGAACACCCCAGCTGAGGAACCACACACATCTCTCAGTTCAGCCTCCACCTTCTTAACTACTCGAGGCTTCCTACCATGGCATGATGGAGGCTAATCACCACTCATAAACAAAATATTTCAAAAGTGATTCTGAAAGTGGGCATCACATAAAGGCCAGGCGCAAAGCAATGGGGCCTGGAAACAGAGTCACAGGGGTTAAAGAAAGTCATGACTAGCCGGGCATAGTGGCACACGCTTATAGTCCCAGTATTTGGGAGGCTGAGACAGGAGAATTGAGGTTCTCAGACAGCTTTGGCTACTTAGTGAGGCCCTCGGCAACTCAGTGAGACCCTGCTTTAAAATAAAGAATGGTGGTGGTGCACGCTCATAATGCCAGCATTTGGGAGGCTGAGACAGGAGGATCATGGTTGTGGCTAGCCTCAGCTACTTTGTGAGGCTCTTTGCAACTCAATGAGACCCTGTTTCAAAATCCAGAATAAAAATATAGGGCTGGATGTGTAGCTTAAAGGTAGAATACCCCTGGGTTCCATCCCCAGTACTGCATAAATACATAAATAAATAAAAGAAAAGAAAAGAAAAAATAGGGCTGGAGGTGTCTCCCAGAGGTAGAATGCCCCTGGGTTTCATCCCCAGTAAAATAAGAGAGAGAGGGAGGGAGGAAGGGAAGGAGAGAGAGGGAGAGAGAGAGAGAGAGAGAGAGAGAGAGAGAGAAAGAGAGAGAGAGAGAGAGAGAGAGAGAGAGAGAGAGAGAAGAGAGAGAGAGAGAAAGAAAGAAAGAAAGAAAGAAAGAAAGAAAGAAAGAAAGAAAGAAAGAAAGAAATCCTAACTATGGGGGTCACCCCGCCATGGCCCCCAACAAGCCTTAGCCAGCCCAGTTATCTCCCTGTTCCTGAAACTCACTGAGTTCCTGGAGTGTAGAGCCTTTCCCCTAGAAGGCGGACCAAAGAACAGGTGACTTTAAATGGGGCCCACTCGAAGAGCCTTCTCCCCCACCCACCCGTAGCCACCCAGGCAGCTCTGAGACTGCCTTGACACTCTGCTTAACACTCACCAGTCTCTGACTAGTTTCTCTTTTATATTGTTAAATATCCACATGGTATCTATCTCCTCCAGCCAGACCAGGAGTTCCAGGAGAACAATGGCCTTGTGTGCCTCCGCGCTCCTCCTGCGTAGATCCGCAGGGCCCACGTCAGTGCCCGGCACGCGGGAGGCACTCTATAAATGTGTGTAGAACAAAGAAATCCAGGTCGCAAGGTCTCAGGCGGAGGACAGAGGAGGAAACCAGAGGTTGAGTCACACATGGCTCCAAGGTTTTCGGCTGTAAATCGGTGCCATGGACAGAAATGGGAGAACAGGAAGGAGGAGGGCGTTGGGGAGGTAAACAAGAGGATGAGCTTGGATTTTAATATATTGATGGGAAAGTAACAGCAGGAAGTCCTGAAGGGTTGTGGACTGAACCCCAAAATTCAACTGGCTTAATGATGCACAGTCTCTTCCTCTGTCTCTTTCACCTGTGACACCACTGAGCAAGCGGTTGTCCAAGCCAGAGAGCCGGGAATTCATCCTGACCTCCTTTTGCTCTCTTCCTCCTTCTAACATCTGACCGACTAAGCCAGTTTTTGAACTGCCAAACTCAAATAAGAGGTCTATTTTTTTTTCTTTGACAAAAAGTCAAATATTTTACATATGATGCCCTTTTTCTTCATGATGGATAGTTTTGGTGTGCTGCCTTGTGGTTATTTTTGGAAAAATATAAGTAAATAAATACACCCTTTCAGTCCCTTCAAGGTGAAGTTAACATTTTACAATGAGTGGGAAAATAAGCTACTCTTTCAAAGAAACTCCTACGGGGAAAAAAATTTGAAAATAGACATTTGGAAGTGTCTCTATTATTTGCGCACACATTTTTATCAGAACACTTTCAAAATGTAGCCTACTGAATTTATTAACATATTTTAGAGCTGGGCTTGGTGGTGCACCCTTGTCATCTCAGCATTTGGGAGGCCGAGACAGGAGGATCGCAGTTGCGGCCAGCCTCAGCTACTTAGTGAGGCCCTTTGCAACTCAGTGAGACCCTGTTTCAAATTAAAGAATAAAAAATAGGGCTAGGGGTGTAGCTCAGAGGTAGAATGCCCTTGGGTTCCATCCCCAGACTTCCCCCCCACACACACACAAAAACACACACATTTTAATTTTCTTAAAAACAGACATGTAGCTGATATCAAACCTGCTATGAAAAATATACACTTGTTCCAATTAGCTTATAGAAACATTCACCCGATATCAGAGATAAAAGATACTACTTAGAATTTCTTTTAAAAAAATTGTAAACCGGGTGTGGTGCTGCACGCTTATAATCCTAGCATTTGAGAGGCTGAGACAAGGAGATTCACGGTTCACGGCCAGCCTCAGCTACTTAGTGAGGCCCTTTGCAACTCAGTGAGACCCTGTTTCTGTTTCAAAATAAGAATAAAAAAAAAATAGGGCTAGGAGTGTATCTTGGAGAGCACCCCTGGGTTCCATCCCCAGTACAGAAAAAAAAAAATTGTATCATTAATACAGAGAACTGAGGACTGACTCTTTTGACCTAGTAAGTATAAAATAAAAATAAGCATCACGAAATTTTGTTCACTATTCATAAATAAAATGAAAAATTACTCTAACTGGGTTTTAAATTTTATTTTCCATTTGAAGCTACATCACTTTATAAAGTCTTTCCAGCTTCATCCGCCACTTAAATAAAAAACTGAAATAAATCCAGGCATGGTGGTACACACCTGTAATCCCAATATTTGGAGGACTGAAACAGGAGGTTCACAGGTTCAGGCCAACCTCAGCAACTTAGCAAGACCCTGTTTCAAGACCTAAATAAACAAACAAAAAACAAAAACAAAAAAGGGCTGGGGATGCATCTAAGAGGTAGAATGACCCTGGGTTTTGATCCCCAGTACCAAAAATAAAAAAGCCAAAAGATTGAAATAAACTTAGAGCAAGATCTACTAATCATAGTATCACAAGAAAAAAACCAAAATAAAGAAATAAGCATCATGAAATTTTGTTCACTATACATAAATAAAATAAAAGTTATTCTAATTGGGGTTTAAAATTTATTTTCAATATTATTTGGTGATGGGTTTGGACCCAGGGCCTCAGGCATGTGAAACACATGTTTTACCACAGAGCATCACTCCCAGCCCCTTGTTTTAAATATTTTCATCCCATTTTTCTCTGGCCCTGTTACTATTTCCATTTTGGAGGTTTTTTTTTTTTTACACAAATACATTATGCAAAATATATCACACTAGACCTATCATTTATTTGGAATACGACCACACCAGGAGTGTGGACCCGAGGTCCCCTTCCCAGAGGACCCTTGCTTGCTGCTCCATCCCAGAATGGACTCCCGTGGTCCCTTCTTACACAGCTGTGGTCCCCTGTGGCCAGCCAGAGGGGTGATGTGCCCTCACAGAGGGGCCCATCCCCTGAACATGGCCAGATTTGATGATGCCTAACTGGCTGGGAAAAAATTAAAAAATACGGCAGCAGTTAATCCCGCAGCCACAGCCTGCGCTCGGGTGGGTGAGCGGGCTGCTCTCAAGCCCTGGCCCCCAGCCCTCTCTCTTTCCCTTTCTCTCTCAAAAGCATATGGAACAGCAGCAGGGGAGAGCCACCATATTAGAGGGATAACCTTGAATCTGCTCTAATTTAGCTTTTTTTCTATAAGAAGTAAAGCCATTAGGAACCTAATACTTTATTATTAGTAACACATTACTTGGCTGCGCCCCAGTGAGTCGGGACTCCGGGGCTGAAGCCTCCGGCTTACAGAGTCGAATCTCAGCTTCTCAGCTGCATCCCAACCCTGCCTCCCTCTCCCGTCTCCACTCCGCCACCCTGAGTCCACACTCTACCCCCTGTTGCCTACACACGCCATGCTACGCCTACCTCCTTCAAACTTCCCCTGGTCCAAAATTCCCTCCATTTCCACCCCAACCTGGCTGATGTGTATTCTTCCATCCTGACCAAGCCCACACACCTCTTGCCGGAAGTCCTCCCTGACTTGCCCTGGGCCACCTTCGCCCACCCTCCTCTATGCCCCATCATGCCCTCCCATAACTGTACAGTGTATCACAAGTGTGGATGTAAGACAAGAGCTGACCATTCCCACAGTGCTATGTGCTTTGGTTTAGGCCCGGGGGGACTCTTATAGGTAATCACAGTGCTCGGTATGTAGGAAGAATTCCATAGATGTTTGCAGAATGAGAGAGAGGAGAGAAAGAGAGAGAGAGAGAGAGAGAGAGAGAGAGAGAGAGAGAGAGAAGAGAGAGAGAGGAGGAGGAGGGGAAGGAGGAGGAGGAGGAGAAAGGGGAGGAGGAGGGGGAGGAGAAAGGGGAGGAGGGGGAGGAGGAGGAGGAGGAGGAGGAGGAGAGAAAAGAGAGAAGAGAGAAGAAAAGAGGAGAGAGAGCGGAGAAAGAGAGGAGAGTCTAAGAGGAAAGAGAGAGAATGAATAGCAAACAGGGTGTTAGCTATTTAGGACTAACAGAATCAGGGGTCAATCTAATAACAAAACATCTATGTTTTTAACCACTGGCCCTTCCTTATCTGAATATATGGCTTGCATGAGAAACTGTGGAAGAATGAGAATTGGCTAAGGAGAGAATTGGGGGAGGAGGCCAGAGAAAAGAGAAAGCTCTGGAAAAAACCGGACAGACCACACCTGCCAGGCTGGAGGCCCTGGGTTGGCGCTCTCCAGGGTTCCGAGCGACTCACAGAAGGGGTGGCGGTGGCCTGTGAGGGGCTCTCGCGGCCCCTGTGAGGAGCTGGGCTCTCACGACTTTCCAATATACACTAAACCATTTCAATCTTTTTTTTTTTTTTTTTCAGTACTAAGGTTTGAACCCAGGGGCATTCTACCTCTGAGCTACACCCTCAGCCCTTTTTATTTATTCTTTATTTTGAAACAGAGTGTCACTAAGTCACAGAGGGCCGCGCTAAGTAGCCGAGGCTGGCCACGAACCTGCTATCCTCCTGCCTCAGCCTCCCACGTACTGGGATGACAAGCGTGCGCCACCACGCCTGGCTCTGTTTCAATTCTTTGAACCATCAGTGCAGCCAACCAGGTGATAACACCTTAATGTCAGCTGCTTTTAGTTAAACTGGGTAATACCATTCGTACCCCTGAATCTCCAAGGAGCCTGGCTGCTCCTTTCAGAGATGACAGGTTTGGGTTGTTTATTTTTAATTTTTTTTTCTAACAGCCCTTTTCCTCTTGACATTTGAGAACACTTTCTCAGCTCTTGGGTGGGCAGGGCAGGCTCTAAGTGAGCACCGTGTGATTTTTTCCCCTTCGTTTCTTTTGATTCCCTTTTAAAAACTTGCCTGTGTGACTGTGGCATCTCTGTCTCCCCTTAGCTGATTCAGGCTGTGCTGTCGGGCTTCCATCCCATCCCTCCTGAGCCTTATAGTCACCGCATCTTCACCTTCCTCCTTTGTTGGGAAACATTTCGTTTTGGTCCTTCATCTAGTTTTCCCAGAGTCTTCACCAAACACCAGGGTCCCATGTGCACTCTGTCCTTGGGGCTGAATGAGTTAATTGGGCTTCCATTAGAGAGAATCCCAGGATTCCCACCCTTGATGGAGAGTCTTCCTTTCTGTCGAAGGGACTTAATTCCTCATTCACACGTCCTTCACATGAGTGTGGCTTGGAGCTCTTTCCAACACAGAATGCAGATGGAGTCTTCATCTCCTACGATGGATTTACTCTCAGAAGGTGAAAGGTGGGGGGCTCGGTACCATCCCTGAAATGAGAGAAAGTATGCCATGTGCAGGGCAGCCGATTATCTTGAAGAACTAATGAACGTTTTTTAAATATCTGTACCAAATGTAGCCATGTGTCTCAAAGTGTGGTCTGAGGCCACCAGCACCCAACCACCCGTGGGCTTGAGAACATGCAAAGTCTCAGGTCCCATCAAAAACCCTAATTCCTTATTTCTTATGGTGAGGGTCTGGGAATCTGTCCTTAAAACAAAATGTCAACACAGGGTCATATCCTACAGTCAAGTTAAGTGTACAGCCATAAATAAACAGCCTGCTGAAATTTGACAGCAAAACACATCTGTAAGTCAGCACTCCAGTCAAGGAGAGGGTTTCCCCAATACCCAGACATCTCTTCAGCTTCCTTCCCACCACAACCTACTCACTCTTCCAAAGGTGAGCCATTATCTGAACTCAGAACATCCTAAATTACTTCCCACTGTCTTTTTATTTCTTTTTTGTACTGATCTATAAGTGGACTCATCCAATAAGTGTTCTTTCACACCTGGCCCCTTTCACCCACCATATTTGTGAGCTTCCCCCAAGCTGCTGCATGTCATTAAAGACTACATTCCCTAAGCTGGGCATGGTGGCGCACACTTGGAATCCCAGTACTTGGGAGGCTGAGACAGGCGGATTGCACAGGTTCGAAGCCAGCCTCAGCTACTTAGTGAGGCTCTCAGCAACCTAGTGAGACCCTGTTTCCAAATAAAATATTAAATAGATCTGGAGGTATAGCCTGGAGGTAGAAAAGCCCCTGGGTTCCACCCCCAGCACCACACACACACACACACACAAAAAAAAAGAATGCACATTCCCTTTGGCTGACTGGTCTTTCCTTATCTGATTATACCCAACTTCATTGAGCCACTGGATTTAAATCTAAATTAGCTATATTGAGATATCTCTATCTGGCCTCCAGAATGGCAAGAGTTAAAATGGAAAAAAAAAACCCAAATGTTAGTAAGGATGTGGGGTGAGTGAAGCTCTTAAACAGTAACACTGAGATGACAGAATGGTGCGGTCACTTGGGAGCACTTTTGGCAGTGTATTTACTAATATTGTCTACACAGCCACCTGATGATCCAGAAACTTGATTCCTAGATGCCCAAAAGAAACACATATGTTCAGCAAAAAGACACAAGGAAAAATGTTCATCTGTTCATGATAGCCCCAAACTTGGTAATAACTAGAAGTCCATCAATAACGGACCCAGATCTGCATTTTTTTTTTTTTTTTTTTTTTTTTTTTTTTTGGTGGTACTAGGGGTGGAACCTATGGGCTTTTCTACCTCGGACTACACTCCCAGACCTATTTTATATTTTATTTGGAAACAGGGTCTCACTAAGTTGCTGAGAGCCTCACTAAGTAGCTGAGGCTGGCTTTGAACCTGCGTGATCCTCCTGTCTCAGCCTCCCAATCGCTGGGATTATAAGCGTGCGCTACCCGCCCAGCCAAATCTGCATTTTTAACAAGCTTGCTCATTAACATGTGCACAAAAAAAAAAACCCTTAAGAATATTTGCATTTGATGTTCTGAAGACTTACGTGGAGAATAATCCTAAAAGTTTCAACAACTATCAAAATCCATAAGGTCAGTGTGTTTGAGTTTCAAAGAACAAAGGTGTGTTCTCATCATTCAACTTACAGTTGGGCTTCAAGTAGAAGTTGAGACTGAGCACCCTATACGTTTCTCTGTCATATTAAAAGCTGCACTACGCAGAAAAGAGTATTTCACAAAACACGTTAAAATTTTAATTGTGTTCTCACAGTCCTGGTCTTAGGGCAGCCGCCTCTGTTGCTCAGCTCCCTATCACGGTTATGAATGGATACTTCATATACAGCTGTTTCCCCCATGAAGTTCCTTTGATTAAACAAAACTGGGACGTGTAAGCTCAGGAAATAACCTATAAAAGAAAATCCTCAATTCTCGGAAGTCTTGACAAGAGGCAATTAAGCCAACCTTTACTCTGGACTCAAGGGTGAGAGTGTATTGTGTTGACGGTATTGGCAGATTTGAAATATTCACCTACAACGAGGAGTACCTTAAGACAAGTAGCATTAAGGTATATACAGATAACCCAATTCTCCCTCCTCGGCAGATGGGAAATCACTGCTAGAGTTTGTATCTGGAGTGTCCCAGACACTCGTGTGTTAAAGGCATGATACTCAGTACCGCTTCACTCAGAGGTGGACCTTATGCAGTGATCGATCGTGAGGGCTCTAGCCTATCAATGGATCCATCCATTGATGAGTTTATAACTGAAAAGGCTGTGAGGTGGTCGGGCCAGTTGGGGAAAGCAGGTCACTGCAGACGTGGCTTTGAAGGGAATCTGTTCCCTGGACCCTCCACCCTCTCTCCCCCGCCCCCTCCTGCCTGCTAGCTATGAGGTAAGCATCTTTGCTCCACCACGCCCTTCTGCCATGATGTTCTTTCTCCCGACAGGCCTGAGATGATGGCTCCAAGAGCTCATGGGCTGGATCTCTGGAACCGCGGACCCAAATCACTCTTTCCTCCTCTAAATTGCCTTTATCAGGTACTTTGTCTTCACAGTGATGAAAAGTTGCCTACCACAAACACAAGGGAGTGAGCCACCCTAGAGATACACAGAACAACAAGCCCTCTGGCCCCTCAGCATTTCCACACACTAAGGATGCCCGCACAAACCCTGAAGGAAAGCGACTGGCAATCACTAGGTGTACAGAACTGAAAGAGGCCCCAGAGGACAAAGAAGAAGAGATCTTCACGTGAGTGTACGTGTAAATAAATTATATGTTTCTGTGATTTTAAAACAATGCATAGAGCCAAACACTTAGACGCTCAACAAAGTGATTATATATAGATTCTAGGTGAGACATCTCTGTACTTAATAAAAAAGCACAACAAACTTAAAGATATTTAGCATCTCCATCTGTAAATTATGAATCTGTCCTTCCTCTAAAAACTAGAGCCATCATATATATTGTTCCTTTTGCTATACAGACAGTCCCCAATTTACAATTAGCTCAACTTACAATGTTTCGACTTTACCACAGTGCAAAAGAGATGTGTACCTAGTAGAAACTGTACTTTGAATTTGGAATGTTGATTTTTTTTTTCTAGGCTAGTCGTATATGGCAAGATATTGTCTTTTAAGGCCAGGCAGTGGCAATAAACCACAACTCCCAATCAGCCCCACATCATGAATTGAAACAACCAGCACCCTAGTGTATTGTGTTGTTAAGCCGTGAAGATTTCTAGGTTAGGTATATTGAATGCATTTTTTTTAAATACTGGTGATTGAACCCAGGAGTATTCTACCTCTGAACTATAACCCCAGCCCTATTTTTATTCATTATTTTGAAACAGGGTCTCACTAGGATGTGGAGGGCCTCGCTAAGTAGCTGAAGCTGTCCATAAACCATGATCCTCCCGTCTCAGCCTCCCAAGTACTGTGATTACAAGCATGCGCCACCACTCCCGGCTTAAATGCATTTTTTTTTAAACTTATGACATTTTCAGCTTACTGGGTTTATTGGGACATAACCCCATTATAAGTCTCTCTAATATGCTCAAGTTAGGGAGTACCAGGGATACCAGAGGGACTCCAGATAATGGAGGGGAAACCTCAGCCAGGCCAGGAAGGAAGGGGAGGGGAGCAAGAAGGCTGAGGTTCATTTATGGAAAAGCTCCGTGCGACTATGTGTATACATGTGAATATAACGTTGTTAACCTGGACAGTCAGTTTTGGGAGGGAGGGAGAGGGGAAGCGGGGAGGGGGCACCAAGTACTGTGTGAATATATCCATCGTCAACATGCCCCACATTATGATGTAAGATTATATGATGTGTGCCAATAAAAAATTAATTAAAAAATAAGTCCAGAAGCATCTTTATTTATAATGGACTCTTCAGAGATAGCCTACAAGATTATAGGTGAAGAGCCTACCTTTAGGCACCCAGATCTCAAGTCTAAGAGCCACCGACACACCGCAGTATTGAGTTCCACCCTCCGTGTGCAACACTGAGGAGCGTCGCTCCTGGGCCTCGGGACACGAACACCTTCCATGCACGGGTTGGGGTGACACAGGGGCCCTGGAGGAGGGCCCCGACTGGAGCAACAGGACACACAAAGGCTCTTCCTACCATTCCTCTGCTCTGTTGCAAGGGTGGCAGCGAATACCTAAAATATCAAGGGGCTCCATCGCTTTCAAGAACAGGCCATCCAGGAATACTCTTTTAATCCGCAACAAGTTCCAGAACTTCACTCTGCCCTTAAGCTCCCGAGGCAGTGACAGTCCAAGGAGGGCATGGGAGCAGCCATGTAGGAGAGGCCCATGCCCAGAGAAAGGCGCACCAGGAAGCGGGGTTCTGGAATGTTCTGTTGCCTCCGACTCCAACTTGCCATCCATGCTCCAGCGTGACAGCTGCTGAAGGGACCATCAAAGGAACGTCTCTCTTCATTTTCAGTTGTTTTTGTAGGAAAAAGAAGTTGAGACTTCAGGACAATGAAGGATTCTAAATATGGTGATTTTTTTTTTTTATTGGAAGCTAACCCGGCAGTTGATTTCTCTTTGATTAGAAGCTTAATCTTCATAGTTTAGTTTACTTGGACTGCAAAGGAGTTTTTAAGTTAAAAATGGTCTCTAACAGTGTTAAGAATGAATTCATCATTATTTCAGGTTAAAAGATAGCTATGCCCTTCCTTTGATCAGAAAGCAGAGGCTGGTCTCCTGGGGTTGCGCTATGCTTCTAAGCTCTAATAAAGCCCAACATAATTCTTTTTTAGGGGGTTGGGGACATGAGCCCAGGGGCATTCTATCTCTGAGTTACATTCTCAGCCCTTTTTATTTATTTTGAAACATATTCTTGCTAAGTGGCTGAGGCTGGCCTTGAACTTGTGATCCTCCCGTCTCAGCCAACAGAGCTGCTCAGCTGCCAGACAGTGCCACACGAACCTTGTTGTTGTAGAGCTTGGGTGCATTTCAGAGGCCGCCCTGACACTGTTTTGGATTAGACTCTGCTTTGTATTTTTCTTTATGGGACAGCGAAGCAGCAACCCAGTTGGGGAACACCTTTTGTTTTCAAAAAAAGAGAAACTCGGGAGCAGTGTGGATCAATTCCCAGCAAGGTCCGCGTAGGGAGATGGTCCTGTCGCATGCATGTGGACAGGAGGACTGGTAAAGGGTGCCTGCGCCAGGGACACGCGACGTCCGCTCCCGGGAGGCAGGTGCTTAGGTATGTTCATTCAGTTCTGGCACACACAGGAGCTGGACACGTCTTTGGTGGAGGTGGCGCTGTTCACAGAAAACGATGAAAGGACAGAGTAGGAGCCAGGGCTTGGCAACACGGAGCTGGCTCTGGAGGGCTTGAAACAGGAGGACAGCTGAACCTGGCGGAATTGCACACCCATTGCAAACTTCTTAAAAACCAAGCACCAGCCTGGCGTGGTGGCACACGCTCGTAATCCCTGCGCTTGGGAGGTGAAGACAGGAGGATCGCGCTGGTTCGGAGCCAGCCGCGCTGGCTTAAGAGACACTGTTTCCAAATAAAAAAATATAAAATAGGTCTGGGAGTGTATGTAGTCCAGAGGTAGAAGGGCTTCCAGGAACACTAGTACCACCAAAAAAAAAAAAAAAAAAGCACCAAGGTCAGCCCGCCTGTTAGTTGTTTTCTTTCCATTATTTTACCACACATTTATTGAGCACCGACAATGCAGACATTTAATACTAAACCCTGTTGAGGTAGTGACATTCTCCAACAAACAAAAGATATCTTCAGCCGGGCGTGGTGGTGCAGGCTTGTAATCCCAGCGTTTGGGAGGGTGAGACAGGAGGATCGCGGTTCTTGGACAGCCTCAGCTACTCAGTGAGGCCCTCTGCAACTCAGTGAGACCCTGTTTCAAAATAAAGAATGAAAAATAGGGCTGGGGGTGTAGCTCGGAGGTAGAATGCCCCTGGGTTCCATCCCCAGTACCACATACAAAAAAGACATCTCCTTTGTCTTCCTGAAGTTTCCATTCCAGTAGTGAAAGCAGACAATAAACACTGCAGATACTGTGGAGCATCCTAAGTGTTAGGAAGCTCGTGCGGTAACCATCGAGGGACGGGTAGCTGGAGGCACGATGGGGTTTGCTAGGAGAGCGGGAACCCTCTGAGGGCCGGATATGAGAAGCCCGTAGCCGGGGGCTTCTGGGGAGAGAACATTCTGAGAATTAGGGCAAAGGCCCAGAGACGGAGGAGCGTTAGGAAGGGAGGGCCAGACTGTAGGGAGCAGTGTAGGCTGAGAAGGAGAGGAAGGAGGCTGAGAGGTGGGTCACAGAGCCCAAGTTCTGAGTGAAATGGAGAAAAAGAAAGAGCTGGGCATGGCGGTGCATGCCTGTAATCCCGGCACTTGGGAGGCTGAGACAGGAGGATCACGGGTTCAAGGCCAGCCTCAGAAACTTCGACAGACTCTTTCAAAATAAAAAGTCTATAGGGCTAGGGGGGGCTCAAGGCAGGAGACCTTTGAGTTAAATCCCCAGCAACATTAACACACACATATGCACACACACAGACACACACACACACACACACACACACACACACACACGGAATTTAAGCAGGGGTAGGTGGCTCTTTATTTGTTAAGAAGCTCTCTCCAGCTGCCTATGAAGAACGGCCATAGGACTGGCCACCCTTGGGACCTGTTAGTGTCTGTCACGTGGCTTGGTCAGGCTGTCAGCTCCGGACACAGGGTGTGGCTGGACGGCCTGCTGAAGGATTGCAGGTAAGCTATGGAATAGAATAAAGGGCGGAAGGTGAGTCCTGGCCTTCAGGAGGCAGCTGGGTGGATGGAGTCGTTACCCACTGCTAGGGGGAAGGTCAGGAGGAGCAGGTGCCCGCGGTGGATGCATCATCGAGAGACCCTCTTGGCCTGTTGAGTTTGAGGCTGACTTAGACATGTGAGTTCTCATGATGCCGAGCCAAGGGTCCTAGAAGAAGGGGCCCGAGCTCCTGACACAGCCGCCGGCAGCATGTCCGTTCTGGATGAGATCATCCGAGCAGACTCACAGAGTGAGCGCCACCAGCCTCTTCCGAAGGGCGAACAAGGCAGAGCACGTGGGCGACTCCCCAGCTGTCTGCTTCCAGGTCTTGTTTCAGACTCAATTTCTTTCGGTTCTTCTTGTTTTCTTCATTGCTGCAATGTGAATAAATTAGGGGAAGTTATAAGGATACACTAAAATGTCTGGCCAACGCGAAACCTCAGGGGAAATGACCATTCCTTTTAAACTAAATACGCTAATAGCAAAATAGAAAAGCAAAACACAAATAACCATTCTTCTTTAACTTGGTTTCAAGTCAGCTTTCCTTGGGGAGCCGATGCCATCTGAAATTCTGGGGTGGAGGTGGGGAAGAGTTCCCAAACATTCCTTTTTAGTGACACCATTGAATCCAGCCAAAGAATCGAGGGATCCTGAACTGCAGGGCTTGGGAGATGAGGAAAAGGGGGAACTATTAACATGGAGGTAACGTAAACACAGGACCGTTTGTTTTTTCCACTTGCAAAATACTCTATTCTGAAACCTCCGATGCTTCATTCCAAATGTAGCCGATTTTCCTTTTAAATTGTCAGGTCTCAGTGTGTTTGCTGCAATAAACGTCAAAGGCACGTCGTAATCATGAGAAGGAAACCGAAGCTTCAAGTTCTGTAACAAAGGGATCTCGTCTTCTATTTTGCCACCGGGAAACTAGACAGACGGCACGTTATGTTTCATAACCCAAAGCCCCCGGAGTCCTAACACAAACCCAATCCACAGACAGGACTCCACTTCGAAGCAGCAGAATTGTGGGGCGCAGCCAGCCTTCGCGGAACAAGCCGGGGTGCCCAGGACTCCAGGAGAGCCCGTAGTGTATTGGCCTCCGTTTTCCTCTATTACAGGGCTCAAATGTAAACAGACAAGCAAAAACGAAGAAAAGGGGAAGAAAAAGAGAGACAGAAAGACAGAAATGAGAGAAAGAGAAAGAGACAAAGATGAAAGAAAGAGAAGGAAGGAGAGAAAGAAGAGAGAAAGGAAGAAAGAAGGAAGGAAGGAGAGAAAGAAAGAGAGAGAGAGGAAGGAAGAAAAAAAGAAGGAAAGGAGGAAAAAATATCTGTGGACATTATAGGCAAGAGGTTAGCTTTCCCCTGGAACAGTTCAACCTCAGTCAAAGGCAAAGGAAGTATACAGATACTCTCACTTCACACCAAAAAAATAGCAAAGTTCCTGATTCTTCATTTTAAAACCACAACAACACAAACCTGGATCCAAAATCCTTAATTTCACCTTGGATTGAGAACCAGGCTTCAGACTGAGTGTTCTCTCTTCTGCCTTCCTTTATTGAAAGAGGACATCCACACCGGTGTGTTTCTTTGCACACCCTGGCCCATGCCACATGCTGGCTGAGAGTTAGAACAAGAAGCCTCATTTCCACTCTCTTAAATGGCTGTCTTTTTGAACGTGACCAAGTATTGTCAGTCCACTTTGAAATCTTCCTGCGTTTCCACACTCTCCTCTTCAATCCTTACACTACTACAACTAGAACCATCTTAAAGAGCGAGCCTGTGGGTGTGGTGGTGCTTGCCTGTAATCCCAGTACTTGGGAGGCTGGGATCAGAGGATCACCAGTTCAAGGCCAGCCTCAGCACGTTAGGCAAAATGCTCAGCAACTTGATGACACCCTGTTTCTGTTTCAAAATAAATTTTTTTAAAAAGGAGCTAGGGCACAGCTGGGAGGTAGAATGCCCCCAGGATTCAATCCCCTGTACTGCTGGATCCATATTACAGAATAACTAGACATAATCATTCCAGCCAGGCCTATGCAGGACTACCAATGGCACAGCCAATCCCCAGACATGTGAACGAGCCCCGTCACAGCTAGCTGCCTCGCTAGCTCACAGTAAGGGCGCGCACGATGAGCACAGCCCAGGGCCCCCAAGCCTGGCCCAGAGCCCGGCTGTGAGCGAAAGCTGGCCTTAGCTGACCACAGCCAGGACCCAGCTCCAGCCTGCCTTCTGCTTTCATACACCCTGTGGACAAGGACAATTCACACGCCATTCAATGATGTGGTTGATGATCAGAAGAATAGTAGTTCATGACACATTGAAAACTAAAGTGAAATTCAACTTTTGATGTCCGCATACAGTTTCTTAGGAACAGAGCCATGCGTATTTGTTTGCACATTGCCGACGGCTGTCTCTGCGCTGCAAGGGCAGGGCTCAGAGGCTCTAGCCTAAAAAGCCAGAAAGATTTTACTGCCTGGCCCTTCACAGAGAAAGACTGCCAACCCCCAAACTAAAGAAATGTGTATCACTGTATGTCACTAAGGGCCCGTGATAGCTATTACACAGCATCGTCACAGCAAAAGCTCACTGATGCATCTTCATGTCCGGATGCTAATTGTTCTGTGTCCCCACTGCAAGTACTGGTGGGACACTGAGGCCCCAGGTCAGAACCAAGCCAGCGTGTTCCTTCTCCAACCGCAGGCACAAGCCCCCTGACCTGGGTCTGTAGCTGGGCCACGGGTTCTGGCGATGGATGCCAGCACGTCAGATACTGTCACACATGTAGAGAGCGGACAGTGCCAACCACGGCGCTGCTGTGACCAGTCAGGGTCTGAGCGCCACTCCTCCTGCAGAGAGCACGGCCAAGCGTGCGAGCAAGGGATTCTGCCCATTGCCCGCTGCCTATTCAGCAGCTGCCTTGCATGGGAGCAGAGATAAAAGAGGACATCTGAAAGAGGAAAGGAAACCGAGCATCCGCCTAGACTACATTGAACTACGTTTGCAAGACTGGACTAAAGTCTAATTTCCATCCTAGGGTATCCTCGGTAGAAAGTTGGGAAGATCATTACGTCAGCTCATGAAGAAAAACGAGACTTTATTCTCTTATCATCTCTGAATGTACTGTGGGTGAATTTTGCAAGTCGGATAACTTTGGCGGGAAGAATAAACAGATGAATTAATGAATGCAGGGGAAGCTCCCTCCATCCCTCCCTGGACTCCCTCCACCACCTTCTACCACTTACATCAGTCCAGGTTTTCATCCAGAAGGAACTCATTCCTCATCATGAAATGCCTCCCAGCTTCGAGGACCAGCTTACTCACAGGTCCAGCCGCCTGCCTCCAGAAATGCAAAACTTTCCCCCTTCCTCCAATCTCCGCAGAGAAGCCGCGGGTGGCCTCCCAGCCTGGGATAAATGGACACGAGACTCACAGGCAGCCTCCAGGTTAGAGGGGTTCCGAGCATCCAGTAGACTTTGGCCTCAAATCTGCACTGAAAACCTTCGGGGATTAGAACAAGGTGATGTTCTCCCCAGAGGAGAGCAGTTCGGATTCCCACATCTGGAGTTTGACCTTTGTGCCTGTGGCCCTTTCGCCCACCGCAGGAAACCTTTTTTGGGCTGGGCTGAAATATGTAACTGCTCAACAGCGTGGCTGGTAGCAATCCCGCCCAGCTGTGTGGAACGGAAAGTGACAGAGCAGTTAATATTCTGTTAGAACATCAGGGGGCCATGCTAACGCTGGCCATTTATCAGGGCTGACTCATCATGTCCAGACCAAACGCGCTGTCGGTTCACCCTGCTGGCTCACACCCAGCTCTGGGCGGCAAGAACCAGGACCGGGCTACATCTTTGCTCCAATTGCCTTCCTGGGCTGCACCCTGCAGCGCTGGGCTCTCTCGCCAGAAAAGCCTCTAGGATTGGCCACGGATATTTTCAAATGTGTGGAACGGAGGCCGGGCGTGGTGGCCCGTGGCTGTGATCCCAGTATTCAAGAGGCTGAGACAGGAGGATCGTGGGTTCGAAGACAGCCTTGGCAACTTAGTGAGAGTCTTAAGAACTTAGCAAGACCCCGTTTCAAAATAAAAATAAATAAAAAAGGGCTGAGGATGTAGCTTGGAGGTAGAATGACTCTAAAATCATCTAGTAGGATTTAAAAAAAAAGTGTAAGGGACTGTTTTACAGAGAGATGACTAACCTCTTTTCTGCAGTGTTTTATTTGAAAACAACAGGAAAAAAAGCAACAGGACTGACATTAAAAAGAGCCCTCGTGTTTCCAAGCTGGGAGGGAGGCTTAGCCTTTAAGCTGGAAGCGCTTCCCTGGGAGGGAGTGGGAGGAAGCAGAGCATGCTGGGTAAGAGCGGTGAGTCAGACAACCTGGATTCATGGCTCATCTCTGCCACTGGTAGTAAAATTTTAAGTAGTAGGCTAATGCAGCTATTAAGTAACTTCAAGCAAATTGCTCAGACTTTCTGAGCTTCGATTTCCTTCCCTGTAAAATGAGAAATAGTTATAGTGCCCACCTCATTGGGCTATGGCGAGGAGAGGATTAAAAGAGATAAAGTATATATTTTTTTAAAAAAATTCAGTGCTTGCCCCCACCTCCAAAGTGCCCAATAAATAATAGCTATTAGGCTTCACGACTCAGTGAGACCCTGTTTCAAAAAATATAAAGACTAAAAAATAGGACCAGGCGTGTAGCTCAGAGGTAGAATGCCCCTGGATTCCATCCTCAGACCCACAAAATAAATAAATAAATAAATAAATAAATAAATAAATAGCCGGGCGTGGTGGTGCACGATTGTAATCCCCGTGCTTGGGAGGCAGAGACAGGAGGATCGCGCTGGTTCAGAGCCAGCCTCGCTGGCTTAAGAGACCCTGTTTCCAAATAAAAAAAATATCAAATAGGTCTGGGAGTGTAGCCTGGAGGTAGAAGGGCTTCCAGGAACCCCAGTACCACCAAAAATAAATAAATAATTAATTAATTATAATTTAATAATAATAATAATAATATAGCTATTAGGAAAGCTGATGAAACCATCCACAGAAATGTCTGTCCATGAGTCTGGCATAAGCAGTAAAGGTGGAGAGATGTTACTGATGGGGTGGGAGGGCAGAGGAGGCGTGGGAGTTCTTAGCACCTCGAAGAGTTCTGTCTTTAGTTCCCAGGCAGGGAAAGACCCATCTTTCTGCCCTGCTCTCAGGTGTGCCAAAGCTAGTTGCTCATTTAAGGTTTGTCATTGAAGCCGGGCGTGGTGGCACACGCTTGTAATCCCAGTACTTGGGAGGCTCAGACAGGAGGATCACAGTTCGAGGACAGTCTCAGCTACTTAGTGAGCCCCTCTGCAACCCAGTGCGACCCTGTTTCAAAATAAAGAATAAAAAATAGGGCTGGGGGTGTAGCTCAGAGGTAGAATGCCCCTGGGTTCCATTCCCAGTAATGAAAAAAAAAAAGAAATAAAAAGTTTTTTTTTTTGTTGTTGTTGTTGTTTTAAACCCTCTAGTTCTACAGCTTGGGAGACTTTGCTCAGCTTGCCTTTTAAAGGCCTCATTGAAGTCTGTACACAAGGTGACACAGTCCAGTTTAAAAAAAATATCCTGGCCAGTAATAACATTTAGAAACTGATACTTCCATGATACTGTTAAGTGCACTCTTTCTAAACCACTGAGTTTTATTCTCCAGAAAGCGATCCTTATGTCAAAGTCCTTAAAAGGTCCAACAGCTTGTATAACCAGCAAACCTCATGGTTAGTTAGCAGCTTTCGGGACTTGGATTCCCAGCGATAAACAAAAGCATTCCGAAGGCCGCAATCCGTAAACTCTCTGTGGGAACATATGAAACCGCTTAAGGAGCTTGGCTCGGCGCTGTGGTTTTAAAAACGAGGCTCCTTGGCCACTGAGCGCTCTTTATTGAATGGTTGGAGAAGGGTGAGACCCCACGGGCCCTGAGCACTGTTCCTTAGCCGTCCCAAACATCTTGCAGATATTACTCGAAGCCTCCTGTTACCCTGGAAGAGAATCTGGATGTTCATCCATTGCACCCAAGGAAGTGGGGTCACTTGGGCCCGAGCCAGCGTTCCTCAGACATCCGTCTACAGATCTCCGACTGCAAGACCTCGTGCCTCTCTTTCTCTCGCTTAACACTCAGAGAGTAAAAGATTCACTCTCATTTCTTACTAATTACAAATTCCCACCAAGTGTCAGCCGGCCACCCCATTCCTTGTACGTCCACAATAATTCACTCGAACTTCAATTAAATGGTAGATAATTCCGGCCAGCTTTCAACTTCTGAACTGGGAGTACTTGTGACAGCGGCAACTTTATCTGCTTCTCCAAGATTTGATTTAGGAGGAGCTGGGCTCTTCTTTTGTTGGTGCATTAATTAAATAGGATTAGTTAAGATTACAAGCTAATGAGTGAATGAAGCCCTGGCCACCCTGAACCTTTGAGCCAGAGGCCTAGCCATGACTGGAGCTCAAAGATCTAACGCTGTAATGAGCTGTTTCATAGACACTTGCAGTCAACCCACCCTAGAATGGCTGTGGCGCCCTCGTGGCAGATTATGTGGCCACCAGGATGCAGATATCGGATGTAAGTTAGGTATCAGATCCACTGGCCGCCATACTCTAAAACTTGGACATAATAGCCAAACTGCTTGGACTTTCGATGGTGTTTAGGAATCAAGAGACAGTTTCCTTGTGCTCTGTCTCCAATGTAACACAATTCTCTTTCTCTTTCTAAAACCAATAATGAGGGTTTTCGATCATTATCCGAGTGGGGTTCAAGACTCAGAGGCAGAATGCCTCCCCGGTTCCATCTCCAATACCAAAAATAAAAACTAAAAAGGACACTAGTCATATTAGAAGAAGCCCCAGTCCCATGACCTTATTTAAACTTAATGATGTCCTTAAAGGCCTCCTCTCCAAATACAGAGAGGGTTAAAGCTTTAACATATGAATTCTGTGGGGTACAATCCAGTCCATTGCACACACTAAACTCACATTCAAAGGTGAAGGAAGTTTAGCCAGGCGTGGTGGCGCACGCTCGTAATCCCAGCATTTGGGAGGCTGAGATGGGAGGATCACAGTTCGTGGACAGCCTCAGCTACTTAGGCCCTCTGCAACTCACTGAGACCGTGTTTCAACAAATAAAAATACTAAATAATAGGGCTGGGGATGTAGCTCAGAGGTACAATTCCCCTAGGTTCCATCCTCAGTGCTGGGGGGAAAAAAAAAGCTGAAGGAAGGTAAAATAAGTATATTTTTTTAAAGATCCAGAAAAGGTATTGCTGGTAAATAACGATGAACTCTCCTCCTCCGTAATTGACCAAACCTGACCCCACCAATTCTGAAAGTTAGAAGTGCACTGAAGAAAGTCTCCTGATGTTCAAATGCCATTTAACCACCGCCATCCATGTCACAGTCCCCTACTTTTGGGGAACATAAGACTCTCCTTTCTGAAAAGGAGATGTATATTTGAATCTCTTTTTGCCTGGAGTACAGTTGTCCAGTCCTCCTGTTTTGACATTTGAATTCTCTTTTGAAGTTTGTTGACTTGTGGGAGCCTCCCGTCTTTGTTCATCCCAATGGACTTAGATCCTGAGAAACCCATTGTAAATGGAAAATATCCTAAGTCAAAACATGCATTTAATACACCTAACGTAGCCGGGGAGGTGGCGCACGCCTGGAACCCCAGTACTTGAGAGTCTGAGACAGGACGATCGTAGGTTTAAGAAGCAACCTGGGAAAACTCTCAGCAAATCGGTTGAACCCTGTTTCAAAATAAAATTTAAAAAGTAGACTGGAGGTATAGCTCAGAGGTACTACGCCCCTGGGAGGATAAATCTTCAGTAACACACCAAACACACACACACACACACACACACACACACACACACATACACACACACACACACACACACACACACACACACACACACCACCTAACATGCCAAATCAAATAGAGCTTAGCAAGCCCACACACTAGTGTGGTCACCGACCCTTATGAATGTGGGGCTGGCTGGGAGCTATGGCTCTCAGCTGCCGCCTGGCACCTTGAAAGAGTGTCCTCCCACCCCTTGCTAGCCTGGGAAAAGAGCAGACTTGAGAATTTACAGTGCCGTTTCTGCCTCACGCTTACTGCTTCACACCACTGGAAGGTCGAAAAATCCTAAGTCCAACCCTCATAAGTCAAGGCTGTCTGTAGCTTTAAATTCTGAATGTGCGAGTTTCCCAAAACACAGACCTTCTCAAGAAGGAGTACTAAGGCTATCTACAGCACAGGGAAGAAAACCTTCAACCAAAAGCTGAAACACAATGCAAAAGAAAGGGTGATCAAAGCAATTAGAAAACACAGGAGCAAATGTAAATAAGCAGTAAATAGAGAAAATGAGAGAAAGAACGGGTATCATGGTGGTGATAATATTTTCTGTCAGCATCTAACCCTGAAGTAGAAACCATCCTCTTTATTTTTTATTTATTTTTATTTTTTTAGTACTGGGGATGGAACCCAGTGGCATTCTACCTCCAAGCTACACCCCAGCCCTATTTTTTTTTTAATTCTTTATTTTGAAACAGGCTCTCACTAAGTTACAGAGGGCCTCACCAAGTAGCTGAGGCTGGCTGCGAACCTGCAATCCTCCTGTCTCAGCCTCCAAGTACTGGGTTTACAAGTGTACACAGCCCAGAGTAAGAGAAGGGCGGAAGACGGTTCCAAGGGCCAAAGGCAGCTGATGAGTGCGATAGCAAGCGTGAGTTAGGGTTACGAAGGTGGGTGGAATGGAGTAAGAAATAAAAGTCCTAAGATGGGAGAGGAGTGGCCAAGCACATCAACAGTAAGGACTCAGAATATTTGAGCTGCACTAGTAAGAAGCTGGACTTAAGTCAAAGCTGCTCACAGTGGCGCCGAGACTCTGGAAGGCCAGGAATCAGCTACAGATGTCCTGCTCGTGGCCCGGAGGCTGCACTCCCAGGAGACGGCTTCAGCAGGCACAGCAGGGCAGCCCGCTGACGCTGCCCAAGGCTGGCCGAGTTACAGGCGTGTTGGATGGAGCAGCAGGAATGCGGCCCAGACTTCGCCACCAGGGAAGGGATGGGTCAAGGGGCTCCTGGTAAGTGTGATGCAAGCAGTGGTCTCAAGTGCTCTTCTTCACATGCAAATGTCCCTCAACCATGCATTCAGTAGAAATCATAGTTTGAATTTCAAATTTTGATCTTTTGCTGGGTTGGAGCTGTGTGTGGTGGTAATCTCAAGACGCCGGGCTGCAGGATCACGAGGGTCAACAACCGACACTGCCCGGTGTGTTGTGTTGCTAGGTGTTGACGATGGGCAGCCTGGCTGTATTAAATGCACTTTCAACTTATGATGGGTTTGGTCTGATATTTCCTCATCATAAGTGGAGAAGCGCCTCTGTCTAGAATAAAGTTCTGGTTATCCATTAATAAGCAACTCAAAGCATGCTGGCCTAAAACAACAATCATCTCATTCCTTCACATTATAAATCTCTGGGTCAGGACATGGCTGAGCAGCCCTTTTGCTCCACATAAGGTAACTTGGGGTCACTTGTTAAGACTCAGCTGGTGGCTGGGCGGAGCTGAGAGTTCAGGACAGCTTTACTTACATACCTGCTGCCTCAGTCAGCGTCCTCACTGGGATAATCCAAACCGAGTCAGAGAAAGATTTATTTTCTCACATATATATATATATTTAATTCTGTGTTCGAGCCATGTGAGGTTAGAGTCTGGATCTCGGTGGCAGAAAGAGAAGAGAGGGAGAGAGCAAGAAGGCAAGGGCATTCGAAGGACAAGCACAATTCCTAAGGCCACACACCAGCCCCCACGGTCCCACCTTCTCCAATCACACCCCACTGGCCTAGGTTACCACCCAGTAAACCCACTACAGTGGTCTTATTTACTGCTGAGATCACTCATGCCATCAACTCTGAACCTGAACACATGTACTCTTTAGGGGACATCCTATTTCTACCTAGAACACCCTCTGTCTTCCCAGGAATGCTGTGGCTAGGCTAGCCAAGGCTCTTCTTCCCGTTTTGTTTCAGGTCTTCCCCACGCTGTTTTTCTAGCAGAATAGCCAGATTTCTTACGGAGGAGGCCAAGGCAGAAGCTGCTGAGTCCTTTTAAAGAAGGGCCTAGAAACAGTGCAGCCTCACTTCCCCTGCCCAGGTGTTCAAAGCAGCCCCAGGCCAACACAGACTCAAGGAATGAGGGGGAAGAACCAAAGAGGAAAGTAACTGTTCTAGTGGTGTATTTGCAGAGTAAACCTTCATTCGAATTTTAAAATACTTGGTATGTGAAATTTTGTTTGGACTTAAAATCCATTTGCCCTTTGCATAAGTCAAGGTTTCATCAGAGAAACAAAACCACTAGGAGATAAAATAAGGCAGATAGACAGACGGATAGATCAGAGGGATTTGACTATGTGTATTCATGGGAATTGGTCCATCGGCCTCTTGGTAGGCTATTATTGTTGTGTCTAATCATTGGCTTTGAAGACTAAAGACCAACAAGATGTGAACGAAGAGGGGAGAGCTAGGTCGAGCTGGAACCGAGAAGGACCACCTCAAAGCAACGCCAGGTCTTGCTGTCTCCGACACAGAGGGAGCGCGTGTCCTGTGTCAGAGGCTGACACCCTTTGTTACAGGGCTAAATGGGTCAGGAATTGGAGAAGCTGAAGGAAGCTCCAGAGGAAGGGACAGCAGGTCCAGACACAGATGCTACCTACGCAGATGAGACGCGCTCACAGATAAAGCAACACACGCGAGCTTTCGAAAACACCTGCTCCAACCTTCCCGGCTTACAAGGCAGAATGGCTTCTGCCCTGCTGCCACCATCCAGATCTTTTGCGAAAAACACCTCCGGTAGCCGCCCTAACAGGAACTACACAGAGAAGTGACACCCGGGAGACACAGTCCATCTGGTCACATTGTCAACACATTACAGAGCCATCGTGTGTGTCCATTGCAGAAAATGGACATCCTGGCATTACATTTTTTAGTGAAATAAAGCAAGATATCCGGATGCTCTATGATTTTCTGCCACTTTTGAGGGCATAGTTTTCCATTTCTTCTTTTTTTTTAACCACCAAGAATTTGGAGAGACCAGAAGAGATCATTATTAGAAACTCAGGAATGATGTTTGTGGCTTGGATACGCGGGGCAAAGGGTGATTCACCTCTCGGTCAAGATGGAGCAGGGCAGCATGAGATTTCCTCAGGAGACTCAGAATGGCATGCAATTTAACACTTATGAAGTATTTATTTCTAGACTTTTCTACTTAATATTTTTAGACTGTGGTTGATTGCAGGTCATAGAGACATAGAAAGTGAAACTTCCAATAAAGGGAACTACTATGGTTAATGATTTATCTAATATTTTTATCTTTCTTATGATTGATTACATAAAATGAAGAATGTGTAATGAATATTTTACTAAACCTTCAAGACATTTTTAAATCAATTCTAGCTTATGCTACAGTGCTGAAAAATAATAGAATATTCTATTTATGCTAGAGCAGGATAAATATTGGGACCCTTGGTATAAAATGGTATATAGAGATGTCCATACCCAATGGAAAAAGAATGTACCTTTGACTCAAAAGCACGTTGTACACTCACAGAAACTTGTAACATTTTAGGACACAAAGCAAGACTAAGGCCAATCTGCAGACCTAAGTTGTGTGGGCCTTCCTAGAAGATAAGCCAATCTTTTCACTTTCCCTGAATTTCTTATTTTGAAGATTGTTTTAATTAAATGACATACAATTCAGCAATAATCTTGAGACCCAACAGCTTCTGTGAACAGAGGCTTTTATTTTTTTTTTCTTGTAGAATTGGGACTGAACCCAGGGGCATTTTACCTAAAAGCTACATCTCTGGTCCTATTTTTTATTATTTAATTTGAAACAGGGTCTCACTAAGTTGTGGAGGGCCTCACTAAGTAGCTGAGGCTGTCCAAGAACCTGCGACCCTCCTGTCTCAGCCTCCCAAGTACTGAGATTATAAGCGCCCACCCCCACACCCGGCTAATGGAAGCTTTTTGAAATACTCTGATGTGTTGAACTACTATCTCCCTCCAAAACATATAAAATAATGATATACATAATTCTAGAACTGAGATCAGAGATGGGGAAGCAGAACACTAAAACCAAGGCATCACGTTTCTTAGCACCTATATCATAAAATTTGAATAAACTGGGAATCTGTTTACTGAGAAATATTTTGGAAAGGCAGAGTATGTTGAGAATAATTTTGGAAAAACGCCATATGTTAGAAAGACAGGCAGGAGGGCTTAAAGTTAACGATAAAATATTAGGGATTTTTACAAAAAAAAAAAAAGGAGAAAATGCCTTGTGTAATAGTTGTAATAGACACAGCTTCATGTGGTTCTTGCTTCTTCCAGAAGCTTCTGGTCAGTTCTAAAGAACACCTGATACAAAGGGGATGAGTCCATGAGCTTGTCAGCTCTCGTGGCCTGGGATCCAACTAGGACACACAGCTGCACCAGCGAGTGTCTCCCCTTGAGAATCCAAGCCACCAGCGTGTGGCAGGGCTCCCCTTAGCAGTGGGAGCAAAAGCCAAATTGTTGCCCATCAAGGGGCGCCATGATGCTGAGGTGCGAGGCCTAGTATGGGCCACACAGACGCTACAGTAATGAAGGTACACGGCAGTATAGAAAAGAAGATGGTGGCTAGACAGAGGGAGGGGGAGGAGGGGGAGAAAGAGGAAGAGGGAGAGATGGAGGAGGAGAAAGAGGAAGAGGGAGAGATGGAGGAGGAGAAAGAGGAAGAGGGAGAGATGGAGGAGGAGGAGGAGAAAGAGGAAGAGGGAGAGATGGAGGAGGAGGAAGAGGAGGAGGAGGAGGAGGAAGAGGGAGAGATGGAGGAGGAGGAGAAAGAGGAAGAGGGAGAGATGGAGGAGGAAGAGGGGGAGGAGAAAGAGGAAGAGGGAGAGATGGAGGAGGATGAGAAAGAGGAAGAGGGAGAGATGGAGGAGGAGGAGGAGAAAGAGGAAGAGGGAGAGATGGAGGAGGAGGAAGAGGAGGAGGAGGAGGAGGAAGAGGGAGAGATGGAGGAGGAGAAAGAGGAAGAGGGAGAGATGGAGGTGGAGGAGGAGAAAGAGGAAGAGGGAGAGATGGAGGTGGAGGAGGAGAAAGAGGAAGAGGGAGAGATGGAGGTGGAGGAGGAGAAAGAGGAAGAGGGAGAGATGGAGGAGGAGGAGGAGGAGGAGGAGGAGGAGGAGGAGAAAGAGGAAGAGGGAGAGATGGAGGAGGAGGAAGACAGGAATAGCCTTGCTCCTTAAGACTCTACTATAATTTACTTTCTCCCCTTGGATTTCTCTGAAGCCTGCTCCTTATAACTAAAATAAATCTAAGCAAATCAATGCATTCAAAGGTCAGTATACTTCTGGCCAATTGTTTATACTGTCTGCACCTTTGAGAACTGACTTAGTTTGATAAAAGCCTCCAAGTATTTGCTGTGGCAGTCAAGGAAATGGGCCTGTTGCTAGTTATGTCAGTTTCACTAATTTACTTACCTCTCAAACCTCACTCTTCTCTTCTCTACAAGGAATACTTTGGAAGTGAAAACATGTCTACAGCACCCAGCTCCTGGCCACTCAAAGCTTGGTAGCTCTTACCATTCAAAAGAAAACTTACAGGCCAGGCGTGGTGGCGCACACTTGTAATCCCAGCATTTGGGAGGCTGAGACAGGAGGACTGTGGTTCACAGTCATCCTCAGCTACTTAGGAAGGGCCTTTGCAACTCAGTGAGACCTGTTCCAAATAAAGAATAAAATATAGGCTGGAGGTATAGCTCAGAGGTAGAATGCCCCTGGGTTCCATCCCCAGTACCACAAGAAAGAAAGAAAGAAAGAAAGAAAGAAAGAAAGAAAGAAAGAAAGAAAGAAAGAAAGAAAGAAAGAAAGAAAGAAAGAAAGAAAAAGCCAGAGCTAGTAGGGTGGTTCATGCCTCTAATCCCAACAACTGGGAGTGAGACAGCAAGATCACAGATTTGAGGCCAGCCTCAGCAATTTAGTGAGACTGTCAGCAACTTGGAAAGACTCTGTTTCCAATTAAAAAAAAAAAATAGGCCTGGGGCAGGTGGGTGTAACTCAGAGGTAGAATGCCCCTGGGTTCAAGCCCCAGTACCAAAAACTAAAAATAAATAAATAAAACTTAGGATTTATCCAAACCATTCACATACTTTTTACATGATTTGGCATGCTGTACCGCCTGGGGAGGGTAGGGAGGGCAGATGTTTTTATTCCCATTCTACAGATTGTTCATTTATGAAGAACCATAAATCCTCAGCACCAGAGAGCTGCCAAGTAGAAGAATGTGGGCTTTTTTTATTTTTTTGAGGTACTGGGGATGAATCCAAGGACATTCGATATCCAACCTCCACCCCCAGCCCTATTTTTTTTTTATTCTTTATTTTGAAACAGGGTCTCACTGAGTTACAAAGGGCCTAAGTAGTAGCTGAGACTGTCCTCAAACCACGTTCCTCCTGTCTCAGCTTCCCAAATGCTGGGATTATAAGCATGCACCAGCATGACTGGCTATTTTTTTTTTAACCAGATAGCCTCATGTTTCATGAGTGGCCAGAGAGTATGTGAATCAAGAAAAAAATTACAAACAAGAACACTGAAAAGAAGTAGAGAGAAGGATCCTGTTTAACCCTTAGTTCCAGGGGAAAAAATCATCCCATTATAATCTCCCTCCCTACATATTAATGACAGTTGAAATTTTACAGTTCCGTGAACTATCACGAGGTCAACCAAATGCGCACACTTGTAACTGCACAAGAGGATAACAGCAACTATCATCCCTAGAGTGGAGGAAGAGAAATTCATTACGTTAGAAAGTCCTAGAAGAATGACTTGGGAGACCCAGAGACCCAGCAAAGGTAGAAACGACTGAGAGGTGTGGGGGAGGAGGGGAGGGAGGGAATTATTTCTGGAGCACCTAATTACTACAGAAACTTACCTCCAATCCCCAGGGTAATTCACACTGTTATAGATCAGTATGTCAATTACCTTCTCAGATCTTAATAAAATAATCCTGAAAGTTTCGAATTCAGACAATGGGTGGGGGAGAAAAAAGTTTATCTTAGATAGTGTGGCAGTTCTAAATAAAGGTTTGCTCTTTTATTATAGTTAGTAGTTAAATGTAAGGGGTTTTTTTTGTTTTTGTTCTATGTGTGTATGTGTGTGTGTGTGTGTGTGTGTGTGTGTGTGTCTGTGTATGTACCTGTGTGTGTGTGTCTATGTGTGTTACTTGGTAGTGAACCCAGGGGCATTCTATCTCCAAGCCACATCCCCAACCCTATTCTTTATTCTTTATTTTTGAAACAAGATCTCACTAAGTTGCAGAGGGCCTCACTAAGTAGCTGCAGCTAGCTGCAAACCTCCAATCATCCTGTCTCGGCTTCCCAATACTGGATTACAAACCTGTGCCACTATGCCCAGCTGAAATTTAAGTTTTTAAGTGTCCTCTTTATGCAAAAGAAAAAAAAAGTCTCAATGGTTGTGCATATTTACCTTCTGGTGATTTTAATAACTAAAACCATTCGATAGGCCGGGCGTGGTGGCACACGCTTGTAATCCCCGCGCTTGGGAGGTGGAGACAGGAGGATCGCGTAGGTTCGAAACCAGCTGTGCAGGCTTAGGAGACCCTGTTTCCAAATTAAAAAGTATAAAATAGGTCTGGGAGCGTAGCCCGGAGGTAGAAGGGTTTCCAGGAACCCCAGTACCACCAAAAATAAAAAATAAAAAAACCATTCAAACCATGTTAAAGTCCTCAAGTAGAGACATGACATGGTGAGAATTGTTTGGGGCCAAAGTGAGCTCTACCCCCTCTCCCTTCTTGGTGGCCATGTTGACAGTGAGAGGCAGGTCTAGAGGAAACAGCGCACTCAGAGCCTCGGTCTCCCAGCAAGCCGACTCTCTGGGCTCTGTGAACTTTCTCTTTTGAATCAGATTTAATGCAAACATCAGATGGCTGCACTGCCTTGCGGGTCCAGACTGCGTCTGTTAAGCCTCTGCTTGTGTTGTATGACTCCAAAGCCTCATGAGGATGGAGGATCAGGGTCAAGAGCATGGGCTTTGGCATTAACTAGCTATGTGGCCCTGAAAAAGTAACCTACCTTCTCTTTGCTTGCTTTAAGTCCCCCATGCATAAAGTGGAGGGAGTTCCTACCCCTGGCATTGTTACAATGATTAAATAAGTCAGGACACAGAAAGTATTTAAAAGAGTGACAGCCCATCATTTTGTACTTTATTCACCTGTCGATGGACACCTAGGTTGGTGCCGTAACTTGGCTATTGTGAATTGTGCTGCTATAAACATGGATATGCATGTATGATGATAGCTTTCTTATTTCAGTACCTTTGGAAAGATACCCAGGAGTTGTATAGCTGGATAATATGGTGGATCGGTGGATCCATTCCCAATTTTCTGAGGAATCTCCACACCAATCTCCATAGCAGCTACACTAATTCGCAATCCCACCAACATTTCTCCACATCATCACCAGCATTTATTGTTGTTTGACTTCTTGATGATCGCCATTCTGATTGGGGTCAGATGGCATCTCAGAGTAGTCTGAAAATTACAAAATGATGGAGTAGACACACAATGGAATCCTACTCAGCAATTAAGAAGAACAAAATTTTGTCATTTGCAGAAAAACGGACGGCCCGGAGAGCATTATGTTAAGTGAGATGAGCTGGTCACAGAAAGGGAAGGGTCCTATGCTTTCTTTCAAATGCAGGAGCTAGGGAGTAATCAGGATATCACAGGGGCTTCCCGCCATGGAGAAGAAAGTCCAGTGAAGCCAGGAAGGAGGTCTAGGCGAGGGCGAGGCGAGGGGAGGAAGAATTAATGAAGGAAGCACTTCCATCGACATTGTGTATGTATATGAGAACACTGATGTCAAGCTCAGCCCCGTATGTGAGATTATAGGGAGGCAGCCAGGAGAAAACCCACCCAAAGCTGTGTGCATGTACGTCACTATCACTGTGATGTGGGGCTACCATGCGCCAATAAAAGTATTTTAAAAAGACAAAGTACCTATGATGTCAAATTTGCACTCATCAGTAACTACTCCTAGTTATCCCTCCACCCGGCATACCCCTTAACACAGGCAAGCACAAAGTCTGTGGGAACACCTGGTGTGGGGCACAGGGCAGCTCACGTATGCACGGGGAGCAAGAGCCCCCCGACAGGTGGCTTGCTGCAGGCTGCACTGGTCAGCTCGGTCGGCTGAGCCGAGTGAGCTCCGTGCGGTTCCTGGGCTGGTCTGCGCCAGCCACGTCTGCCGAGAGGTATCCATGGTGAGGCAGACCAGAGGGCAGAGCGTGGGTGCACCAGCTCGGGTCCTCGCCTGCCGTGGGACAGCAAGCCTGGCCCTCCACTGCCGCATGCTGGACATAGGTTCTAAAACTCACAAGGGGTTGGGGAGAGCACGCTGGGCATCGTGGAGGAATGGCCCCAGCCTGTCTCTGTAACAGTCTCAAGCTGCCTTTTGAAGGCAGGTGAGCAGGATGGGCGTGCCCCTAGGCGTGGCCTTTGGAGACTCTGCTTGGAAGAAAGCTGGGAGTATTTCCAGGAATTGAATCTGAAACAAGGCACCTCAGCGGGCACGGGCAGCAACGGCAGAGGAAGCTCTTTAACCATTTCGCCAGTTTCCAGAGAAATCATCTCTGTAGCCAGGTATTCTTTGTTGTCAGGTTACCTGCCTCGGGGGATTATATTTAGACTTTTTTTTTTTCCCTCTCTTTCTTTTCTTAGAAACCTCAAATGATTACAGCTTGCAAAGACCATTTAAGTAGGTCACAAAAACCAAGGGGAATTTTTTTTTTTCCTGCTATCCTACAGACTTCAGTTTCCAGAAAACTGGATGCTAGTTCTCTCAACTTCTGGGGTTGAGTATGGCAAATTCCTTCTAGTCTATTGGGGAGCTCCTCACTTAGTGTCCAGTTAAAGGAAGAAACCTTTTTTTTTTTTTTTTCAAGAGGAAAATTCTCTGAGTGAAAGAAAGCTGGATGGGAATTTCTAAAGGCTAGAGACCTTTCCAGACATCAGGACATTTGACATTACCCCAGAGAGAGCTGAGAGGATTGTGGGAATATCACTACAGAGAAAAACAAAGGTATTTAAAGCCTGCTAAACTTCTTATATGGCAACTTTTGGTGGTGCTCAGCATCTGTAGTCATGGTCTGATAGTTAGATGTGGACCTCAACTTTGTCACATAACTCGCAGCAATGGTGTTTGTACACAATAGAGAAAATATTGGAAGATCTTCTAAGAAGGATTTTTTTTTTCATCCTCTTCACATCCTGGGCTTCAGGTAGAAGTCAGGGACAAGATTCCAATGAGGAGGAAGTTATTCTCAGACAGGCACATCCTACTATCCCCTATCGCCAGCGATCAGGCCCCGTTCCCATGGGGAGGGGTCACAGTTTCCCAGCATCCTTACTGGGTTTCTGATTCCTTTTCCCATCTAGGAAAATGCTGTCAGAGATTTTCACTGAAGATCTCCATTAAGATCTTGGACTTAGCCGGGCGTGGTGGCGCATGCTTGTAATCCCCGCGCTTGGGAGGCAGAAACAGGAGGATCACGCAGGTTCGAAACCAGCCGCACACACTGGCTTAGGAGACCCTGTTTCCAAATAAAAATGTAAAAATAGGTCTGGAAGTGTATCCCAGAGGTAGAAGGGTTTCCAGGAACCCCAATACCACCAAAAAAAAAAAAAAATCTTGGACTTAAAAACTTTCCAGTACAAGTATTAGTATCCAGGGCTTCAAAGGAGCGGGAATTCAGAGGAAGAGGAAGAATTTGGGTAGACGTCCTACACCTGGCCACCATTCACCTTTCTCTCCCCCTTGCTCTTCCGGTTTTGCCCTTTCCGGCAAGTTTACTGCTGAGAATCTGTGAGGCATTCCAGCCAAGGCCATGGACTTAATAGAGAGAATGAAGGAGAAAGGAGATGGCCCCAGGCTCCCCCATTAAGGGAAAAACAGACAGGGTAGAAGAAGTAGGCGAGGGGCTCATCTTTGAAAAGATGAGGACGCCGGAAGTGTGAGACTAGAGAGAAGATGTGAAATATAGCTTCAAAGATGGAGTAAAAGCCAGAGGCACACGGTACAAGGGAGGGGGTGATGAGTCGCACAGACAAGTTAGCGCGTTCCTTTGTGTCCACAAACACATAATCCCGCAGGTCCAAGGCCTGGTTATGAAATACACTCAGGAGAAGGACAGAAAAGGAGAAACAGAAGGACAGACTGCACGGAGTAAAGGCTGGACAGGAAAGAGGGCTCCTGCTAAGACATTCAAAAGACAGAGGCTATTTTACTCTGGCCAAATGCTGACCAACAGAAATCTGGCGATCTAATATTAGTACCACACAAACTACACTTAAGGACCAAAGGTATTCCAAGTAAGAGAACGACTGTGGGATAACAAAAGTCAGTTCATCAGGAAGACAGAGCTACTCTCAACCTGTAAGCAGTGACTGGCACGGCCTCCAAATAAAGTAAGCAGTAACTAAGGGAACTTCACGAAAGTAAACAGTATCCCCATCACAAGGGGATATTTTACACAGTTTTCTCAGCAAATAACAATCCTAATATCAGTAATGTCATAAAGTATCTCAAATGGTTTTTAACTATTGGATTTCAAATTTCTCAATACTAATCTTTAATTTTTTTTTTTTTTTTTTTTTTTTTTGCGGGTCTAGGGATGGAACCCAGGGGCATTTGACCTCCGAGCTACATCCCCTGTCCTGTTTTTTATTCTTTCTTTCTTTATTTATTTATTTTTGTGGTACTGGGGTTCCTGGAAGCCCTTCTACCTCCGGGCTACACTCCCAGACCTATTTTTACATTTTTATTTGGAAACAGGGTCTCCTAAGCCAGCGCATGCAGCTGGCTTCAAACCTGCGCGATCCTCCTGTCTCTGCCTCCCAAGCGCGGGGATTACAAGCATGCACCACCACGCCCAGCCTTTATTCTTTATTTTGAAACAGGTTCTCACTAAGTTGTGGAGGGCCTCACTAAGTAGCTGAGGCTGTCCGCGAACTGTGATCCTCCGGTCTCAGTCTCCCGAATGCTGGGATGACAAGCGTGTGCCACCACACCCGGCTAATCTTTAATTTTTTTATCTTATCTTCCTCTTTCTTGAAACTCTCCAACTAGACACATGAGTTTCTGGTCAAAATAATTTTCTCCTGCTTTCCTTTCTTAGACCATATCCCTAGCTGAAATGCACTCTCCTTCTGCGGATCATTTTCCCATTGTAAGTTTTGAGGATGGTTTGGGGCAGGGTTAACAAAGGAGGCTTCTGGATGACAAAGATGGAGGAGGTGAAAAGGTAGGTTGGCCCCAAACACAGTTCTCACTTTTGGCTTCTACTAGTAAATTGTGTTTCCTGCTAGATCCCCCTTCAAGTCAGGGCCGTTCGTTTAAAGAGGGGTCCAAGAACTCCGCCTGGACCGAGTCTGGGGATGACACTCTAGGCACAGTATGAAGAAGAAGACGGATCAGAAGCCACTGGGTCACCTCTTTCAGGAGAAAGACAGTGGTCTGGGAAGGTAAACTGCCCAGGTCTGGGTCACAGAGAAGGAACAGAGTGCCCGGAACGTCCAGTCAAAAGCTCACAAACATAGAAGAAGCTGAAGGTACCCAAGATTGAATGAAGAATAGGGAACCACCGAGGAGCCCAGACACATGTCCAAGGGGACCAGGTGGGATCCTTTTTACTGTAACATTTGGGGCCTGGTGTTTGATCCTACATCTGGTGAAGGCTTTCTTGCTGCATTAGGACATGGTAGAAAGGCATACTTGTGGGTGGCAGTGGGGGTTAACTCATCTTTTTAAATCAGGAACCCACTCCCACAATAACTGACCCAATCTCTTGATAACGGCATTAATCCATTCATGGAAGGCAGAAAGCTATAACCTAATCATCTCTTAAAGGTGACACTTTTTGTGTGTATAGTACTGGGAGGGAATCCTGGGCATTCTACCTCTGAGCTATACCCCCAGCCCTATTTTTTATTCTCTATTTGGAAACAGGGTCTCCCTGCATTGCAAAAGGCCTCACTAAATAGCTGAGGCTGTCTGTGAACCGTGATCCTCCTGTGTCAGCCTCCCAAATGCTGGGATTACAAGCCTGCACCACCAAGCCTGGCTCAGAGATTAAGGTCTTAACACAGGAATTTGGGAGGACACATCTAAATGATAGCATAAGCCTTTTTAGAGTCTAGACACACTTTGGACAAAAGACACAAAGAGAGACGCTGCCTCCTCTCTCTCTCTCTCCTGTGATTGTAATGACCTGTAAGCAGTCCCTACATATAAAGCAACAAGTCATGATAAAAATAATGTTTTGTCTGAACTCTCCTGACCACCAAGAAAAGAAGAGGAAATCGGTCTCCCTCCTGCCCCAGCCTGGGCTCCCTATCCTGATATCATCAACAATAGGTTATAGAAAAATATAAATAATTCACAGTAAGTGTCAGTTAACAATTTTCATAAACACACAATCTTACAGCATTGAAAGCTACGCCATTTGCCCATATCACTTGCTATATAAGAAAACAACAATAATATTCCCAACATGTACAAACCTACCCTTAAATAAAAATCACAAGCGCTCATGTGATGTCAAAGGAGGGCAGTTTTTTAAATGTCCCCATAATCTAGATCTTTTGTTTTCCCACAAATAATGAGGATAACCACATCCAAGTCACTGGGAAGTCGGAGATAAATTAGATACTGGCCTAGCCCCCAGCCCTAGGCCGTGGAAGTCAGCGAGCACAAGAGGAGACCCACACTGGGGACCTCAGCTGAGAAGCAGCAGATGGTTAGTAAACCCTTGGTTTTCTCTCCATGGTCACGTAGACGGTCCGCCCCTGGTGGTCTCTGGCAAAGCCAGAGGAAGCCAGAGAGAAAAGTTCACTCAGGGCCAATGCAGGTCGATGCTCCGCTGGAAGAAGGCTGTTGACAAGGGTCTTAAGTTTTCAGTGGTGCGAGAACTCTGCTGAAATGAAAGCCAAGTCGGCGAGAGCACGCAGCGGTAGTACCGGGGCTCCCAGCAGCTGTGGGGAGGGGTTTCCCACGCTCTGCCTGACCGAGGGGGTCTCGATGGTAGAGAGGAAGCGGGGATCAGGCCCAGCAACGTGTACCACAGGCTTCACCTGGCAGTGAGACTCGGCGGCAGCCCTGCGTTATAAAGGATTTCCTGCTCCATCCCAGTACTGCAAAAAGAAAAAAAAAAAAAGGTTTCTACGCAACCCCAAAACAATTCTGTTGTAATACTTGGACGTCTCCGCAGGTCAAAGACTGAGGCTTAGGTTCTGTCTTGGTGTGGTGCCAGTTTTCTGCTCTCTTTATGCCAGACCCTGTGGTCTGTCTGGTTTGCAGTCTAAAACCCTGTGCCTTTTCCAAGGGGAAGATCATTAGAGGGTTCACAGGAGCCCTGCAAATACTCCATCCATTTTTAATGGGGTACTTGACATCTTGCAAAGTTTACACAGTGGGGGGGGGGAGTGAGTGCGCGGCAGGAACTGGGGGATCCCTCCAGGAAAACGCACATAACACGGGGTGCCTGGGACATGACAGGTCTCCTCAGCGGCTCTGGAAATGGTCATGCCTCTCAGCATTCAACAAACGAAAACATCCTCGTAACCCCGGTACCCCTGCTTCCAACTGGATGACATTCTTTGTGATTAAATATATATCACATGCGTTTCAGGCCTGCCAGGGCAAACACTGCCAAATTCAAGATGGCAATTTATTTTAAGTTTTGAAAAATCAAAGTCATGTCCCCCCGAAACATGACTTTGTTTTATTAACACTTTCTCTTTAGTTACGTGACAGATCATTACGCGGTGTCCAAGTATCTCCCCAAAGCTGCGGCTTCATGGGGTTGAATATCATTTAAAATACATAGGCCATTTCCTAAATATTTTGACATCTGTCCTCTCAGGTTTCAGTTTACAGGCCAGAAACCTAATATACAAAAAGTTAGATTGGCAGGAAAGATATATCAAAGAGGAGCTATTGGGCTCGTTTTCTTTCTTTCTTTTCTATTTATTTATTTATTTATTTATTTATTTATTTATTTATTTATTTATTTTGCGGTACTGAGAATAAAACCCAGGGGCATTCTCCCTCCGAGCTACACCCTCAACCTATTTTTTATTCTTTATTTGGAAACAGGGTCTCAGTGAGTTGCAGAGGGCCTAAGTAGCCGAGGCTGTCCGCAAACAGTGATCCTCCTGTCCCAGCCTCCCGAATGCTGGGATTACAAGCGTGCGCCACCACGCCTGGCTGGTCACGTTTTCCCAGAGTTCACCCCAGGATTCCTCCCGAGAAAATAGAGAGCCCACATCTATCCCGTGGGCTCTTGCCACCAGGAGCTCTGGGGTAATTTTCTTTTGTTAACCTTAGGGGTCGAGAAGAAGAGTGTACAATTCTTGTGAAGAGTGAACCTTCCCTGGCCTCCCAGCCCTGCATTTAAAAGCACACCCACCTGAGTCCAAAGCAATCTTTGGACCCTGTTGAAGAAGGACGACCGTGCCTACTTCTCCAGAGCCTTCAGTCTCTGTCCTCGGCAGAGCGAGACTTTCTCAGGGTCCTGGGGACTCACCTTCTCCCCAGTGGAGTCTACACCTCACGGAAGGAGCACTCTTTGGCCAGGACCACTTAATCTCCACGGACTGTGATGGTCTAGAGATTTGCTGTTCCCAACTGGTTGGCCAGTGGAAAGGTGCGCGGTGTTTCCAGCCCTGGGCCTGTCTTAGAACAGGTGCTTAACAAATGTGAATTTAATGATGACAGCTATTATCCCTGATATTTCCTAACTGCCTCTTCTCTTTGTGTTTTTTTTTTTTTTTGTTTGTTTTTTCTCTTCTTCTTCTTCTTCTTCTGCTTCCTGTCTGGTTTTAATGCTCTTCCAGTGGGCTTTTAATGGATCCGGAGTTCCTCTCTTTTAACCTGCAGTTCCCCCCTAAACTCCTTATTTCCCTTCTCACCAGCTGGTTCAGGGGGCCAGCCTCCCATCCTCCTCCACACGCTCCTCACTCTTTCTTTCTAATGTCCATCTGGAGCCAGACCCAATTTATAGAGCAGCAGCACATCTGAAAGCCATTACAGCTCCCCTGGCCTCGCTACGCTAAACCGCAGACCAGGCCCACGGCGACTTTTAGGAAAAAGTACTGTCGAAAAGCTCCCGGTAAGCCGGGCGTGGTGGCGCACGCTTGTAATCCCAGCATTCGGGAGGCTGAGACGGGAGGATCGCGGTTCACTGTGAGGCTCAGCTGCTTAGTGAAGCCCTTTGAAACTCAGTGAGACCCTGTTTCAAAATAAAAGAATAAAAAATAGTGTTGGGGGTATAGCTCAGAAGTAGAATGCCCCTGGGTTTCATCCCCAGTACCGAAAAAAAAAAAAAAAAAAAAAAAAAAAAGCTCCTTTGTACATTTACAAGAGATTTTGACTTATAAAACCTTTGGTGTGCAAGGAACTTTCAGGATCGAGTCTGCAGATGTTGAGAGTGAGGATCAGAGGTTTACAAAGTTCTATAAAGTATTTGTCCCCATGTTGAGCCTTCTGCTAGATAGAAATGGGGATAGAAATAAAGGTAGCTGAAATCTGTTAAGTATCCATCTCGTGCAAGGGACTGGGTAAGCATCCCCCCCCCCCCGCAACTATTAAGCTGTGCTACTTAATTTCCTTCACCATCCTCTTCAGTACTGTTATCCTTACTATGAGAACATTGAGATCCCCAAAAGGTGAAGTGGTTTGCCTAAGGGTTAGAGCTACCAAGTGGCAGAGTCCAGATACACGTCCAAACCTCTCACTATTTATGGTACAGGTTTTGAAGATGTTAAATGCGGTAAAACATGTTCTTCATGTTGGCTTGAATATTTTGCCTAGTGGCTTGGATCGCTGGAGGCCAAAGTACTGGGGTACTTACATCCTGCAAAGTTCCCACGGGGGGAGAGATTGCACAGCAAGCACTGTGGGAATATCTCCAGGAACATGCAGGTAATGTGAGGTGACTGGTACATGACAGGTTTCACAGGCTGTTGAAAGGGGATGACTCTGGCACCGTGGCAAATAGGTGGCTACACCTCTCAGGTGGCAGGAACCTTAAGGATGAGGCTGACCCCTTTTCCACTTCATGGTTTCCAGAAATCTCCTAGTTACCCAACAGGAAGTTTGTTTGGTGGTTGGTTGTTTGATCGGTTGGTTTTAGAGTTTGAACCCAGGGGCATTCTACCTCCAAGCTATACCCTCAACCCCTTTTTACTTCTATTTATTTTGAAACAGGGTCTTTTCAAGTTGCTGAGGGTGTCACTAAGGCTCAGGCTGGCCTTGAACCTGCGACCCTCCTGTCGGTTCTCACAGTAATACAGAAAGCACTAACTCTGCTGACTACAACTGAATTCTCTTTCCTGGAACTGTGCATGGACAAAGATATAAAGTGCGTGGCTTCTTCCATTCCAAGATGGACAAGCAACAGGTCAGCTGGGTGGGTTCCAGCTTTTACCAGGCATTGTAACAGGACTAGGAGTCCAAATCTATAATATAATCTAGAAGAGAGAGAATTATATTTACCAGGCTTCTTCTCAAGGAGTCTATGTGGTAGAAAGGGGTGCTCTAATAAGTTGCTTGGTGTAAAAGCACTAACAAGGGCTATCATAAAGTCATGACTGAGGATAGGTTCAAGGAAAGCCTCAGTAACTTAGTAAGATCCTGCTTCAAAATAAAAAATTAAAAGGGCTGGGGTACAACTTGGGGATAAAATGCTCCCCGATTCAATCCTCAATACCACGCACAGAAAAAAGTCACGCTTGAATGATTAATGTGCTCTCATCTGTGTTCTATGGCGATGAGGTTGGGATGACCACATCTCCCTCATTTTGTGTGGTGATAGGATGAGGTCTGAACATTGGGTTTCAGAGCTGAACTTCCCAGGAAAAGCTTATCCCTGCCAGTCAGAATTCATTCATTCATTCTACACATATGTTTTGAGCGATTTTTAAATGCTGTGTCTTGTTTGAGTTGCTGGGGATGAACCAGTAAACAAAATGAGAAACAAGAAGACCTTAGCCATTATTTTTTTCCTTTGGTTGTTGTCCCAGTGTGACTGAGGTCTCAGCCTTTCTGCCAAATGAGCTCACAAAGAATACATGGGGTGGGAAGGAAAGAAAAACACCCGGAGAGAGTCTGAGACAGACATAAACACTGGGACTCTTAGCACCTACGAAGTGTTGAGACTGTCAATTACCTGGAATGGGCTATAAGGTAAGAATGTTTAAAGATATTAAAGAGATGAATGAATTGAAGTTACATTTTTAAAAAGAAGTGGATACTATGGAAAAAAGTTAAGAATATCAATTTAGGTCTGGGATATAGTCAGCGGTAGAGTTCTTGCCTAGCGTATGCAAAGCCCTGGGTTCAATCCCCAGCAAAACACACACACACGCGCGCGCACACACACATGTATGCACACACACGCACACACATGTATGCACGCAAACACGCACGCACACACGCACGCGTACACATGCACGCACACACGCACGCACGCACACATGCACACACATGCACGCACACACGCGCGCGCACACACACGCAGTCTGTCGTGCCAAATTACTAACCTATCACAAACACAAAAGTACTAACCTACCCATGTGTATGAGCCCAACTACACCTTCACCGTGTGATCACATGTAGAGAACCAGACTCACCAACACCAAGAGCAGACTTGTGAAGAATATTTTAGTAACACTGTCATAACTTCTTGATTCAATAAATTCACATTTGCCATGATTAATCGGGGACACTAAGAAACTAGGACATCAACTGAGTTTATCTATTATATTAGTCAGAATAAAGGATACACTTTAGTCACAGGGAGCCCCTAAAATGCAGGTGTTTCAAGAAGAGAGACATTTCCTTCCCAAATAATAGGCATCTATTCTAGCAGGGTAATTGCTCCAGTGGGTCACTGAAGGTCCCAGGTTCCTTCATCTTAGTTCTCTACCATCCCCTAGGGCATTTTACTAACCTGCTTGGTCAAGGCTGGGTCACAAAAGAACTCTGCTGCTCTTAGGAGCGAGAGACCAGATCATAGGCCTGCTGCTTCAAGGCCTTGCTCTGCAATGGTACAGATTGCTCCTGTAACAGTGGCATGGCCCAGCCTCAGGAACATGGCATCGCCCAACTGTCAGGGACCTGCAAAGTCAGTGTCTAGCTGAGTGATCACGTATCCAGCTAAAATTCTACGACTCTGGAAACGAAGGAACACGTATTTCAGAATCAGCCATGTGTCAAAGCTATAACCCTAGCAAATGTTGGAAGGGGAGGTAGTTGGCTAAGTTTGTTTTGTTTTGTTTGTGGTACTGAGGACTGAACTCAAGGGCGTTCTACCACTGAGCTACACCTCAACCTTTTTGTTATTTTTTCTGTCTTGAATCAGGGTCATGTTAGGTTGTTGAGAGTCTCACTAGGTTTCAGAAGCTGGTCTCAAACCTGCAACCCTCCTGTGTCAGCCTCCCAAGTACTGGGATTACAGGTGTGCTCCACCATGCCCAGCTCTTGTGTGTGTGTGTGTGTGTGTGTGTGTGTGTGTGTGTGTGTGTTTAATATGCTTCAGCCTATCTGTCAATTACAACTGTCAAAGTCCTACTATTAGTTTACCATCGTGAGTGAAAGAAACAAACAAAAATAAGAGTGGTCAACCTAAATAAACAAGACTTTCTACATACAATAATCAAAGTACACATTTTTAAAGTATGCAAGTAAATGTTTAATTATATAGACTCACTTCTAATTCTAGGGATGTATTTTTATAAATACTCTTCCAACATGGTACCTTCACATTTGACACACATAAAACATTTTGCACTTTTCCTAAAATGTGCTTTGCGTGGCCCTCTGCATTCACTCATGCCAGGAACCTGAGTGTCAGCACTGACCACCGTCTGTCTGTCCCCCATAAGCCGACTGCCACCACCCCTATTGGTTCCACCAAAGCGCAGCCACTCATTTCCCTTCCTGACTCTCTTATAACTCAGATCCTCACCATTTCTTGCAAGGATTCTTCCATAGAGCTTATAAGCGCCCATTGCCTCTTCTCCAAACCGTCCTCTACACTGCTTCCTTGGAGATCTTTCTAGATATCGATTAGACGTCTAAGTAAGAATGCCAAGTAAATAGCTAGACACAAGAACCTGGAGGTCCGGCCCAAAGACACAATAATAAGCCCAATTGCATATGTGCAGACATAACGCCAAGCCTTTTACATACGCAGTCCATTGACATACATGAGTGCTAGTGGGAATCCTTACCGTCTCTTATTTCCCAGAGTGGGAAACTGAGGTGTACTGAAGTGAAGTTACTTGCCTGAGGCCACAGAGGTGATTTGTAGAAGACGATGCTTTGAATCTGGGCACACAGAATCGGGATTCAGGCATCGTGCCACGATGCCAGTGCATGTAATAAGCTCAGGAGTCTGGCATATGAGCAATATTTAGTTATGAGTCCAGTTGAGATCACCGAGGGAATATGATAAAGAAATGAAAGGTCGAAGGAATTTGTTTAAAAATAATATGGCTGGATGGTAGGAATATAAATGAAATGAGATCGGCTGTGAGTAGATAAATATTGAAGTGGGTGATAGACACCTGGGGTTTCATTACACTTTGCTTTCTATTTTGTGTTAAGGCTAAATATTTGCATAATAAAAAGTCAAAAACAGAGCGATGTGAAGGATATATCAAAGGAGACCCAGAAAGAGCAACTATCAAGCAGGAGAGAAAGCAGGAGCTGGGTATTGTAGAAAGAAGTGTTGTGATTATTTATTGCTGCATTACATCACACCCCCAAAAAACGTCATGGCTGTAGGAAGAAGTGACCAACAGTGGCGTGTCCACAAAAAGCTAAGAATACAACCGCTGTATAATCCAGCAGTCCCACCTCAGGATATCCATCCGAAGAAATTAAAGTCTCTCTCTGTCAGAGATCCATCTGCCCTTCCCCAGGTTTACCGCAAGGTCATTCACAACAGTCAGATAAGCAATCGCCACAGCCACCAGCTGAGAGCAGATAAAGACATGACACCCAGTGGGACACGATTCTGTCACAAAACGAAGGAAATCCCGTCATTAGTGAACAACGAAGATGAACCCGGAGGACATGAGGCTAAGTGAAATAAGTCAAGCAGGGAAAAATCAAGACCCGCAAGATGTCCCTTACCCGCGGAATCTGAAACGCTGAACTCACAGAATTGGAGAGTGGGATGGTGGTTGCCAGAGGTTGGAGGCGATGTGATTCAAAGGGTCCCAAGTAGTAGTTGGAGGAATCGTTTCTAAAATCTACCATGCAGAATAGCAGTTACAGTTAATAACAACCTACTGTATACTCAAAAATTGCTACTGGAGTAGGTGTGTGTGTGTGTGTGTGTGTGTGTGTGTGTGTGTGTGTGGTACTGGGGATGGAACCCAGGGGCATTCTACCTCTGAACTACACCTCCAGCCCTATTTTTTTATTTTCTATTTTGAAACTGAGTCTCACTGAGTTGCAGAGGGCCTCACTAAGTAGCTGAGGTTGTCCTTGAACCATGATCCTCCGGTCTCAGCCTCCCAAATGCTGGGAATACAAGCGTGCGCCACCACGCCCGGCTCAAAGTAGATTTTGAATGCTGAAGCCACGCAAAAAAAAAGGGGAGGGGGTTAGTATAGGAGGAAGCAGATACGTTAATTATCTCGATTTAATCCTCCCATAATGTATGCATAGATCAAAACGTCCCATTGTACCCTATAAATATAAATAATTATTAGCCAATTGACAGTTTTAAAAAGAACAATCATGGATGATACAGAGAAATATGAAGTTTGAGCAGGACTTGGTGGGAACCTGCATCTCTGCTGCTGTGGTGGGGCCATCGCTGTGACCCCTGGGCCCAAGGGCTGCCTACTCACTGCAGGGTTGGAAAGTCAGCCAGGGCGGTCCGGTCTTTATCTGTGGTCGATCCTCAGATTTCCTAAGGATAAGTACAACAAATGAGAGTCACTGAAAGTTCTCCAAGTGTGTGCCTGACTCTTGGCTGACAGATGACCCTTCAGAGAACATTGAGGAAGATTCCTCGGCTGCCTGGCGGTTCCCTTCACGACAATGATGGGAGAACACGTTTGTCCTTTCGCTCTTTGCAAAGGCCCCTGGTGAGCCCCTGAAATTTACAGTCAAAGATGTCTGAACTCTGCTGGTACCATGTCACTGGGCTCTACCTCCCAATCTCTCTCTTGCAAACTATTTAAAATTTCTGCAAGAAGAGGGTGAAAAGATGCGAACAAATCCTTGTGTCTCTGACCAAGAAGGAGCAAACCGCAGAAAATGGCTCTCCTCTGACCTTCTTATTTGCAGTGGAGAACAGTTCTGCCACCAGTCATGGCAGTGCATGTCTATAATCCCAGTATTTGGGAGGCTGAGACAAAAGGGTTGTAGGTTCAAGGCCAGCCTTAGGAACGTAGCACGACCCTGTTTCCAATTTTAAACAATAAAATAGAATAGGACTTGTGGTGTAGCTCAGAAATAAAAAGCCCCTGGGCTCAATACAGTTACAAAGAAAGGGAGGAAGCGAGGGGCGGCTGTCACTGGGGTTGACCGGGGAGTATTCTCGTGGGCATTCTAAGGCACTAGGGTTCCTGCCACCGAAGCCCCCTGGAGGCAATTGAGTGTTTCTAAGACCAAGACCTGATCTCTGAAACACTCTAAGTCCCATAAAAGGTTGGCATACGATGCCCATCTCTCCCACCTCGGCGTCAGAAGAGAAGGGCAGGGGACAGCTGTTCTTATTTCTGCCGCAGATGCTGAATGCAAAGGGTTTCCGAAACCATCAGACGTGACTCAGCATAGGTTTTGATCGTGGCGCTGTATTTTTCGCAAGTTATTTCTTTGCTGGTGTTTTTGCTATTTGCTAAGTAGCAGAGGCTGGCCTCGAACCTGCAATCCTTCATCTGGTCAAGTACTGGAATCACAGATGCGCGTCACCACGGCCAACTGATCCTGCCCCGCACAATTGCTCCCACACGTCGCGGCAGCCATGATGCTTCTGAGATGGAAATTCAGTCAGAAATTCAGACTCCCTCCTCTCCATCTTCTAAAGACTCCATTGGTCTTGGGGATGAAATCAGATTTTTGGGATGCACTGAAAGGTCTGCAGCCACCCAGCCTGTCTGCCTTGGGATCATTCCTAACTACGCGGGTCTGGCCACATGTCCTGTTGTTCCTAAAAGCCTCTCTCCTTGTCTCATGCCCAGGGCCCAACGCCCCTGCATCCTTCGGGAAGTAGCTAGAATTGCCGCCTCAGGAAGGTAACCCCGATTCTCCAGGCTACACCACGCGTCCCGCCATAGGAGCACTTTGCAATAATCATCATCATTCTTCGTCAAAAGATTCATCAACAATAATAATCATCATTCTTAATGATAATTATTGATAATAATAATAATCATAACCTTAATGATGATTAAGAATGATGATTATTGATGTCGATGAATCTCTTTATGTTTGCTCATTTTCAGGTGCCTCTTTTCCTGTATCCTGAGTATTCAAATCCAAGTATGTCTGAGATAGCCAATGGCATTAAGCGAATGAATGAATGAATTACAGCTCAATCATGGATCCATATCTACGCTGATTTTTCTGGTTCCAACTCACTTCATCCGTTGTGTCGCTCATAGACCAGCAAGGGAGGCAGAAACGTCATAGATAATTCTGGCAAAGGATTCGCGGGTTCCCTCTGGCTCACCTGGGAATCCCACATTAACAAGCGAGTAAACAAGGAAGACATGAACATGCAGAGAGGGTGAGTAAGGGGATGCTATTTTTTGGTACCAATAGGGTTATGGACTTGTCAGAGCATTTGCTTTATAAAGTAAATGTGGACGCCCAACATGGTGGCACAAATCTGCAATCCCAGTACTCGGGAGGCCAAGACAAGAGGATCCCAGGTTCAAGGCCAGCCTCAACAACTTAGCAAGATTCTTAGCAACCTAGCACGACCCTGTTTCAAATTAAAAAAATAAAATAAAAAGTTATAGCCCGAGGTACAATGCACCTGGGTTCAATCCCCCAGTACCACACACACACACACACACACACACACACACACACACAAATTAAAAAATAAAATAAAATAAAGTTGATTAGTACAGAGTTCTGCTTGTCCTCCAGGCTGACGGTAACACACTTATCACTTACGGATAAAGTTCACCCAGCCAGTCAAGGGCGTGGCAAGGCGCTTGGTATATGCTGTGCAGTAATCTTTATGGTGTTCTGCTCTACCAACCTCATAATGTTTATTTTAAAAAATTAAATTCCAGCCAGGCATGATGAAGCGCGCTTGTAATCCCAGTACTTGGGAGGCTGAGACAGGAGGATCACAGGTTCACGGCCAGCCTCAGCTACTTAGGCCCTCTGCAACTCAGTGAGACCCTGTTTCAAAATAAAGAATAAAAAAATAGGGCTGGGGGTGTAGCTTGGAGGTAGAGGGCCCCTGGGTTCCATCCTAAGTACTAAAAAATAAAATAAAATAAACAAATTCCAAACCAGGCCTGGTAGTGCACACCTGTGATCCCAGGTAACTCAACACATAGAGGCAGGAGGATCACCAGTTAGAACCAGCCTGCGCGACTTAGCAATACCCTGTCTTGAAATAAAATAAAAACTGGGCTGGGACCATAACTTGGAGGTAGAGAATTTGCATAGCACGTGTGTGAGGCCCTGGTTTCCATCCCCAGCCCTCTCTCTCTCCTCCATCTGTCTCTGTCTGTCTGTCTGTCTGTCTGTCTGCCTCTCTCTCCCTCTCTCTCTCTCTCTCTCTCTCTCTCTCTCTCTCTCTCTCTCTCTCTCTCTCAACCCTAGTCTTTTTTATTTTTCTGGGCTCTGTCACTGAAAGCTTTAGCAGCCTCTTTTCCTGGGTCCTCTATTTTCTGTGGAAATTCCCGTGCCGGCTTTTCATCCGGCCTCCCTTGTCCTGACGTCCTGCCACCGGGTACCAGGGTGGGACTCAGCGTCCAGAATCTGCTGAGCTGGCTGCGCGCACCGCCGTCTTTCATCACCCACCCCTTTGGCCTCGCTCCTGTCTGCCTCCTGGGATTGGAGACATTTTCCACTCTCCATTTCGACAGCTCCAGTCACCCCACACCACAGCGCTGTCCACACAGCAGCCTCCCACTTACCCAATCCTTGTCGGGTGACGCCACACCCACGACCTTTGTCCCCAGCGGGTAAGAGCTGCTACGTTGGTTCTCTGTGCGATTGCCATGACCCCTGCGTGAGCTAACCAGCTCGATTGTTCAGAGCGTGAGTCCCCAAGCTTCCTGGGGTCTGCAGCAGTCCTTGTTCAGATAAAATCTTAGAGTTAGCACATGGCTCATAGGATGGGGACGTGGCTGACGTGGGTGCAGCAGTCCCAAAACCCCTTCCCCTCTCGTTCCCACAGCCCTTCAGGGATTCTGCAGAGAATCCTATGATTTATAGATCCCTGGGGTGACCGCACATGCGAATGAAGAAGTCACAGGCCCCACATCACGGAGCCAGCTTTATGGTTTAGAAAGAACATGTCCCCCAGAAGCCGGGCCATGGTGGGGAGGGGCTAGCCTGTAATCCCAGTATTTGGGAAACTAAGACAGGAGGATTGCAGGTTCCAGAGCAGCCTAAGCAAAGTAGCAAGGCCCCCGATAACTTAGTGAGAGCCTGTTCCAAAATAAAATAGGGCTGGAGGTAAAACGCAGAGGTAGAAATCTCCTGGATTCAAACTCTAGTGCCCTCCCCACCACACACACACACACACACACACACACACACACACACACACACACTGTCCCAGAGAAGAACATGTGTTGGTCTAGGCAGCCAGGTTCCAAGCTCTCTTTCTCTCTCTCTTTCCCTCCCTAAAACACTGCTACCAAGCCATTTGTGCCTTGGAGCCAGTCAACAGACTGAAACCTTTATACCCCCAAAAACTGTAAGCCAATAAACCTTCCTTCCTCTAAGTTCTGCTTGTCAGGTATTTTGTCACAGTGATGGAAAACCTGACTAAAGCAGCCAGGCTTTAACCACAGGCTGTGCGGTAGCCCAGAAAGTAGTGTGACTTCACGGTTAACGCGTAACAGAGCTAGGAGAAAGACTGTCAGGTCCAGAGTCCCGCTACCCCATCCCCTAGGCAGGGCTCCTGGAGCAATGCGCTCGGCTCCCCGTGCCTGGGCATTCTTAGCTGTTAGTGACAATACTGGTTGGCTCCTTCTCCTTGTTAAGCAGATTGAGGTCATAGAGGAGAGGGCTTAGAAGAGTGTTGGTTGACCCAGATTGGTGGTCAACTTATATCTGCTACCATTTTCTTCCCAGATCATAAACCGTTCCCAAGGAAAACCTGCAAACCAAGAGTGACTCGGCACAGCCTTCTAGTAACACAAGAGGTATTCTGTGGTCAGCAGCCAGCAGCGTGCCCCTCGTCCACGTGGTACTGTGCGCGGACTGTCTCTTTGCAGAGTGCGTCCTGTGGTATGTGAAGCGGTGGCTCAGCTACCTGAAAGGGAGCACTGGGTACATCCAGCCCAGTGACTGGTTCCACAGAGGCATTCATGTCCCAAGATTTGCTACAGATATAGGTCAAGGGAAAGATTACAGTGCACGGCTTTTCAGTGGAAATGGACTGGGCTGCGTGATTAGTCTTATAAATCTAAGGCTAATTGGAAGTTGAGTGTTGCAATTCTAAGAATTAGGTTACTAGGCATGTTTGTGTATTTCTGAATCTGTCCCCTGTTTATAGCTACAAACATATGCCATTAATTTATGATTTTCCTTCTCCAGGCTTCATCAGGGTAAACACAAGTAAAGAGATTAGTCATTAAACCCAGAAGGAACTTGAGAGCAGGACATAAAATTTAAGGTTATACCCTGGAAAGAAAATGATGTAAGAAGTCAAAGCAACAGAAAATCAGCTGCTAAATCTTTGGGCTAATGCACTTTTACAGGTTGTTTTTAATAACCCCTGCCATATTGTACTTTCATCTGTGATCCCCCAACTAAACTAAGCAAGTCCCACGAGGAGCCAGGTAAAGACCTCTCTGAGCACTGTAAATCGGGCTTCCCAGAAACAACAAGAGAACCAAGTCTTTCCTTTCTTGAGTTTGTACCTTCTTTATTACATTTTTGCTCAGCAAACCTATAGGGAACGTGGAGTACAGATACTGACTAGTTCCTGTCCACTTTCCCAGCCAATGTGGGAGGAGATGGAGCTCAGATTCCCAAGGCTCAACCCAAACCAGCCCTATCCAGCCAGCACAGGAAATACAGGAGAGCTTGCTCAGCCCCTTCTTGGTTAGAGAGGACGGAGTCGGTGACCTAAAACACTGCTAGTCCAACCCCTTATGCTCAATCCCAACCTCCAAGAGGCCCCACAAAGGTTCTTCATATATTTATCACAAAAAGTCCTTTGATGATGAAGCCTGACCTTTTTGACAGGAGGCGCTGCGTGGTTCTTAATGATCTCAGGGTGATGAGACACACATTTTGTGGTACAAATATGTATCTGTTTATGAGCCGGGCGTGGTGGCACATGTTTGTCATCCCAGTACTTGGGAGACTGAGACAGGAGGATCACAGGTTCGTGGCCAGCCTCAGCTACTTGGTGAGGCCCTCTGCAACTTAGTGAGACCCTGTTTCAAAATAAAGAATAAAATAGGGGCCGGATGTAGCTCAGTGGCAAAGCGCCTGCTTTGCAGGTGTGGCACTCTGGGGTCGATCCCCAGTTCCAAAAAGACAAGAAAAGAACCCCTTTAAAATAAAAAATAAAGCTCGGGGTGTGACCCTGGGTTCAATCCTCAGTACCACATACACAAATAATAAAAAAAAATTAAAAATAGGGCTAGGAGTGTAGATTGGAGGTAGAATGCCCCTAGGTTCCATCCACAGTACTGCAAAAAAGTATTATATGTACAATATATATGTCCAATACCACTGGACCTCTCTAAAATTCTGAAGATTCTGATCTCCCAAGCCCAGCCAGCCCTCTGGCTTTAAATAAAGGACAGTAGGCCTGACCTAAGTGCTCTGAATAATTCAGATGGGCAGGAACTCAAAGGACATTATCAGGGTATATTAGCTTTTTTGTAATGTTGACCAAAATACCTGACAAGAACAGTTTACACAGAGAAAAATTTATGGGGTTCACAATATCAGACATTCAGTCCATGGTTGCCTGGCTCCCAGGAAGAAACATTTTAGCAGAAGTAAACCTATTAAACTGATGGTAGCTGGAAGCAGACCTAGTACAAGGAAGGGACCGGGGACAGATATGGCCCCAAGACCAGGCTCCAGTGGCCAAACAGCTCCAGACACACTCTACCTGCCTCCGGTTACCACCTCCTCAAGCCCAGCACAGCGTTTCACCAGCATCTCTACTGCTTCGCTCTCTTTCAGCATCTCTTCACTCTAAACAGTTCCTCCCTCTGTGATTCTTTCAGATTTCACATGCATGCCACTGAAAATTTACCAGGCATGATGGCGAGTTTCAGACACTTGAAAAGAGTCAAGTAGCCAGGTGTGGCGGTGCACACTTGTGATCCCAGTACTTGGGAGGCCGAGACAGGAGGATTATGGTTTGTGGCCAGCCTCGGCTACATAGTGAGGCCCTCTGCAGCTTAGTGAGACCCTGTTTCAAGCTAAAGAATAAAAAAATAGGGCTGGGGGTACAGCTCAAAAGTAGAATGCCTCTGAGTTCAATCCCAGTACTGAAACCTCAGTTTTCGTCTCTACAAAATCTGTATATTGTACCTACCTCATAAGTTGCTGAGAAGATTAAATGATTTAGTATCATGTGAATGACTTAGAACCCGGCTTGGGAAATAGCAGGTGCTTCTTAAATGTAAGCTATTATCTCTGCACATCTGCAACTGTCTTTTTCATTTTCTTTTTTTCTTTGCAGTACTGGGGATGGAACCCAGGAGCATTCTACCTCTGAGCTACACCCCCAGCCCTATTTTTTAATCTTTATTTGGAAAAAGGGTCTCACTGAGTTGCAGAGGGCCTCACTAAGTAGCTGAGGCTGTCCTCGAACCATGATCCTCCAGCCTCAGCCTCACAAATGCCGGAATCACAAGCGTGCACCACCATGCTGGCTTGCAACTATCTTCTAAGTGAGTTCCATTTGTTTTTGTTTCCCTGATAGAAACATTAATTTCCATATCAATTCCCTGCATCCAGTACCATAAGAACATGTGATAGTCAATAATTTTTGCTACAGATTAAGATAAAAAAGAAATAACAACAACAAAAGAATAGATTTATGATCAAATCCCAAGTATGAACTTACAGTGTGCTTCCATGACATCGCTGGCTCTAACATGTTGGAGAGGTGCACTATTTTTCCCCTCTTCTTTCCTCCTCTGTGGATTTGTTGGGAACCTAAAGAAATAAAACACAAAGAGGACAATGAAACATTTGATAAATAAACTCCAAAATAATATTATCAGGCAGAAACAAATCTTTGAGAAGATTTGTTTCTATTCCTACTATTTCTCCTTCCTATTTTAGGTCCATTTTTATTTTGAGGTTACCTATAAACATTGACGCAAGTCATATTAATTGTGCGGTCCAGCCAATAATTCACCGAGAGGTTAATTTGTCATTACACTGCAGTCTATTAGTTAAGTATTCAATGAGAAAAGAAATTCCTCCAAAGATGTATCCTTCCCTGAGACTCCACACACCGTTCCATTAGAGTTGGGCTTGCAGGAGACATCCCTGTCCCAAGGCCTCAAGCGTCATGCCTGTATAGCGCACATTTCCTTTACCAGTTCACCAGTGATGAACATGTAGGCTGGTTCTATAACTTGGCTATATATTAAATTGTGCTGCTATAAACATGAGCAAGCACATATAGCTATAGTATTCTTTCTTTTTTCTTTTCTTCTTCTTTTTTTTTTTTTTTTGTAGTACTGGGGATGGAATGCCAGGGTATTTGACCTCCGAGCTATACCCCCACCCCTATTTCTTATTCTGTATTTTGAAACTAGGTCTCACTGAGTTGCAAAGGCCTCACTAAGTAGTAGCTGAGGCTGCTCACGAACCGCGATCCTCCTGTCTCAGCCTCCCAAATGCTGGCCTGTCTTCTGACTTTAATTCTTTTGGAAAGATACCAAGGAGTGATATAGCCAGGTGGTCCCATTCCTAACCGTGTGAGGAACCTGACCTCATGGTGGTTATACTAACTTCCGTGGTGTAGAAGCGTCCCTCATCCCTTTCCCCCACATCTTTGCCATCGTTTATTATTGTTTGTGTTCTTGACACTTGCTATTCTAATGTTAGGTAGATAGCATATCGGCGTAGTTTTGATTTGCCAGAAAGAATAACAAAATGATGTCATTTGTTGAGAAAATGGAGGGAACTAGCGAAGAGCAGGCTGAGGCCAGCCAGATGTAGAACACCGAGGGCTACATGTTGCCCCTCATGTGTGGAAGACAGAGAGAAAACAGCAAAGAAAGGGGACGTCAGGAAAATGGAGAGAGAGGCCAAGAGAAGAGGGGAGGACTCAGGGAGGGAGGAGTGGGGGGTTCAGTGAAGGAAGCGGGGACACACCCGGCGATCTCGTGTGCATATATGAACACATCACTTCGCACCTCGTTATGATGGATAACTGCAACACACTAGTAAATATTAAAAGAGCCATGCCCTCCCACATTGTGGGTCTCCTCTGCCAGGAGACTCACAGCCCTCAGGCGTGTTCGCAGAGCCCTGACCCGGAGGCCTTGGTTGTACTTGAAAAACCAGGAACCCTGTAACCCTTCTCCTCTCTCACCTCCGGCTCTCACTGAGGAATTAATGTCAGCTCTATTGTGATTCTTTTTTCCCAGGCGCATCCCTAACCAAACCAACCAGCCATGTGTCTCGGTCAAATTCACCTCCACCTTATTTCCTTAAAAATAAAAAATAAAAAAAATGCCAGGCGTGGTGGCGCGCGCTTGTCATCCCAGCATTTGGGAGGCTGAGACAGGAGGATCGCGGTTCACAGACAGCCTCGGTTACTTAGTGAGGCCTTTTGCAACTCAGTGAGACCCTGTTTCCAAATAAAGGATAAAAAATAGAGCTGGGGGTGTAGCTTGGAGGTAGCGTGCCCCTGGGTTCCATCCCTGGTACCACGGGGGGGGGGGGGTAGCGGGGGCACAACTATTAGCCAAAAAAGAATGTCCAACCTAAGGAAGGGGGAGAAAAAAATCACAGCTAAATGTGAGCTTAAAGCCAAAGAGACTTGAGATTGAAAAGCTGCCAGTTCTTCCTGCTTGCTCACTTACACAGGGGTTTGCAGCTCCTGAAATCCTGCCAGGGCTTTGAGAAGGAAAGCTTGCAGGGAAGAGATGACAGCAAGGATCAGTCATGTGATGGGCCCGGACCGCTCCCCTCCCACCAGCCCCAGCTCCGAGGCAGAGGTTAATCAGCCAGATAGCTCCCGAGGAGGCTGAGGGCAGCCGAAGCCAGCTGCAGCAATTAATCACTTAATTGCTTTCCGACTCACTTTCAATGTCTTTAAAGAAGATATTCCAGAAAATCTCAATCGGAAGGACATTTTAGACGAATTCCTAAAGATCCAATATGCCTTTTGTGAACCAGTAAAGATCCCTAGCTCAGTTCTGTTGCTGTCTTCTTGGGCAACATTGACTTACACAGAGGAAAGAGGGAGAGTCTGTACTCCTGGCAGGAGAAATCGCCAGGTAAAAGCACTCGGGAGAGCAAGCAGGTGTAAATAAAAACACGGTGTGGACTCTGACGGGGTGGAAGAGGAAGTCTGGAGACCTGGCACATTCCGTTACAGAGGCCTTCAGGGCTGACCCACAGGGGCCGGCCTGGCGCATGAGGCGCGCGAGCCGCGGAAGGTTTCCAGGCAGAGCAAAGCAGCATTATTTGGAATGGCATAAACTGTGCGGTCCATCTGCCACGGATATCATTCCAGCCTGCCCCTCGTTATCCGCGTGACCTTAGTCACATCGTGTACCTCTGGGCGGGCCTCCCAAGGTCTACGGTGGAAGTAAGAGTCCCGTTTCCAGTGTGACTGCAAACATTAGAAATCACATAGGAAACACAGCAACCCAGGGCTGGCACAGAGACGGTGGCGAATCACTGGTGTCAACTGTGCCTACTGCTCGAGATGGTCAAAGGGGAAGAGACTGCGGAGCCCGGCGAGAGGGAGAGGAGCTGGGCACCCGCCTGGAGAGCCCGGGAGAGGAGAGAAGGTGGAGCCAGGGAAGAAATATGGGCTCCCCAAAGGCATTTGAGACAGCTGGTCACACCCAAGAAGGAGAAGCCAGGAGACTTGAGCCCTGGCTGCACTGAGTTGTGTCCAATTAGCGGCAAACCGAGAGCCGGGCGTGGTGGCACACGCTTGTCATCCCAGCATTCGGGAGGCTGAGACCAGAGGATCTCGGTTCGCAGACAGCCTCAGCTACTTAGTGAGGCCCTCTGCAACTTAGTGAGACCCTGCTTCAAAATAAAGAATAAGAAAAATAGGGCCAGGGGTGTAGCTTGGAGGTCGAATGCCCCTGGGTTCCATCCCCAGTACTGCAAAAACAAAAATAAATAAATAAATGGCGAACTGAGCTGGGAGTTCTGAAATGACTGTGGAGATGTTTTAAACTATCTTGCTTTCTGCAATGATCTCCTCTGAAGTCACAAGAGCCCCCCAAAGACTAACTTGCAAGCCCCCAGGGCCACACGGCTGAGGTGATGACTTTCTCCAGCATGGGACACCAGGCAGAGACATCTTCCCCTGGCACGGGTCGCTGGCTTACACCTCTCATGTTGTCTCCACTGCAGACAACCTGCCAGGCCCCTTAACCTGGCTCCCTGAGGATCTCAGCACTGGTAGCTGATGACGCCCTCCTCAGCTGTGGCTGCCTCCCCATGAGATGCCGCACTTGGGAAACAGGTAGAAAAATACCTGGCACTTCAGAACCGCAGGGCAGAGACTCCTAACAACTCGTCAACACCGACTTGTGCACAGGGCAGCCTCCATGATTTTGCAGCTCTCTGTCACGAGGGGGTTAATATTGCCTACATGCGGGGGCCTCGCCCCCCAGCAGGCAAGAGCATCCACCCTCATCTGGGTCAGCTGCGGGTTTCAGCAGCATCAGCTCCACGCAATTCACAAAGGGATCAACCTGCAGATGTGGCCCAGCCATGCATCTGCCTGGAGGATGCGCAGAGGATGCGTCACAACATATACAAATGGACTTTAATATCACAGCATACCTTTGGGGATGTGTGTCTAATTTGCTAGACCATGCAGAAGAGCTGACGAGCTACTTTGCCCCTTTCTGGGGGCCTCTGCTTGGCACCAGCTGCCCTGGTGAATCATGGAATTCTCTCATATATTCTCTCTCTCTCTCTCTCTCTCTCTCTCTCTCTCTCTCTCTCTCTCTCTCTCTCTCTCTCCCTCTCCCTCTCTCTCCTGAGCTCACTCTCCAGCCCTTGTCCAAAGGCCACAAGGGATCTTAAGACCCTTCTCCTCTTTTTTACAGGTGTCATTTTTCTCTGAAAACGTTGACTACAGTGGGGCTTTATTTCGCTGTTCAGTTCAGGACACATGCCATGCTAACTTGTCTTCGTGCCGACATATTTTCTCTACAACCTAGTGGACTCCAAAAGAGCAGAACTCAAAATGTAGCACTTTGCAGGTATTAAAAATGCTGTATGAAGCTGGACGTGGTGGCGCACGCTTGTAATCCCCGCGCTTGGGAGGCGGAGACAGGAGAATCACGGTTCACAGCCAGCCTCAACTACTACTAAGTGAGGTCCTCTGCAACTCAGCGAGACCCTGTTTCAAAATAAAACATAAAAATAGGACTTGGAGCCGGGCGTGGTGGCGCACGCTTGTAATCCCCGCGCTTGGGAGGCGGAGACAGGAGGATCATGCAGGTTCGAAGCTAGCCTCACTGGCTTAAGAGACCCTGTTTCCAAATAAAAATATAAAATATGTCTGGGAGTGTAGCCTGGAGGTAGAAGGGTTTCTAGGAACCCCAGTACCACCAAAAAAAAAAAAAAAAATGCTGTGTGAAGCCGAGCGTGGTGGCGCACACTTGTCATCCCAGCATTCGGGAGGCTGAGACAGGAAGATCACAGTTCACAGCCAGCTTCAGCTACTTAGTGAGGCCCTTTGCAACTCAGTGAGACCCTGTTTCAAAATAAAAGACTAAAAAAATAGGGCTGGGGGTGGAGCTTGGAGGTAGATAGAATGCCCCTGGGTTCCATCCTCAGTACTGGAAAAAAAAAAAAAAAAAAAGCTTTATGAGAGCTAGGTGTGGTGCTGCACGCCTATAATCCCAGTACTTGGGAGGCTGACACAGGAGGATATCAGGTTCAAGGCTCGCCTCAGCTATTTAGTGAGGCCCTTTGCAACTGAGTGAGACCTTGTTTCAAAATAAAGAATAAAAAAACAGGGCTGGAGGTGTAGCTCGGAGGTAGAATGCCCCTGGGCTCCATCCCTAGTACCACAAAAAATAAATAAATAAATAAATAAAAATAAATAAAAGGATGGGGATGTGGCTCAGTAATAGAGAACCCCTGGGTTTAATCCCTTGTGCCCCCCTCCAAAAAAAAAAAAAAAAAGAGAAAGGAGAGGAAAGAAAAGTTCCTTCTGCTATCCAGAGGGCAGTGAGATTGGGGGGGATGCTGAGAACACGAGGCCAGAGGGGGTCTGGGAGTCAGCTCTTCATAGATGGAGGAGTGTTTTTTCCATAGTCTTTGTAATTGTCTTTATCCAGGGCAGAAGTATTGTCCAGTGGTGCGCGGGTCTTTCTCTCTACCCAAGATGCTCTGTTCAGGCGCGCACACGGATCCCCATGTTAAGGTTTCCTTGTCTATCAATGTGTGTTGCGATATTAGTGATAAAAACCTGATATTCATTGAATGACACCATCTCTCCTTTATTCCTTTATCACCTCTGTGTGAAAGAGGGTGTTGTTGTTCTTATTTGGCCAATGAAAAAACAGCTTTAGAGAGTGTTTTGGGGTTCTCTGGGAAAACAGAATTCATAGGATAGGATATGTAGGGGTGCTGGAAAGCAGGCTGGAAGAAGCGCTTTCCCCCCAGTATGAGAGGTTAACTAGAGAAGTCTTCTTCCATATTAGGATTAGAAATAAGGTATTAAAATATAGAGTTAAGATATAGAAGTAAGGTAGGATTGGAAATAGAATGGAGATCCATAAGCCCAGCTGCCCAGATTGCAGGATTCAAGGATGAGGGTAGGGGACCCACCAGGTCAAAGCCTCTAATCTCCAGCTTGCCGGCCAAGGTCTTTGTAAATGGGACCCCATCCCCATATTTCTGAGCTAGATCAGCAAACAAGGCCAGGCTAATCTGCTCCCCAGGCAGATTCTTCAGTGCAGAGATAAGCCTGGCCCAGCCAAGGTGGGTGGGAAAGGCAGAGCAGGCTCTGACGTGTGTGGATGCATGTTTTAAAATTATTGGTTGTACTTGTTTGTCCTTGTATCTGATTGGTTGTATTCTAAGGTTGGCGGGCTCGAACTTTTGGCGGGCTCTGACGTGTGTAACCACTCCCTCCTAGGGTTATAAAATTCAGAGCGTGGAGTGGGGAGGGGTCGAACCTCGGCCATAGTGGCTTGGTCTCGACCTCTGGCTAGCCGGGACAGCTGCAGCACAATAAACCTCGCTTGCATTTTACATCTCTTGTGAGTCCTTCGATATTTGGGTTGGTGGGCAATTCTTGCACCCTTCAGATAGGATAGGATTGGTGAGAGGGATTAGTAGAGGGGTTAGCACAGATGATGAGGGAGATGAGAAGTCCTACAATATTGCCATCTGCAAGCCAAACAACGGGAAAAGCTCGTGGCATGCTCAGTCCAAGCGGAAAGGCCTCAGAACCAGAGAAGCCGGTGGTAGGATTCTCTGTCCAAGCCCAAAAGTGCAAAGACCAGGAGGGCTGCTGGTGCCAGAGTCCAGAGACCCAGGAGCCCGAGCTCCAACGTGTGAGGCAGGCGTGGCGCTAGAAGAGGGAGCAGCTCCCCTCTCTGCCCCTGCTCTTGCTGGGCCCGCAACCGACGCAGCAGGCGCAGCCACGTCGGGTGAGGGCTTGTCTTTCTTGCTCAGTCCACTGATTCAAATGCTGCCTCTTGTGGAAACACCTTCACAGGCACCCCCAGGAAGGACACTCCACCAGCTTCAGCCCAGCCAAGTTGCCAGCTCATGTTAGCCATCACGGAGAAGTTAAACAACACCCAAGGCCAGGCAGCTGGAAACCGGGCACACTTAACCCCAGGTCTGTTTTATACCAGATTAAAAATCATTAGAACTCACTGGGGAAAATGGCACCCCCAAATGACATTCCCAGAGCAGTTACTGGAGAGCCCCTATCTGATAATTCAGAAAGCAACGGCCCCCATCCTTCATGCGATGAGTGAACTCTGCACACACTGATGGTGTTTAATGACTGGCTCAGGAAAAGGCAGATTCGCCTCTGTGCTGTGAAGAGGCCCCCGGCTAGTTAATGACGGAGAGGGTCCGAATGTCCAATAGCGTCAGATGGTTCCAACCAACAACATAGAGCCAAAACTCCAGGGTCTCGGAGCAGGGGCTTTTCTGCAAGCAGGTGCACTCGGGGAAGACTAGATCTGGGGTCTGGGGCTTCAGGTAGGAACGGAAGGAGGCCTGGAGCCCTTGATGAGACGGGAGATTCTGGGAAGAAGAAGGATATCCAAGAAATGTGAATCCCTGGAGCGGTGAGCTCGCGGGAGAGCACTGCCAGGGGCGAGAGGGCGTGGCTTGCTGGCCAGGTCTCAGGTCTCTATTTGTGGTCGCCAAAATTTTAATGATTCCAAAGAAAATGGAACCATATATAATACAATTATATTTTACCTTGGAATTTTTTTTTGGCTGTACTGGGGATGGAACCCAGGGGCATTGTACTTATGAGCTAAAACCCCCAACCAGCCCTATTTTTTAGTCTTTCTATTTGTGAAGCAGGGTCTCACTGAGTTGCAAAGGGCCTCACTATGTAGCTGAGGCTGTCAGTGAACCTCGACCCTCAGGTCTCAGCCTCCCAGATGCTGGGATTACAAGCATGCGCCACCACGCCCGGCACCACACCTTAGAAATTTATGTTTGTTTTTAATTAAAAGCTTTCTGTTTTCAAATTACTATAGCAGATTTTTATAAACTATCCATTTCTGTTGCTTTCTTGGTCTTTAAAATCTAACAATTTGGCTACGTGATTTTGATTGATTGATTGATTGAATGATTGATACATAACAGATGTTACATATTTCTGGGGGACAGTGGGACGATTCAATGCATCATACATTATGTAACGACCAAATCAGGGTGAATGGCTTATCTATCACGTCCTCTGTTTATAATTTCTATAGGGGGAAAAGGGAAGTTCCCTAATGTACATGATGTACACGCATAAACCTATAAAAGTCAATCACTAAGCCAAACATGAGAAGGAGGGAGCGGCAGGGAATGGGGCGGGCACTGGGTATAGGTTAATTGGGTGATATGTGCATATATGCCTCCACCATTGTCTACTCCATTAAGATGTATGACTACAATGTACCAATAAAAAATTATAAAAAGGATTATGATATTTTATTGTTAACTATAGATACCCCACTGGTGCAATGAATGGCAATTTTGTTTTGTTTTGTTTTGTTTTGTTTTGCTTTTTGCGGTACTAGGGATGGAACCCAGAGGCATTCTATGTCTAAGCTACATCCCCAGCCCTATTTTTTATTCTTTATTTTGAAACAGGGTCTCACTGATTGCAAAGGGCCTCACTAAGTAGCTGAGGCTGGCCACCAACCATGATCCTCCTGTCTCAGCCTCCCGAGTGCTGGGATGACAAGCCTGCACCACCACGCCCAGCTTGGCAATTTTATTCTCTTATTTACTTGTGACTTTCTACTCATAAGCCAACTTCTCCCCATCTCACCTACCACTCCCTGGATTTTTCTTGATGATATTATTTAAATACACTTCAAGTGGGTAAAAGTCAAAGTAATTCACCCAAATAGAACTCTTGGAAGCGGAGACCATAAATGTCCACAGATAGTCATTTACATAGTCTGGTGACGCAGGGGGAGAATTAGCTCTTCCTGGTGAGGACACACAGATCTCAGCGTCTTCCCGGTGTCTCTGACCCACAGCCTCCCAGGTCGCTGGAGCCCTGGTTTACAAACAATGTCTTTGGATTCCTTAGCATTCTCAATCTTCAGAAATTCATGGCTCTCCAATCAGAGTTGGCCTTAGCAAGCTAAGATTGAACACACAATTCAGAAACCCTGGCCTTTTCTTTCCCAAGATACTGAAGATGAAGGCCACAGGATGGGGACTTAAGAGATGAAACAGAAGACCCCCAACGTCGGCTCACAGCAATAGGACCACACCATCCATTCATAGTACTTGTTTATTGAGCAGCTGCCCCAGGCCAGCTCCTCTGTGGACCATGTGCCTACATTAACTCACTTAGTCCTTATCACTAGTCAGCAGGGGAGTCCTCACACCACATCCACCTGCCAGATAAAGCAATTCGGGCTCACCCCGGTAATTCTAGTACTCAGGAGGCTGAGACAGGAGGATTGCAGGTTCAAAGGCAACCTCAGCAACTCAGCAAGACCCCCGGCAACTTGGTGAGACCCTGTTTCAATTTTTTTCGCATTGGGGATGAAACCCAGTGACACTCTACCTCCGAACTACACCCCCAGCCCTATTTTCTATTCTTTATTTTGAAACAGGGTCTCACTGAGTTGCAAAGAGCCTAAGTAGCTGAGGCTGTCCTCGAACCACAGTCCTCCTGTCTCAGCTCCCAAATGCTGGGATCACAAGCATGCACCACTACACCTGGCTCCTGTTTCAAATTTTTTTTAAAAAAATTTTTCTTTGCAGTATTAGGGATGGAACCCAGGGGTATTCTACCTCTGAGGTACACCCCCAGCCCTATTTTTTTATTCTTTATTTTGAAACAAAATCTCACTGAGTTGCAAAGGACCTCACTGAGCAGCTGAGGCTGTCCACGAGATCCTCCTGTCTCAGCCTCCCAAATTCTGGGATTACAAGCGTGTGCCATTACACCCAGCTCTAAAAAGAATTTTTTTAAGGGATGGGGATGTAGTTCAGAGGTAAAACGTGCCTGGTTCAATCCCCAGTATCAAATAATAAATAAATAAACATTCAGTAACACTGAATTGTATCCTCCAAAAATTCTTAAAACTCTTACATTAAAGTTGAACCCTCCAGTGTCACTGTATGTGAAGATACCGTGGTTCGGCAAGGTTATAAGGTCAGGGCCCTAACCCAATAGGACTGGTGTCCCTATAGGAAGAGGAAGAGGCACCAGGATCATTTGGACACAGAAACAAAGATCCCGTAAGGATACAGCAAAGAGACCATCTCCAAGCCAAGGAGAGAGGCCTCAGGAGAAACCACATCTGCCTACACCTCGATTTTTAACTTCCAGCCTCCAGAATTATGAGGAATGTGTCGGCCCTAACTGTTTTGTTATAGCAGCACTCGCAAACTCATACTCACTCCACCAGTCATTCACGTAGCACCCCCTTGCAGTCCTTGATGCTGACTCTCTTCAAGGACTTGAACCCTAAAGCATCAGGTTTCTTTGTGTGTGTGTGTGTGTGTGTGTGTGTGTGTGTGTGTGTGTGTTACTGGGATGGAATCCAGGGGCATTCTACCTCCAAGCTACACCCCCAGCCCTATTTTTATTCTTTATTTTGAAACAGGGTCTCAATGAGTTGCAAAGGGCCTTACTAAGTAGCTGAGGCCGGCCGTGGACCGTGATCCTCCTGTCTCAGCCTCCCCAAAGCTAGGATTACAAGTGTGCGCCACCACGCCCGGCAAAGCAATACTCCCCTTGGTTATCACAAAGACCTCTACTGGAACCCAAAGGTGGTCTAAGGCAGTGCGTTCCAAATCCCCTGTGGCCAGGGACCAGTTCCCCCATCCCCTTGCCAACAGATACAGATCCTGCTGTGCACGCCCGACAGGCAGCTCTCCTCACGAGAAGATTGCCACAAACGTTGAACACCCTGTTCAACAGGATTCCCCATCAGATGCTCGGGTGATTCAGCCAAGAAGCACATGTTTGGTACCCAGTTTTTTTTTTTGGGGGGGAGGTCCTGATTTTTTGCATTTGCCAATTTTCACGTTAAAAATACCACCCGTTCTGGCTGACTTTGAGCTATGAATACGGAGATGTTACTGAGCTATGTAACTGGGAAGAAGTGGCCACCGCTCTCCCTGGCCAGTCCCACCCACCCTCAGCACACCACTGTCACGTGGATAACGACACTGAATTTCTAACTGTGGACTCTGTACTTACCTCTGCTCACGGCAGAGCACACCGGCACAACGCTGACCTAAATTCCTTAAGCTTAAGAGTCCCCAAAGAGGCCCCTGAGAGTCCATTAGCTCACTCTTTCATTAGGATAAATTCTGAACTCACAAAACTGTAAGAAAACGTTTACAGAAAAGACCGATGTGCCCCAAATTATCTATGAAAAATGGCAGTGGCTCGGCCCTTCTCTCTCCTTCCTACTTGGGTTACAAAGGGTCTCCTATGCCTCTCTCCTTTCTCTCTTCTCCAGCTCTTCTTTTCTGAAAGGACTGGTGTTCCGTTCTCTCCATCTCTGCTTGGCGACACAGCCCAGCACCAGTTTCCAGCCGTCTACTTTCTTTCTCCTCCAACTTAGCTTTCTTGCAGGGGGGATACCAGTCCTTGCTATCGGCAGCACTGAGGGATAAACCCAGTCCAAGTAGCCCCAGGATAGAACGCCAACGGGCTTAAGGGCCTGTGGGATTAAGAGATGATAGAGAGTTCCTTTACCCTCTTTATCCTCACTTTCCCAGAACCAATTCAGCTTTGTTCTGTCTTTGTCCAAACACAGAGGCGGCCATCGGGGGTGAGGGGAGCCAAAGCCCGCGGCAGCAGGAGAGGAACAGCCAGCACCCCAAGTGGGAGGTGATCAGAGCTGACTCCCACACAAGAGGTAATTAGGGCTGACCCTGGGAGGCGGCCATGAGAAGGGAAACCAAGACAGATTAAAAACCACGGAGTCCTATTGGGAAGTCAAATCAACAAGATCGGACCCCTGATTAGAGAAGAAACCGCAAGGACCAGCGGGGAGGGAGATAGCGTGAAGTCCTGCTTGCTGACGACAGCCAGATGCGTCACCCTGGCCCTCGGCTCCGGTTGAATTACTCAAGTGATAAAAAGCCTCAGATGGAGCCAGGCCCGCCGTCCACAGAGTGAAGTCTAAAATCCCTGGCTAAGGATGGCCGCAGTTGCGCACCGACTTAACATCAAACTTGGACGGACTCATTCACTCAGTGAATATTTACCAAGTCTTATACTGTGGCTGGGAGTCAAAACTAGGGTGAAAGGCGCCATGCCTGACTTTGAGAAGTTCAGAGTCTGCAGGGGTCACCTGCAGATAAATCAATACCCATATGCCCGGGCAGCTCACAGCGATCTTGACAACTGAATTCCCTTTTGCTGACTGGCTGCCCATCACATGCCAGGGACTGCCGTGGGCCCTGGGGACCCAGTCAAGTCACTCCCCTCTGTTTCTCAATCAGACCTGTAGATGTATTGATTTGGGGTTGTCAGCGTGCAGTGCTGAGGCCCCAGGGAACCGCGGAGCCGAGGGACTTGACAGAGAAATGAGAACCCAGCCCGGGGTCTTGGAGTGATGCTTCTGTGTCAGGGTTTAGGAAGAGAGCCAGACAGTAACCAGAGAGGGAGGGGAGAGACAGGTTGCAGATTCAGACAGTTTCAAGAGTAAAGGAGAAGCTGAGCTGTGCTCAAGGTAGCAGTCACACGGCCGTTCGTTTCCGTGGATAGATGGCAGAGGTGAAGGAAGGCTGAGGGAGGGGCGGCCAGGAGGCCGCGCAGAGCCAGGGATGCTCTACACAGATGCTGGAGCCGATGTCAGGGAGGCGCGAGATGCAAGGGCAGCCGCGGAAAGCTCAGCCGGGGGAGAACGGAGACACTGCCTCCTCCAAACCTAGAAAGCAGGATGGCTGGGCAGGTGGAGACACGGGCTGCGGGGGGCATCAGGGCCCCCAGAGGCCACGAGCCCCCCCACCCCAATACTTACTTTCCATGATATCAAGCGAGAAGCTCCAGCCGTGGATCCTTGGTTTCTTCGAGGAGAAAGAGCCTTCGTTGCCAGGTTGGCAGGAGAACAAATGCACAGCCTGCCTCCGCTCCATGAACAAATCCGACCCGTCTTCCCCTCCGCTGGCGCAAGGCACTCTTGGGGAAGGACTCACAAACTGGACCCACCCCTCTGCCCCCCCAGGGTCAGCCAAGCCTCTGCTGTCCCCAGACCCCTGTGGCAGAGGTCCTAGAGCTGACAAGAAGGCACATAAACGGCTCCGTGCACTGCACGACCCTCCTGAGGCGGCCTTTCCAATTGTGGCTGAGAGCCTTCCCCCACTCACCCTCTGTCTCATCGAGGGCTTGATGGAAACTTAATGACACGCACCCTGCTATTCCAAGGTCCCTCCGGGACCAGCCTTTGAATCAGGCTCTTGGGAGATTCTCCGTCCTACTTGTGAGCACACCTTTGGCAGGCCTACCCCATTTTGCTGGACATCTCCTGATAATGGCCAGTCCCCACCGAGGTGGTAGAGACCCCGTATATAGCGCAATGAGATACAAGTGGTCCCCTCTAACCAGCACTGTGGTTGCGTTTATGCTGCTGATTTGGGGTGCCCCTTCTCCCATTCCCAGTTCCGTCCGGGTTTGACCCAGACTTGGTTATTATAGAAACTGGCAAATGAATGTCTAGCAACCAGCCTCTTTTGTGGCGTTTGCCGATTTTCATAGTGTTAACACTCCCACCCTGGCCAATTTCAATCTACCAACATGACACCAAGCACCCTGCAACGTTTCTGAAAGCTCAGCTCTCCGAAGCTGGTATGAGATAACTCTAGCACACCACTCAACAGGTTGGTTACCTGGAGTCTTGGCTAGTAGCTCTTTAAAGCAGACTTGGAGCTTACACCCATTTAATGAAACCTTTTGTGTGTCAAGCGACTGTCTGGTCAGGACAGCATTCTACCCCAAGCGCCTTGCAACAGGGATGAGCTCCAGAAGCACTGAGTCCCACTTAGAGATCTCTACTCTTTCCGTGTGCTTTGGGAAAGGATTCTATTTAAATGACATTTTGGCATTTTGAGAGAAGCAGACACACCCTGACGAGCAAAATCTCAGAGATGTTCACCGACCAAAAACACTGTCACGGAGTAAGTCAACAACGACAAGCTTATAAGATGCTGTTGGCAGTAGCTGGGTTTCTCAGCGCTGAGCACTAGAGTTGGGCATGGTAGGAGCGGCTGGTTAGCCATTTGTCAGGCAAAGTCAAAACAGCCCTCCAGCTACAGCACAGACGGCAGAAGCTCATCAGCATTTTATTTATGACTCTTAATTAGCAAGCAAAAAAGGAGTTCCCAGCCTGGGCGATACACATTCACACAAATACATTTTGGCCAGAAGTCCCTTGGTCAAAATAATTTAAATCTCCTCCACCCTGAGAGGTAGGTATCATGATTACATTTTATCCACAGGAAGCTTCATCCCAGAAGGCAAGTGTAATTATCCCAATTTTACCAATGAACATTCAGAAAGGCCGATTGGCTTTTCCAAGGTAACACAGCTAGATCACGACAGAGCTGGGACTTGAACCATCTTCAGGTTCTAACGCAAAGACTTTTTATTTTGTGTGTGTGTACTAGGGGTGGAACCCAGGGGCTTTTCTACCTCTGGGCTATACTCCCAGACCTATTTTATACTTTATTTGGAAACAGGGTCTCACTAAATTGCTGAGAGCCTCACTAAGTAGCTGAGGCTGGCTTTGAACCTATGCGATCCTCCTGTCTCAGCCTCCCAAGCGCGGGGATTACAAGCGTGCGCCACCACACACAGCTTGCAAAGTCCTTTTTAATCCTGCCATGGTTGGCTCTTATTTGGTATGTTATGGTAGCAGTCTGTTGACTTAGATTAAAAGAGATTTTGGTGCCAGACGTGGTGGCGCACACTTATAATTCCAGCATTCAAGAGCCTGAGGAAGGAGGATCGTGGTTTGCGGCTGGCCTCAGCTACTTAGTGAGGCCCTCTGCAACTCAGTGAGACCCTGTTTCAAAAATAAAGAATAAAAAATAGGGCTGGGGGTGTAGCTCAGAGGTAGAATGCCCCAGAGAGGTGGGGGGGGCTACCGAACTCATTACATTTGAGAATAGACTTCTTGAGAGCTTTGTTTTGTCTTGGTTTTGTGCTGGGGAAGAACTCGGGGCATTCTACATTCAAACTACGCCTGCAGCACTTCCTATTTCTTTTTTACTTTGAAATAGGGTCTCACTAAGTTGCTGCACATCTCACAAGGCTGGAGAGGCTGGCTTGAATCTGCAATCCTCCTGTCGGCCTCCCAAGTACTAGGAAAACAGACAGATGCATGTCCGGCTCTCCTGGATAGTTTGAATCTCAAGGGAATCTCGAGACTCTGAGTTTGTGATAGTGTCAGTGTCTTGGGTGCTATTCTTCCTGCAAAGAACAAGAGAAACTGCAAAATTGGCCCAAATGAACCTCTACCTTCATGTTCCCAACTGATGACTCAAAAGAATCTAGACACCTTGGCACTTAATTAGAAACCTCCTGAGCTAGCCTGGCATGATGGCACATGCTTATAATCCCAGTACTTGGGAGGCTGAGACAGGAGGATCACAGGTTCAAAGCCAGCCTCAGCAACTTATCAAGGTGCTCAGCAACCTAGTGAAACCCTGTTTCCAAATAAGATATAAAATAGGCTGGGGGTGTATCTTGGAGGTAAAATGCCACTGGGTTCCATCCCCAGTACCAAAAAATAAAAAGAAAAGAAAGAAACTTCCTGAGCCGAACATGAGATGGGATGGATTTGAATCAATTTACCCTCCATCCATTTCCTTGTACCCTAGTTCCCCTCTACCCAGAAGTATATGTTCCAGGATCTCCAGGGGATGCCTGAAACCACGGCTAGTGCCAGACCCCAGATACAAGCCCCGCCATACCACAACAGTTAAGCCAAGAGGCTCAGCCACCTAGGTGAGTATTGTCTGTGGCCTGGACACAGAGATGATTCACATCCCAGGCCGGATGCAGAGGGTGACGGGTGACGTAAGATCTTATCGTGACACTCAGAACAGCCTGCAATTTAAAACTTACCAATGTCGCTGGAATTTTCCATTTAAAATGTTCTGACTGTGGTTGTCCCCCAGGTAACTGAAACTTACTGAAAGTGGAAATATGGATAATGGGCGGGGGGTGGGGGCGGGACCACAGTATCACAAGGAGTTAGACATGGCAGGAAATTCTCTCTCAGGAGGGCAGCAGTCCCTTCTTCCTTTCAAGGAACTTGTGATCTAATTAGAAAGGTCAAACTGCACATCAGGAAACATCAGAGGAAAGAAAGAGGCCAAATCACGTCTTCTGCCATGGAAGTGCATCACCATGATGTACCACCGCAACACGGCAATAAAATTAAAACACAAAAGTGTTTTTTAAGTCTATGGTTACTTTAGTGTTTCATATTTTTTTATTGGTGCATTGAGGTCATACATCTTAATGGGATACAAGATGGTGGAGACATAGATGCACACCTCACCCATTCAGCCCTTCCCCAGCTCCCACCCCATCCCCTCCCCCTCACTCCTTCTCATGTTTGGCTTAGTGATTGACTCTGATGTGTTTGTTAAAGTACATCATGTGCATTGGGGAGTTTCCCTCCTCCCCTCAGTCAGGTCGCCTTATTTGCTCATCTGTGGTTTCTCCTTCTTCGTCTAGAGCTCCTCCTATGACCCTTTTTCTCCCTAGCTTCCACATATGAGGGAGAGCGTCCGATTTCTTACTTTCTGTGACTGACCGATCTCACTGAGCATAAACAGTTTTGATAATGATAGATGCGATGTCACAAAGTGACATAATTAGCAACCAAATTTGCCATGTTAGGAATGCCTTTCGCTGTGCTGAAGGGACGCAGTCACCTCTGAAAACCTAACCATGACTTGTCCCCTGCTTCACTAACAGCCCTGTCAGTGCCTCCTGGCTGCAAGGAGCAGAGATGAAGAAGTCCGGCTCTCAAGGCATGGGGCTGGGGGAGAGCCCCAAGGTTCTGGGGGGTGCTGCTAGAAGTAGCCCAAAGCAAATAAGCTGCCTTCTGGGGCCTTCCCTGACCTGCACCTGCCCGCGGAGTAATGGGACAAGAGAACGGTGAGGCCCAGGCCAAATTCTGGCACAGCTCTCTGCCCTCACATCCTGCCCGGCGGCTTGGCTGAGCCAACACGGATGCAGCCAAGTTGCCAGGCAACAGATGAGGGGCTCACTGCCACAGACACCGTGGCACCCAGAGGGAGGGCCGGGCATCTACAGGGTCAGTTTGAGATCACATTAAGAAAGACCTGATTATAACAAGAAGAGGTGTCTAACCCAACCACTCCTCCCAGCTCCCGATAAACCTGCGCTGTACAGAATCACCCCGTGCCAAGGAGCAATGAAGGTTCAATACATCTTTCTTCGAGTGTCTAGAATCGCGGAGGACTGGGCGTAAGAGATCCCTTGTGGATGTTCTCTAAGCTGAATGACTAAGTTCATGCAAGTAAAAGGAGGTTAAGAAGTCATCCTGCCTGGAGTCCAAGCAGCCCTCTGGGGCAGCGAGGTCTCGACACCAAGCCAGATGGCATCGTGGACAAGAAAAAGGATCCTCCTTTTTCTTTTTCTTTTTTTTTTATTTTCTTTTTTGTATGAGGGATGGAATCCAGGGAAGTTTCAAATCTGAGCTACACTGCCAGCCCTTTTCATTTATTTTATTTTATTTTATTATTTTTTTGCAGTAATGGGGATGGAACTCAGTGGCATTCTACCTTCCAAACCACACCCCCAGTCCTATTTTTTAATTTTTTATTTCAAAACAAAGTCTCATTGAGTTGCAGAAGGCCTCACCAAGTAGCTGAGGCTGTCGGCGAATAGCGATCCTCCTGTCTCAGCCTCCCACATGCTGGGATCACAAGCATGCGCCGCCACGCCTGGCTTATTTGTACTTTTGAAATAGGGTCTCACTAAGCTGCCGAAGACCTCCCCAAGTTGCCAAGGCTGCAATCCCCCTGTCTCAGTGGTAGGACTTAGGGTTTGACAGTGTCAAAGTCAAGACTATGCTGAAGAAGGTGACTAGCACACAGAGACGGGGGCAGGCCAGTGGGCGGCAACCGCAGTGAGACACAGAGGCCAAGTCCCAGAGATGGATGGGGTGGGGGTCGGAAGTCCCCTCGCCACGCTGCGCTGGACCCTAAACCCATGCTGAGCCTCACTACAGCTTCCTGTGGCCTCTTGGACACTGGTTCCCCCAGGCAACTTGTCTCTGTATCGTGAGGATAAACCCTGGGGAAGGTCACCCCTGTCACTCAGGAAGGTCACACTGCTGGCCTCCAGAGCCCGGGTTCTCATGAGAAGGACCAGTTCCACCAAGACCTGGCTGCAGGCTGGTCTCCACCAGCCCGGATGCTCCTGGGCGCTCCTCTTCCCAGGCACTGGACACTTAGATCTCAGGTTATATGGACCTATTGGTGCAGGTTTGATGCTGCCTCAACGGCTATTAATTCTGTAGAATCTCTTTAGATGGGGGCTGGGGGTTGCCTGGGAGAAGAAGAAAGCAACCCTAGGTAGAGACCACACATCCCAGATGCTGCACACACATCTGTCCTCAAAAGGCAGCCGTCCACAGTCCGCACTGCCATCTTAATCCTTCCTTCCTGTGTTTACAGAAGACAAGTACAGGGGATGGAAAATGAGGCCTCGGGGCATTCCAGACAACAGAACTCTTCCTTCCTCCCTCGGGGAGTCAACCGGAGGAGTGCGCCCGTGTGGTCTTCGCGGAAAGAAATCACTCGAGGCGCTGGATTTCAAGGGGGAAAAAAAGAAAAGAACACCCTTTCCAAATCCGTTTAGAGCGAGCCGTGCAGCTGTTTCCTGAACTCTCCAGATGAACATCTCCCCTCCCTCACCTCCCTCTGTCCCCGCTCTGCCGCGGTGACGCAATGGCTGGCGAGCCCTCCCTCCCCAGCCAGCTTTCCGCAAGGACACAGAGCAGGGGGTGCTGCCCCCTGCTGGAGGTTTGCAGCCAAGGCAAGGCTCTGTCCCAGAACGATGCATCTCCGTGATATTATGAAATGTTAACGGGCAATCTGTTCCGAAATCACTGCTCAGTGCCTTGGCCTCCTTTTCTGTTTTAGCATCTCCAAGACATCGCAGGCCGGTGCCAGCCTGCTGCGGTACCTACGCTGATTACATCCAGCCCATCACCACGCCGGCTACACCACAGCTCTTCTCAGTTAATAAAATACAATTAATGGTGTCATTGAAAAATTCCTGCCGTTTCAATCTTGGAGCTATTTAGTGCTTCCATTTAAAGCTGCGTGTGAATTTTAGAATTTACGATATATATACTTTTTTTTTTAGCCGACACAATTAATCGGACCTAATCTCTGGGATATGCCCAAGATTCAACCAAGATTCAACAGGGGGAAGGGAAGAAAACAGGATGTTTACTAGAAATATACACAATAATGACAGCCTGAGTCCCCTTCCCTCCGAACACACACACACACACACACACACACACACACACACACACACACAGGTGTGATCCAGTCAGTTCCAGTTACCTGCTCTTGTATCCACAATGGGAACATCTAGGGTGCTCTGTAGTAAGGTACGACTTCCAGGGCCTTTACTGAATGACGGTCCTTTTGAGATATTTATAATTATCGGCCCAGTTCCCGGGAGGAAATAGGTTGTTTCTCTTCTTCTCCCTAGCGTAGGTCATGTGGGCGGTAGGGTTGTCATTTTTTTTTAATCTCTGCATTTCCCCACGGACAGTGAGAGGGTGATTTAAACGGCAACATTAGCTGCTTTAGGCTAGATTTTCAAAGCTACGCCAGGGGAGTTAAAAGCGCAAATCCTGTTATTGTTACAGGATTAATGCACCGAAGTCCCAGAATACCACTTTGGAAATGTAGCCAAGGAATATTATTTTAATGTACTGTGTGTTATTTTTAGACCCAGCTACCGCCCAATTATCAGCTGGTGTATCGAAAAAGGAGACAAGACAGATAGCTGTCTGTAATCCAAAATCCAAATGAGGTTTTGGGGGTTTGTATCTTTCCTCACTTGGAAATTTGGATATGTGGAGGAAATAAGTTAAAGAAAGAAACTACAGCAGCTGCCTCCTACCTGCTCGGTTGCTATAAAGGCGACTGGTTAGAGGACCAGTTCTATAGGCGGTCTTGGTCCAGGCACCCCGCCCCCGGCCAGGCATCGGATCACAGGGGTCTCTTGAGCACACCGCCAAAGATGCAAAACAGCCGCGACAGACGTGACGACTCGGGGTAGCAACCCAGGCTCTTGCCCTCCGACATTCTATTTTTGTCTTTACGCATCTTAGGTTGTTGTTCAAAAATAACTATCTGTGAAAGGTCTTCCAGTGGAAGCAAGTTGGCCTCCAGGTTGCCTGTGGATATGCATCAGCGTTTATTGATTCTCTAGACCCCTGCTGTTGGCTTTGATTAAACTGGGCTTGTCTTTCCTTTTGGCCTCTGAGTAATTGCCCAGATCAGAGAGGACCATGCCCCTGTCTCTAGGTTACTGAGTCTTTTAGATAATGGGCCGAGAAGAACACCTGCCTATCTGTTGGCAAAGAAACACTGTGTACCAATAGTTCTTCTCACTGACTTTCAAAATCCCAGAGTACATTCTGTCATTTCAAAGGAGACGGTTGAGCCGGGCATAGTGGCGCGTGCTTGTAATCTCAGTATTTGGGAGGCTGAGAAGACAGGAGGATCGCACAGGTTCAAAGCCAGCCTCAACTACTTAGTGAGGCTCTCAGCAACTTAGTAAGAAAGACCCTGCTTCCAAATAAAATATAAAATAGGTCTGGGAGTGTAGCCCGGAGGTAGAAGGCCCTGGGGTTCTATCCCCAGTACCACAAAGGGGAGGGTCGGGATGTGTCTCAGTAGTTAAGCACATGTTTCTAAATCTCCAGCACCTAAAAGAAACGAACAAAAAATAAAAAATATCCAGTTTCCCCTCAGCATCCATCCTTACAGGATTTGTTCCAGCACCCCAAGAGATATCAAAATCCAGCAATGCTCAAGTCCCCACATAAAGTGACAGACTGCATATGACTGAGGGATACACTTTAGAGCGTGTTCAGATCACTTAGAGTACCTAACATGTTGTAAATGGCATGTAAATAACAAGAAGGAAAGGTTTCGCCAGTCTGTGATTGGTTGCCTCCTGGATGGAGAAGCTGTATACAGGAAGGACAGACTCTAAGGACAGGTGAGTTCACAGAGGTCCGTTTCCATGTGGGTAAGAACACAGGAAACTCTGAGGCCTGTCCAGGTCAGCGCAGAAAGTGTCCCTTGGAACTCTCCCTGTCTGGCCAGCGAGGACTCATGGACCCCGGAGCCATCTCGCCCAACAGAACTGAACTCTTTGGAAGGCCCAGCAGCCCCAGCTCTGCCCCGCCCTGAGGAAGGTTAAGTCACATTATAAGAAGCCTTTAGCACAGTCCCTGGCACACTGAGGGCTCCTCACAATGTTAAAAATTCATCTGTATGTTTGTAATCCCAGCATTTGGGAGGCTGAGACAGGAGAATTGCTCAGGTTGAAGCCAGCCTCAGCTACTTAGTGAGGCCCTTTGCAACTCAGTGAGACCCTGTTTCAAAATAAAAAATAAAAAACCGGGTCAGGGGTGTTGCTCAGAGGTAGAACGTCCCTGGGTTCCATCCCCGGTGCCTCAAAATAAAAAAAAAAAAAATTCACCTTTGGTCTGCGTGCATTTTTTTCAACCTTACTTTTTTTGTAAATGGTGCGCCTGCTCTGGAGAGCGGTGCAAGGACAAGCCCTGCCACAGCCGGCGGCAGGCGCTCGACGTGTGTTTAAGGTGGAGCTGACTCGGGTTGCATGTCAGCTCTTCCCCGGTCACTGGAACATAGAGGTTGAGCTATAAATAACACGGAATGAAATTCTCCATTTCAGTTTCTGGGGCATTGTTTATATCATATTAACCCCTAGCCATCTGAGTTTCTTCCTCTCTGGGACGGAAATTATTGGATCCTGGATACTCAAACCCCAGAAGGATGTTCCCAAATAGATCACTGAAAATTATAAAAACAGATTAATTCATGAGCATCATGAAAATTCTTATATTCTTACAATGATATAAAAGATATAATCCTTATATCTTATGAATGTCTACTACTGGCATAAAAATAAATTGGGCACTATAATGTATATATTTTATGAATAATTCTTCCTCACAAGGAACATTTATTTAGGGCCGCTAGCATATCTGTATATACCCACACTGAACCAAGAATAGAAATTTTCAGTGCACCTAAAACCTTGTCATTCCTTGGATTTGGAGAATTAATGCCTAAACGAACACATGTTATGATCCACTAAATATCAGCTTCAATGTCAGTAGGTCTAAGTATAAGAACTGGAGAACTCGCTGCCCATCCGTAAAGTGGGCGGACCAGCACAACAGTCCATGAGGAGCTGAATCAAAAGGTGTGTGCGGAAAAGCAAACGATCAGTCGCCTCGTTAACCTGGAGGCAACTACCACGGTCCCAGGTAACACCTGGGTCAAGAATCTGAGGCAGAGGGCCCAGTCAAGTCCCACCAGGCCTCCTGACCCACAGAAACGAAGCCACCATGAATGCCATTTAAAGTCATTCAGATTTGGGTAACTCGTTACTCAGCATTTGGTAACCGATACAAGGACCTAGCGACGTGTGGACATTTTAAAGAATGCAGTATATTAAAGCCATGTTATTTCATAGAGTCCTAAGTTATAGTGGGCTTATCCATAAGACTGCCGTTTTTAAACTGGCAGAGAAAATCATAAGGAGCTGCCCTTCCTAAGAAGAGGAGCCAGCCATTCGTTGATGGAAGGGGATGAGCAGGGTACACCCTGCCAGCTCGCTCCCTACTAATTCCAGGGGCTAATCCTGTGTGTCACCCAGCACCGAACAGAAGTGACAGAGGAATGTCTTCAATGACATGATTGGTGGGCAAAGATGCAGTTAAATCACTGCCGCGCAGAGGTTGAAATGGCGGTGGTCTCTTGAATCTACGTCCGTAAAACACTGGGACACATGATTGTTTAGTGTGAACCCTGGCCTTGTAGAAATTTAATGGTTCCCTCGGCAGTCCTATTTTGAACTGCTCTCATTGCCTGCTGTAGACAGTTGGCTCCTAATCCATTTTATAGAAGCACTTTCTGTTCCTTGGATAAAAGAAAGTACATAAATTTCAAGTGCCATATTACCATACATGCATGGCTCTGTTTGGGCACAAGCACGTTGTTCCTGTCATAAATTCTGACTCAGAATGGGAGCTTAGGATTTACCATCTCACTCTTTATAGTTACAAGATCGACTAAACTGATTACAAGAAGAAATATGTAAGCTCTGAAACTGTTCGCACCAGAGATGTGGTTCAGTAGCTTGTGAAAGTGGCAAATAACAGCAAGCCAAAAGAAGGATTTCAGGAAAGACAGAGTTCTTAAAAACACAGGGTTGCCTGTGTTCAGAACCCAGGATTTGGGGAGCCTGGGGGTGCTTTTACCTAGTGCCTGTGTTGAACTGCGGTGCTTAGAAACATGAGTTGGCTCCCGGCAAGTTCCTGCTCCATCACATCAAAGTTTCTAGGATCTCTCTCAGAGAGGGAAAGGGCGGTCAGACTAGGGAATGGATGTTCTCAAATTGCCTTATGTCTTTAGCTACAGAGTGTGTGTGTGTGTGTGTGTGTGTGTGTGTGTGTGTGTGTGTGTGTGTGTGTGTGTTTTGATTTGGTCGTATGGTGCATGCCTGTAATCCCAGTATCCCAGTACTTGGAAGGCTCAGATAGGAGGATCATAGGTCTAAGGCCAGCCTTAGGGATTTAGCAAGACCCTCAGAAACTTAACAAGATCCTGTTTCAAAATGAAAAATAAAAATGGCTAGGGTGAAGCTCAGAGGTAGTATGGCCCCGGGTTCAATTCCCCAGGACCAAAAAATAAATAAAGGAGGAAATCTAGAGTTCCATGAGAAGATCCTTCTTGTCTTTTTCCAGAGCATAGGGAAGATAAGACAGCCATAAAAGTAGAAGGCTGTGTAGGTAGATCATAAGAGTATGAACCCTAGCTGTCAGATCTTAAAAAATTATTTTAATCCTGCAAGCCTCAGTTACCTCCCACGAAAAATAGAAATGATATTATCTCCCTCTTAAGGTTGAGTAGAAGATTGAATGTGATAATCCAGAAAAAGCCCTGTGCCTGGCACACAGTAAATACAATGGCGGTGTTAACGCTTCCAGGATCATTGTTTGTAAGTCAATTCTCTTTTCAAGTGTCCAACTTTTACCACCCAGAACAAAAGATGTTGGGGGCTTAGCTATGGATTTTTGGACATTCTTTGGACATTCTTTGAGTGATGTTTTGGGTGTGCTTACCCAGGCTGAATAAAATCTCTGCTCGGCAGTCCTGACACTGTCCTTTTTTTCTAAGCCATTTATGTTCTTTGCAGCGGTGATCTTACCTCGTGACTTCAAATACCTTCTGCTTGCTGACAACTCCCAAATGTATATCTCGAGCCCAATTCTCTTCCTGAGCATAGATTCTGATAGCTAAATTCTTGACATCTTCATTAGGATGTCTGATGAATATCTCAACTCATACTCCTCCAAAGCAGAACTCTTTCTTTTCCCTAAAAGCCTGCCCCACCCACCATTCACCTCTCAGTGGGTGGGATCTCCATTCACTCCAGGTGCTTAGGCCCAAAGCCTTGAAGTTATTCTTACAACTAGTTCTTCCCTCAAAACCCACACCCAATTCCTCAGGAAGTGTTATTGTTCCTATTTTTAAAATATCTCCACAAGATGACCATGTTCTGTACTGCTATGCCACCTTTCTGATCTAAGTCTTCATCATCTTACCTCCAATAACCTTTTTTAAAAAATAAATAAATAGCCGGGCGTGGTGGCGCACACTTGTAATGCCCGCGCTTGGGAGGCAGAGATAGGAGGATCGCGCAGGTTCGAAGCTATCCGCGCGCGCTGGCTTAGGAGACCCTGTTTCCAAATAAAAATGTAAAAATAGGTCTGGGAGTGTAGCCCGGAAGTAGAAGGGCTTCCAGGAACCCCAGTACCACCAAAAAATAAATAAATAAATAAATAAATAAATAAATAAATAAATAAATAAAAGTAGACCCAGCACAAACCTATAATCCCAGTTAGGAGGCTGAGACAAGAGGATCTAGGTTCGAGGACAACCTTAGCAAGTAGTGAGACTCTCATCAACCTAGTAAGACCCAGTTACAAAATAAAAATAAAATAAGGCTGGTGGTGCAGCTCAGAGGTATACTCCCTTGAGTTCAATCCCCAGCACCTTAAAAAAATAAAAAGTATTTTAAAATAATTTTAAGCCAGGTGTGGTGGCACAGGCTTGTAATCCCAGCGTTTGGGAGGCTGAGACAGGAGGATCGCACAGGTTCCAAGCCAGCCTCAGCTACTGAGTGAGGCTCTCAGCAACTTAGTGAGACCCTGTTTCCAAATAAAGTATAACATAGGTCTGGGAGGATAGCCCGGAGCTAGAAAAGCCCCTGGGTCCCCCTCCTAGTACCACTAACAACAACAACAACAACAACAACAACAACAATAAATTTTAACTATATATTCTGAGACTTTTGAGAGTAAATTCTATGGCTCCAAAGTATCTAATGTATATTTTTTAAAGATAAGAAAACTCTCCTATATAACCAGAATGCAACCTGTCAAATCAGGACGTCAATACTGACATGCTACCATCCAATCCTATTCAGATTTCACCAGTTACCCCTCTGCAGCCCAGGATCTTCTAAGCATCACATGCTGTGTCTAGAGTCTTCCCGTCTAACATGCTTCCATCTAACATGCTTCCTCGGTGCTTCCCCGTCGCTCCTGTGCTTGGCACTCTGGAGGCTGTGTGACATTTGGTTGGATGACCCCTAACACTGATGTCACCTGGTGGTCAGACCCAGGCAGTTCATCCACAATAAGCATTCCACAGAAACAACACTTCTTGGTACCCGCACCAGAAGATGCGCAATGTCAACCATCCCGCCTCCATCACCGTCAGGACTCTGTCCACCAGGTCTCTCCACTTAAATTCACTATTTTTCCTTTGTTGCTGATTAATATTTCATAGAGGCATCCCTAGATTATGTGAAAATACCCTCTTCTTCCTGAAACCTTCACCCATCAGCCTTAGCTCCTATTGACAACTTCAGGCCAAATCAGTCATCGCTATGAAGGTTGCCAGATGTGATTTTTTCCAGTGCGCCTTCTATGCTGACAGTTGTCACTATTATGTAAGGACCATGTCCCGTTTCAATTTGTTCATTCGTTCTCAACTACAGCAACAGGGACTCATAGATGCCTGTTTATTCAGCTTCTACTTCATTATGACCATTTTTATGCTTAAAACGCTCCCTGATTTGGCCCTGTATACTTCTGAAATGTCCCCATCACAACTAAGCTTTTCTTATTTCCAGTATGAGAAGATGGCCCAGCTTTACCTTGTACCTTCTAAGCCTCCACACTGGAATTAACCATGAGTTATTTCTCCACGGAACCCTGGTTAATTTTTTTTAGTTAAGGTTGGTATTCAGAAACCAATGTCTAGTTCTTGTTATTCTCATTGGTGTTCAGGAGTTAATACTTTTTTTTTTTTTTTGCAGTCCTGGGGATGGAACCCAGGGGCATTCGACCTCCGAACTACACCCTCTACCCTATTTTTTTATCTTTATTTTGAAACAGGGTCTCACTAAGTTGCAGTGGGCCTCACTAAGTAGCTGAGGTTGTCAGTGAACTGCGATCCTTGTCTCAGCCTCTCGAATGCTGGGATTACAAGTGTGCGCCACCACACCTGGCTAGGAGTTATTACTTTTAAGCCTTCTCAGTAGACAGTCTCAGGAGATGTGTGTACTTATATAGTAAGTGGACACTCATATTACAAACCTATAATTAGATGACAGAGCTATAGATGGCTAGCTATCAGTAGCTCATACTGATACCTCTAATCCCAACAACACGTCAGAATTCTTTGTAGCCTTCCCTCTTTCTGTGTTTACAAATTCCTCTTCCAACAAGGAGAAACTTGGCTTCATCAATTAGATTTACTTAACCTAGGCAATCATTTTACTGATTTGTTCAATATAATCAACTCCCCTTCACACTGGTCATCTCTACCATCTACCACGTGTGTGCTAAGTCCCTCCTCCTTCACGCAATACCTCAACGTCCAGACCCCCAGCCTGTACACACACACACACACACACACACACACACACACACACTTCTCCAGCCTCCTCCTTTACTATTGTTTTTCTTTTCTTTTTTTTTTTAGCTGCTGTCCTTTTATTCTTGTCCCCTTCTTCTTGTCCCCTGGGGGAGAAGACAAGAGTCAGGGTGGTGACATTACCTTCTACTCCAAGTCTATCTTCCCTGGAGAGCCAGAGATATCCCAATAAAACATGGCTCCACTCCCCTCCCTCCTCGGCTCTAGACCCGCCTTGTCTCTCTGTTCTACTCAGCAAAACCTGAAGCTGTAGCAATGGTCTGAAGGTTCAGCATGACCTAGGCCTTGCCTTCTCCTCTGTCTCGCTCCCTCGCTGGTCCTGTTCCCCTCCAAGGGGCCAGCCATTCTTCTACCGCCTTGGTTTGGATCTGGCCTCTTCTCTCAAAAGCTTATGTTGGAGCCTGGTCTCCAGTACAGCAAGGGTCAGGGTGATGCGTGGCTGGAGGACCCAGACCCTGGCCCATTAGAACAAGGGATGTGCCTGGTGCCCTTGGGATTACCTTGAAATCAACCGAGTATGAGCTTGGATTAAGTCACTTTTGTCCTGACCACTGTATATACCCCTCCTTCTGACCCAAACTCTGGGTAGCCACTGGTCCCCGGCCACCCCAGACCACACTTCTGTCAGTAAGTCCCCGGGAAACTGCACCGTGTGACCTAGAGTTTGTCCACCTCTTTCTTCAATCTCAGGGCCCCTGGGGGCTGGTCCACATACACTGACACTTGGTTGTTCTAGAACAATTACCCAAGAAGAGGTGAATCAGTGATGAGACTGAGGATCACGGTTCGCGGACAGCCTCAGCTACTTAGCAAGGCCCTTTGCAACTCAGTGAGACCCTGTTTCAAAATAAGGAATAAAATGTAGGGCTGGGGGTGTAGCTCAGAGGTAGAATGCCCCTGGGTTCCACCCCCAGTACCAAAAAAAAAATTTTTAATAAAAAAACTAAAAAATATGGCTGGGTGTAGCTTGGAGGTACAATGCCCCTAGGTTCCATCCCCAATGTTGGGGGAAAAAAAAAAAGTGAGCTGCTGGCTATGGGGTGCCTGTGACTACTAGGCAGGCTAAGGGCTGGGTGTTGGAGCAGACCCATGCCGGAGGGAGCTGCCTAGGAAGCAGGTCAGACAACCAGGCGAAGCCCTTTCCTCTGGCCCTTTCTCCCAAGCGCCCTTTGCTGACAGAGCCTATTATGGTGCCATCTGACAAAAGAGGAAATATTTAAAAGGCCCATATCCATTTTCTCAGAGCAGGCAATAAAGAGTGGATTTGTAGCTATGAGGCAAAAAATGGATACCTGACACATCCTCTAAGACAATATAACTTTTTTTTTTTTTTTTTTTTTTTGCTGAGTTGGGTTCCAGGAAAGTTCAATGCTATAATAAATATCTTCAGCAAAAGTGCATCATTTTTTGATATAAATTATTCCAGGAAGGAGGCAAAAGAGGTGGTGGAAAGGTTGTGGACCTTTCCAGGCTGAGACCTGCTTTGAAAAGTAGCAGCTAAAGACATGTTTCATCAGACTGGCACAAGATGAAGGCAGATGGGCTGAGAGGTAGTGCCTCTGTCCCCCTCTGAGGACACCTTGCTGTTCCTACGATGCTATGTCCTTGCCTAATTATCTGGGAAGATACCGCCAGCTTGCTCTAGGTGTATGCTGCTGTCTCCGTCACCAAAGGAGGAACAGCCCATGGAATGTTACGCTATCATCAAAACTATTACTTAAAAAGCAGTCATCCATCGTGCCGGGCATGGTGGTGCACGCTTGTAATCCCCGTGCTTGGGAGGTGTAGACAGGGGGATTGCGCAGGTTCGAAGCCAGCCTTGCTGGCTTAAGAGACCCTGTTTCCAAATAAAAATATAAAATAGGTCTGGGAGTATAGCCCGAAGGTAGAAGGGTTTCCAGGAACCCCAGTGCCACCAAAAAAAAAAAAAAAAAAAAAATCATTCATCATAAAATGAGAAAAAATGCTTTCTATAATTGCAAAATGATAACACTACACAGAAACAAAGACCAGAAGGAAAAAATGCCCAATCAATTGTTATTATCACGCAGAATCAGAATAATTTTTCCTCTTCAGATTATTTTTCTATATTTTACAAATTTACAATAGTAACTCTCAACTGGCTATAATTTGGGGACAAAAACATTTATCTAACAGCAACAACCAACATACATACCGCCTACAGTTGTGTCTTAGTCTTAACCTTAGCCATGGTTTTGGGTTTAGAGTGTGACCTCTAGAACTTTTGTGTGTGTGTGTGTGTGTGTGTGTGTGTGTGTGTGTGTGGTACTGGGGGTGGAACCCAGGGGCTTTTCTACCTCCGGGCTACTCTCCCAGACCCATTTTTTGTTTTATATGGAAACAGGGTCTCACTAAGTTGCTGAGAGCCTCACTAAGTAGCTGAGGCTGGCTCCGAACCTGTGCGATCCTGTCTCAGCCTCCCAAGCGGGGATTACAAGCGTGCGCCACCACACCCGGCTAGAATTTTCTCTAGAGTATCTGAACTGGTTGTTCCAGTCTACCTCGGGTAAACAGAGATCCAACAGCAGTCTGCCAACTAGATTAGATAGATCATCTACCCCGATTATTTTAACAGGCCAGAATATTTACAGAAGGAAACGAATTCCACTTCCCAAAACTTTAAAATTATTGGGACTTACCCACATATCTGAATAGGATATAAGAGCAAATCACCTGTGAAGAATTAACCAAAGATCAGAATTCAAGCATAGTCAAGCAAAACCAGCAGAACGGCTGAGCATGGTGGCACAAGCTCGTCACCCCAGTGCTTGGGAGGCTGAGACAGGAGAGTTGCAGGTTCACGGCCAGCCTCGGCTACTTAATAAGGTCGTCTACAATTTAGTGAGACCCTGTTTCAAAATAAAGACTAAAATTTTAAAAAATGTATCTGAAATATCAGCGACTTTCTTCCCAACAACAGAGAGATGCCAGCCAATCTCCTTCGAGGTCTGCCACCAGTTGGAAAGGGTCTTCCAAACACTACTCTTGGTTTATGCCCATATCTGCTGGAAATTTTTCTTTAAGCTTCCCAACACAAAGCAGTGCTCTCCCCCACAACCACAGCCCCTACTAATAAAGAGCTCACAATTCCAAACACCAGGACATCTTCATAATTCCCTGCTAAACTGGGGCAGCCACACCTCTCTTCTGATTGCCCAACATGTAAGAACACAAGAAGAAACAATGCATAACAAAGAAATTCAAACAGCAAAGAAGTGTGCGATGTCCAAAACACCTCGGGGTCCCTGTCTGCTCACTCTCTCGCCCCACACTTGGTTGGGAACAGACCTTCCGAATGGGACCTGCTGGGGATGCTGAGGCTTCCTGGAGGCTGAGAGGGTCTCTTCCCGCTGCGGGGCTCCATTAGGCAGCAGAGGTCTGTGGTCAAGGACCATGTTAGGCAGAAGCGATAGGTCTATTAACTGGATCAAAAGAAGAAGAGAGGTTGAGGTTATAAAGAGGAATACCAAGGTGGCCCCGGGCCTTCAAGGGACAACCTTGCTTTCAGGCTGGAAGTTCCTTGTACAGGGAAACCCCACACAACAGTGGGTGAGCCAGCCGTGGTGGCGCACGCTTGTAATCCCAGTACTTGGGAGGCTGAGACAGGAGGATCGCAGGTTCAAAGCCAGCCTCAGCTACTTAGTGAGGCCCTCTGCAACTTAGTGAGACCCTGTTTCCAAATATAGAATAAAAAATTGGGCTGGGAGTGTAGCTCAGAGATAAAAATGCCCCTGGGTTCCACCCCAGTACCAAAAGCAAAAACAAAACAGAACAAAAAAACAGTGGGTGATCTTCCTATTCGATCTGACAAAGATGGGCTTCTTTGGGTATCTATGCAAATTAAAGGCTCTAATTAACTTAGCATCCTGAACATTTCAACTAATGACACCAACTTCTGCTGTTTCCCCAGCTTCACTGAAGCATACTGTCATTACGACCCATACAGGCGCCGGGCCCCATGGGTCCCCCCAGTGAGGATCAGCGGCAGCCGTGTATGGTGAAATCTGAGGTCCCGCTGCAAATGTCTGAGAAACAAGCGACCTCTTTCCTGGATTAACTTTGAAATGGCAAGCCCTCCAGGAGGAAGAGGCCTCCTCCTTTTGGTGGTCATATATATCAGTAGTCCCCAAATCTTAATAAATTCAGAGGCCCACATGGCTCAAGTTTTGATCAGTGGTTTCATCAAGAGGCACAAATCAATGACTCAAATTATTCAATAATCAATCTTATTATTTACTTCTTTTTAAAGGCACTAGAGGGGGGAAATAAAGACAATAGAGGAACTCCAAAATCTACACAGTACCTTGTTCTTTTTTTATTTTCTGTCATCCGTTCCCTTCTGGTTTTTTTGTGGAAGGTGGGTTGTTGTTTTTTTGTTGTTGTTTTGTTTTGTTTTGTTTTTATGATACTGGTAGTTAACCCAGGGACATTCTACCCCCGAGTTATATCCCCAGTCTTATTTTATTTTTTATTTTGAAGCAGGGTCTCACTAAGCACCTGAGGCTGGTCATGGACCTGCAATCCTCCTGTCTCAGTCTCCCAAGTACTGGAATTACAAGTCAGGGCCGCCATGCCCAGCTACCGCCAGCCTTTAAAAAAAAATCTTTTCTTAAATTTTGAAACAGGGTCTTGGCTAAGTTACCACATGCAGGTCTTAAATCTGTGACCCTCCCATCTCAGCCTCCCAAATATACCGATTACAGACATGTGGCACTGTGCTCGGCTTCCCAGGATAGTTTTTATCTTTATTACCAACCTAGCAGGTAGGTGTTATAATGATTCTAATCCTCGTATGAAAAAAATGAAGGTAGCCGGGCGTGGTGGCACAGGCTTGTAATCCCAGTACTTGGGAGGCTGAGACAGGAGGATCGCAGGTTCTCAACCAGCCTCGGCAACTTGTAAGACTCTCCACAACTTAGTGAGACCCTGTTGCAAAATAAAGAATAAAAATTAGGCTGGGAGCGTAGCTTAGAGGTAAAATGACCCTGGGCTCAAGCCCTGGTACCACACGGGAAAAAAAAAAGAAGGCTTTGAGGTGGATAATGCCCAAAGCCCCATACTAGCAAATGCCCGAGATGCAGCTCAAAATTGGGGTCCACATTTTGTCTGCCCTGAAACACTGCCAGGTGTGAACTGGAACACTGGGGTCAACCCCTAGAGATAGGGGATGTTTTCACAGGAAATTCGACGGTGAGAAGGGAAGTGTTCAAGAACCCCAAGCTGCAGTGAATGATAGGGCTGTGGGATTCTCCGGATGAAAGACAAGAAAATGTGAAGAAAACCCAGCCGTGACATTTTGACCATAAAACGCGTCTTGGGGAATAGTGTAATAAAAGGAAAGCTGACTTACTGTTCCTTATCTGAAGAATGACTTTTACGGTTTAGAATATTATTTTAGACTTCTCCGCTCTGTTTTCAGGATGAATTTACGTCAGAAGCAAGAAACCCCCGCAGCAGCTCCTCCGACTCGTCAGCCCCAGTGTCTGTGGCCGTCAGACAACACAGCCACACTGCGCTGGGCTTTGTGAAGGGAGCTGCAGGGGCCTGGCGGGACCAGCGCCCTAATCCTAACGATTGGGAGAGAAATACGGTTATTCATAGCTTCATAAATGCATTCCTCTTTCAGAATCACCTTCAGAGTGGAATGACAGAATGAAATTTAAATTAGCAGCCAAAAGCCCCCATCCCCCTGCTTCCACAGTCCGCCCCCAGCTCCTCCTGACTTGGGGGTGGGGGGGGTCTGTGCACAGAGAAAGCACGAGTGCTGGATATTGGTCTATTTCTAGTATTAGAATTCTTGCTGGAAAATCCAAGGCGGCCAGAATCCTTATGTGATAAAGTGCTAGACTTTGCTTTACCTTAGCAGATCCAAGAAACAGCAATGCGATACAAAATGCCCTGCTTCCCCACGCGGAAGGGGAACGGTTCTCTCAGGTGTGAGAAGGGAGTGCCATCTGATAGAAGACAGCGGACGTGGTGGCACACATTTGTAATCCCAGTACTCGGGGGCTGAGACAGGAGGATCGCGGTTCGTGGCCAGCCTCAGCTACTTAGCGAGGCCCTGTGCAACTCAGTGAGACCCTGTTTCAAAATAAAGAGCAAAAAGACCTGAGGGTGTAGCTCAGAGATAGAATGCTCTGCATTAGAGCCCCAGTATCATCGCCACCAAAAATAAATAGGTTTTTGGATTCTTCTTCTTTTTTTTTTTTTTTTTTTGTGGCACTGGGGTTCCTAGAAGCCCTTCTACCTCCGGGCTACACTCCCAGACCTATTTTGTATTTTTTTATTTGGAAACAGGGTCTCTTAAGCCAGGGAGGCTGGCTTCGAACCAGCGCGATCCTCCTGTCTCCGCCTCCCAAGCCCGGGGGTTACAAGCGTGCGCCACCACGCCCGGCCCAAGGTTATTTGGATTCTGTCTCTAATTTTTCTTTGCTTAACACCTTGGCTAGTGCTTCACAGATGTTCCCTGTTGGTGACGGTGACAATGTCAAGCAGAAATGTCCACAAATATAAGCAACAAGTATAAAAGGAGCCTATCCCAGAGAAACTTGGCTTCATCCAAAAAGCTGATCCTTGTTGAGCAACTATGGGGTGTGGGGGGACACAGCTCCTGGCTCCGTGAAAAGTTGTCTATTCCCAGGAAAACCAAGTGGTCTTATTAGCTCACACTGAACTTGTAGAAATTTCCAGGCCAGACCTTGTTTTCTCAAGACTCGTCCAAGAAACGACTGATGGATAGTGGGAACGTGGCCTCTGAGTGAGGTGGGCTGAAAATTGGTCCAGGGATGTAAGGAAGTGACAGAGGATAATAGCAGCCAAATCGGGTCATTTCCCGTGTTTCTTCTTGGGCGATGCTGGCGCCTGAACCAGGGGCCTCATGCATGCAAACGGGTGCTCGACCACTGACCTACATCCCCAGCCCCCACCCAGGTATTTTCTAGGAGCCCATATGCTTCCTGGACCATCTCACACCACCGCCACCAGGACCGCTGACTACGCCAGCAACGGCGCCTGCTTCTCTGCTTCCCAGATGGTACACCTCATGCAAACTTACCAGCACCCTTGCCAAGCTCTGGATTCGACATCGATTTCTACTTTTCTCCATTCCAGATAATGGAATGGAGAAAATGCAATACCTTCATACAGGCTACTTTGATCTCTGTTGAGCCACAAAGATGAGGATGGGTGTGAATAAAGACACGTTTTTGCACACACAACACACAGAAGGGATGGTCCTGAATTAAAATCAAACAGCTTTAACTCCCGTGATAAAAAGCAAAACAGCAGATCAATCTCTGCTGACAGCTGATATCAGAATTTCAGAAATCTCCTTAGCCTCGCTCTTCTGTCAATCCAGCAAGCAAAGAAACAGTCACTGAGTGCTTACCGTTTGCCTGGCTTTCTGGATCTTTCCATCTTAATATCATCCATTATTTTCATATCAGTCTGACAAATTCAGAACACATTACTATATCCAATAAGCTCTATAAAGCATCCCAGAAGCTCCAAGAAGGTAGAGGGTTTGCCCAAGTTTACTCAACTGGGAAGTTAAAGAAGCTGTATTGAAGCCCAAATCTGTTACGGCCTTTCACTACAAAAGGGGGCGGGGCAGGAAGATGGAAGCCCCTCCCCCAACCCAGTGGTCAAGAAAGTCAGGAGTCCTGCTTACTACCCCAATTAACCTGACGCGGGAGCAAATGTATTCGAACTCCTCGGATTATCTAAATACATTTGTGATTTTCATTAAAGCAAAATAGCAATTATGCACTTGAAATATTTATAAAATAAGTCAACTACGTTTGAGGGGAAATGTAAAAGCGTTGCAATTAAACAGATCTGCACACACTGCGGGGTGTTTTTCTAACAAAAGGAGTAAGGAATAATGCTGCTAATAAAAACAATGATGATCTTGTGTAAATGTTCTAATAACTCATCTGGCGCCGCTCTGAGTGGAACTGTATATTAGTAATTTCAAATAAAGTCTTTGATGAAAGATTAAATATATCTTCTGCTCGTTTTCCTCTGCAAAGCTAGCGATTCAAGTGGGCTAATTTGTTCCCTTTCTTCTAGTAAAATGTTTTAAGTGATCTATAAATGTTTTTCTTCTTCTATTCATATTGTAAGAGAAACCAAATGAATAATGATGGATGAGAATAAGGAGTGACACTGGTGCACTGGAAAGTGGGGGGCGCCCGCCATTATCAACACACGCACACACACGTGCACACACACTGACTCTCTACAAGAAATGGGTAGAGCTCACATTTCAAAATAAATTACTCATTCAAGAAACGACATTAAGTAGGTACTAACCTAGAACTGGTCACCTTTGCAAAACTGACCAGGCTAATTAACAAGGAGTTGTTGTTGTTTCCTCCAGAAAGGAAAATCTAAAACTATCTCATATATTTAGTTGTTCCAGCTGCAATTAAGATTGACTAAATTTACAATTTAGTCCGTTTTCTTGTAGTCACTTCAAACTTAACAATAGACACATTTGTAGAGCTTTTAGGCCAGTGTGGAGAACACAGTCTACCCAGTTTTAGTCTCTCTGCAGATGTAGGACACGTAGGTTGTTTTTAACATAGATTAAGACAGCCGTGCTCTGTGAAATGGTTAACCTGAAAGCACAAACCCGTGTTTGTGTGTGTGTGTGTGGTACTGGGGGTGGAACTCAGGGGCTTTTCTACCTCTGGGCTACACTCCCAGACCTATTTTTTTTAATATTTTATTAAAACAGGGTCTTGCCGGCCATGGTGGCTCACACTTGTAATCCCCGCGCTAGGGAGGCAGAGACAGGAGGATCGCGCAGGTTCAAAGCCAGCCGCGCAGGTTCAAAGCCAGCTGCGCTGGCTTAAGAGACCCTGTTTCCAAATAAAAAATATAGAGTAGGTCTGGGAGTGTAGCCCAGAGGTAGAAGGGCTTCCAGAAACCCCAGTACCACCAAAAAATAAATAAATAAATAAAAATAAAAAATAAAGGATAAGCCAGGCATGGTGGCGCACGCTTGTAATCCCCGTGCTTGGGAAGCGGAGACAGGAAGATCACGCAGGTTCAAAGCCAGCCGCGCTGGCTTAAGAGACCCTGTTTCCAAATAAAAAATATAGAGTAGGTCTGGGAGTGTAGCCCAGAGGTAGAAGGGTTTCCAGGAACCCCAGTACCACCAAAAAAGAAAAAAATAAAACAGGGTCTCACTAAGTTGATATCAGGCACCTGATAAGTATCTGTTGCCTGGAAGGAGTGATTTTCCCGGCATCCTTCAGCCAAGAGTAATGTCTGTGCCTGTTTCTGGCGTTTTCCTCATCAAGTATAGGCTGACAAACATTCTAATTGAAAAAAGATTGGTTAAGTCTTGTTTCCGGGACCCCAGGCCCCATGACGACCTAAAGCATGTTGAGTCTAATCCAGAGAAATAAGTATTGGCACTTACCACACGTTCTCTAAGGAGAAGATGCCAGCTTGTCAATGCCAAACAGCAGGATGTGGCCCAAGCTCATCCCAGGCCATGGACTGAAAAAAATCCTAAAGACAAAAACTGCAACTAAGAGAAGCACAAGGATCTAGGTAATCTACCTGCTCCGAGCTCAGGTGACATGAAGACCTGAATTCCTCAAAGGGATGTAATGCATTCCGACAGCACAGAACTGCCCACAGATGAGCTTTCAAAGCAGCTGGCACAGAAGCGCTCTCTCCCTCGCCAGATAGTCAAGCCTAAGACCCAGCCCCTTAGAACAAGCAGGTTCTGAGAGGGCACTAGAGGTTTAATGGAGGCTCTCTCCTGGTAAAAGAGACTGACTTGTTTCACTTGGTTACTTGGAACAATTTAAAGCAGGACTTTTCTCCTTCTAGCTTAAGGGCCACCCTGCTTCCCAAGATACCTGTCCCAGGACTTGTCTTTATCTCTTTCCACCTGTCTGCCACTTCTACCATAACCAGCCTGAGTCCTGACCACAGGTTCTGGTGCCGGTTCCTGGACCCTCTTCTCTCAGGCCAGCATCCCCATCCATTTTCAGGTGCACATGCCTGGTCCCTAGAGCTCAGCCCAAGGAAGAACATGCCATCGAACTCAAGGTTTAGAAAAGGTGACTGAAGGGGTGGGGGAGAAAGAGAGAGAGAGAGAGAGCAAGAGACGGGGAGGGAGGGAGGGACAGAGACAGAGACAGACAGAGACTGAGTGATTGTTATTTCCTCCAGGAGCCTGGGATACCTCAGAACACTAAGGCTTGCAATTCTACATCCTTCACTATAGCTTTCTACTTGAGGCTGAAAATATTTCACAAGTTGGATGAAAAGGAAGGGGGAACAAGTGGTGGGCTGGCATGTGTATGAGTCACCTTTTCACCATTATGACCAAAATACCTGAAGAAAACAACTTCGAGGAGAAAAGGTTCATTTGGCTCGTGGTTGCAGAGGTTCAGTCCATGGTCAGCCGGCACCAAGACAGAAGCGCCGTGGTAGAAGAGAGCTGCTCAGCTCAGAGCAGCTGGGAAGCAGCAAAGAGATGGAGGTCGTGTCCTCAGGGGCCTCCCTCCTCCAGCCATGGCTACAGTTACCAAGTTACCACACAGTAAATCCACTCAAATTATTACTCCATCAACGGATTCATCCACTGAGGTTAGAGCCCTCCTGGTTCCATTCTGTCACCTCTGAACACTGCTGCACATTAGGGAAACAGTCCAGATCCAAAGAATATCTCATACACACACACACACACACACACACACACACACACACACACGGATACACACACACACGGATACACACACACACGGATACACTATGCCTGGAAATGAGAACTGTGATCACATATTTAAGCCTCTTCTGAAACTCCGGGTATTCTCCCTAGACCCTTATGACCTGAGCTCTGTATGAGGTCAACCTGCCATCAGGGAATAAACCTTTAGGATTATGCAGTATTATGTTCAATCTACTAGGTAAAGAAAAGAAAGAAATGGGCTCATATTATGGCAAGGGTGATTTGGTTACTTTTCAAAAAGTTCTCAATGAAAAGAACTTGTACCAACAGAATGATTGAGAGGAAGGGAAGAAAGGGAGTTCTGAGGAGCTGTGTCGGCTCTATGACATTGGCTGTGACCGTAATCAAGCTATCTTGTTGTGTTTGTTTGTTTTCGTTTGTTTTGCAGTACTGGTGTGGAACCCAGAGGCATTCTACCTTCGAGCTACACCCCCAACCCCATCTTGTAGTCTTTTTATTTTTTTTGAAACAGAGTCTCACTGAGTCCCAAAGGGCCTCACTAAGTAGCTGAGGCTGTCTGCGAACCACGATCCTCCAGTCTCAGCCTCCCGAATGCTGGGATTATAAGCATGCGCCACCACACCCGGCTCCCCAGCCCTATTTCTTATTCTTTATTTTGAAACAAGGTCTGAGTTGCAAAGGGCCTCACTACTTGCTGAGGCTGTCCTAGAACCTGCAGTCCTCCTGTCTGAGTCTCCCAAATGCTAAGATTACAAGCATTTGTCACCACGTCCAGCTCCTTAATTAAATTATCTGACCTCCACAAATTTATGTGCTTCAAGGCTTAAATGAGATAATGTAGGAAAACTACTTTATGCATCTAAAAGCATTTTCTTAAAAATAGTGGTATTGAGCCAGGTGTAACCTCAGTACTTGGGAGGCTCAGACAGGAGGATCTCAGGTTTGAGGCCAGTCTCAGAAACTTAGTGGGACCCTCAGCAACTTAGCAAGACCCTGCTTCAAATACAATATAAAAGGAGCTGGGAGAGTAGCTCAGGGGTAGACTGCCCCTGGGTTCAATCCCCAGTACCAAAAGAGAAAAAATAGTGGTATGAACCCAGCATGGTAGAAAACACAATCTTAAAGTTTTCATGATTGGACATACAGTTATTCTCAGCCTTCTCTTTCACAAAAAAGAACTAAGAACTGAGTAGAGGAGTAATGAAAGTTGTATTTAGACAAGATAAATAAAGAAGGAAAAGCTGTCCCTTGGGAACATGCGCAGCGTTCATAGATGGTAGAAAAATAGTAAAAGAAGGTGGGAATGTTCTTCTCCATCAAGGATAGCCCCAAGAGTGGAAGGCCAGACATATCAAGAAGAAAATAAGGTTTAAGAAGACTGGGAGAGCCGGGCGTGGTGGCGCATACTTGTAATCCCCACGCTTGGGAGGCGGAGACAGGAGGATCGCACAGGTTCAAAGCCAGCTGCACTGGCTTAAGAGACCCTGCTTCCAAAAATAAAATAGGTCTGGGAGTGTAGCCCGGAGGTAGAAGGGCTTCCAGGAACCCAGTACCACAAAAAAGAAAAAAGAAAAAAGAAGACTGGGAGAGAAGAAAATAAAAGATACCGACCAACTTAAACTCAAACCTAGAAGCCAGACATGTTCCAATTGTATTGCCAATGCGGGGCAATGAATGGACTCGTAGGTTTGAGCTCCAAACCATCAGTAACCTTGGAGGAACCACAGTTCGCAGAAAAGAGGCCAGAATAGATCGCTCCGAGTTTTCAAAGAGGGGCTCTTTCCAGAAGTGATGATTCGCTGAGCTTGACATAAATCCTCAGAAAATCCTACGACGGATCATTTTAAAGGACGTTTGAGGATAATTGTGTTACAGAACAGAGTGTAAATATTATCAGCCTTGACACTGTGAAAGCAAAATTACATCTGAGAGAAGCTAGAGGGTGAAGGAGGTAGACGAAAGGTGTCAGAAGGATGAGGATATCAATATCCTCATCGTACTAAGTGGACAGTCAAGGGATCATGTCAATCGTCGATTGAAAAAGAGACGCTTAAGGACATTATTTTGAGTTACAAAAGTAACCATTAGAAGGACCAAAAATAGTGATATAATTACATTACAAAGAAGTTGAAAAATGGTGTTGGTAAGGGAGCTAAATTCTCATCCACCGCAGAAGGACATCAATATAAAGTGTCTATTGTGGATGAGTCAAAAATTCATGGAGTCAACGAATTTCCAGTACTTGAGAGGCTGAGACAGGAGGATCTCAGGTTCGAAGCCAGCCCCAGCAACATAGTGAGGCTCTCAGCAATTTAATGAGACCCTGTTTCAAATTTTTAAAAAAAATTAAATGGGCTGGGAGTACAGCTTAAAGGTAGAATGCCCCTGGGTCTCATCTCCAGTGCCACACACACACACACACACACACAAATTCATAGCAGAAATGGTGAAAGGTAAGGTCTTCTGATAAGAATAAGACAGAGTAGTAATGATACTTTTCAATAAGGCCTCCATAATGTTTGATGTTCTGAATCACGGTCATAGTTACTTACAGTTTGTTTGTTTGTTTGTTTGTTTGTTTGTGGCACTGGGAATTGAACCCAGGGGCATTCTACCTCTGAGCTACACCTCCAGCCCTATTTTATTCTTTATATTTGAAACAGGCTCTCACTAAGTTCCCAAGGGCCTAACTAATTTGCTGAGGCCGGTCTCAGACCCAGATCCTCTGGTTTCAGTCTCCCAAGTACTGGGAACACAAGCGTGTGCCACCACACCTGGCTGACTTAAGTTTTAAAAATGTATTTTTAAATGATACCTTCGGTGTCCAGAGAGCTGCTACTCATCTCTAGGTTCCCGTATATGCTCACCGAGCTACATCACACTACCCTGGATAAGACAGCAGCGTAGTTGAAATAGATCTTCCTTTCTACCTCAAAAAGTCCTCAGAATTTATTTACACACCCAACTACCTTTTGCATGAATGATAACCTTCTCTCGGTTTCAGCATTTAAGTCTTGAATGAAATCTTTGTCCACACGGTACCCAGACGTGTTGGAGGACATGCGGCGGGGTGACTGGGTTGGATATGGCTGAGTCCATCCGAGAGCACCGCAGTCTGACACAGACCCTGGGTCTACATCTCTCCCATGGTTCAGCAGTATTACCACTGCCGGCCGGAGACCACGTTCAACAAGGGCTGGGGACTTTATCCTCCAGCACCCAGCTCCACAAGAGGGTCCTAGTATCTGCAGGGAATCTTCCCTCTGTGGGGTATATTTAACTGTCCCACTTCCAGGAGGGGATTTGGAATGTCTTCAACCAATGCGAAACATTGTTTTGTATTGAACTTCTTTTAAATACAGTGGCTCTGCCAGGCACAGTGGCACACGCTTGTCATCCCAGCACTCGGGAGGCTGAGACCAGAGGATCGTGGTTCGCGGACAGCCTCAGCTACTTAGTGAGGCCCTCCACAACTCAGTGAGACCCTGTTTCAAAAATAAAGAATAAAAAATAGGACAGGGGGTGTAGCTCAGAGGTCAAATGCCCCTGGGTTCCATCCCCAGACCCTAAATAAATAAATAAATAAATAAATTAGCATGGTGGCACACACTTATAATGTCAGTACTTGGGAGGTTGAGACAGAAGGATCGCAGGTTCGAAGCCAGCCTCCACAACTTTAGCGAGGCCCTTAACAGCTTAGTGAGACCCTGTTTCCAAATAAGAAATAAAATCGAGCTGAGGGTTTACGTAAGAGGTGGAATGCCTCTGGGTTCAATTTCCAGTGCCACAAAAAATATAAAATAATAAATAAATAAATAAAAAATATGGCGGCTCCCTATTTGTAACTTAGTAATTAATCCAGTTTTGTGTTTCTTCCCTACCAAACCATGAAGGTATGCTTCCATAGCTCACATGAACCAGTCGGACAGTTAAATGGGGAAAAAACAACAACATTGATCCAAATTCAGAGTGAACTAATTTTTCAGGTCTCACATGCTCCTGAATACATAATTTGCTTAAGAAATTTCTCCGGCATCTAGTTCTTTTTTTCTCTTCTGCTTTAAGAATGAAAAAAGAGGGAGAAAAATATGTCATCTTTCCTAAAAGTCAATAATTCATTTCTCTGAATGCTAGGTGAAACCATGTTACAATTCACAGGAAAAAAAAACAGATATAATCGATAAAATAATCCAAAACACACCCTTGTTTGATACAGACCAATACATTCAGTTTGTTTGTTTGTTTGTTTGTTTGTTGGGATTGGACCCAGAGCATTCTACCTCTGAGCTACATCCTCACCTATTATTTATTCATTTATTTATTTACTTTTGAAACAGGGTGTAAGTTGGTAAGGGTCTCGCCAGCTAAGGCTGGTCTCGAAACTGGGATCCTCCTGTCTCAGCCTCCCAGTACTGGGATTACAGGTATACACCACCATACCTGGCTGCAATCACTGTTAACCTGCAGTTTTTCTCACTGCCAAATGGAACACCTCTCATCTGGATTTAATATGCTAATGTATGCTGGAAATAAATTGAAGGCTTGCGTTTCCGTGGAGGAATTCATTTTCGAAATGAGTTTTGAGAGATGGACAAGAAGATTTCAGGAGGTAGAGTCCGAAAGGAAAAATCATTCTGGTTAAAAAAAAAAAAAAGGAAAAAGAAAAGGAAGGAGGCTTAAAAATAAATTAATAAAAAGTAATTTCTGACAGCTACGTCAGATGTCACCTCTGAAGAAAAATTAAGTTGCCACAAATAACTCAGCTCAAATAGCAGGGACAGCTCTTCTCGCCGGGGTGGTAAATCCTTCCCGCCCACCCCCCCAGCCCTGTGAAACAAACACACATCACAGCGGGGACGTGACAGCAGCCGGGAGCAGAGCTGGGTGGCCATCCACGGCCAAGCGCGGAGCTCAGCGGCTCGGTCTCAACATCCGTTAATGCTGCATGGCCCTGTCTCAACGCCGTGCCGCTGTCGTGAAGCTGGGTCTGAACAGAGCCCTCCCGCCTGCACTCTGCCTTCGTAATTAGTACATTTGGTCTCAGTGAGTGCCTCACATATGAGCCAAGCAATAGGTAACCAAATTACAAGGCTATAAATATAGTAGCTGTTGCCTGGAAAGAAGCCCACGTGGTTTATGAAGTCAGCAATATTCTGACAACCGATCCTTACAACCCAGCCGGGTTTTCTTACCTTGTCCTCCCCCTCTCTGCTCAGGAAATCTGATATTTTATATGTGCCCAAGTACAAATGACAAGTGAGTGCTTGCAGACAGGTAACTGGGGCCTGAAAGAATCTCATTAGAACAACATTTTTTTTTATTCCTAAGAAGTTTATCTGGATCATTCCAAAATGATCTACATGTACCCAGAAGATTAGGAAGCAGGCGAGAACTCCGGGTGTGCAGGGCACATCTGGCCAGGCACCGGCTGGCTTGCTCTCTTGGTATTATTCTTTTGATGTATCTGTCCAGGAGGATGCTAACTACTAAATCCTAGAAAGAAACCCCATGAAGTAGGGAGATGGGCGGGGAAGGGGAGGTACTTGGAAACGAAGTGGACTAAATTAGGTGTGTGTGACGGCAGGGCCTGGTGGTGCATACCTGTAATCTAGTACTTGGGAGGCTGAATGAGGAGGACCACAGGTTCAAAGGCAGCCTCCGCAACTTAGCCAGACCCTCAGCATCTTAGCAAGGCCCTGATTCAAAATAAAAGAGAAAAAGGCCTAGGGTGTCGCTCAGAGATAGAATGCCTCTGGGTTTAATCCCCTGTAGTGCACACACACACACACACACACACACACACACACACACACATTAGGTTTGTGGAATGCACACATATATGTGACCATAAATCACACTGTTATATGTTATCATAATGCACCAATTAAAAAGAAAAAAAGGAGAAAGAAACCCATCCGGTAGGATTTCCCAAAGTGACCTGTCATATGGCAAAAGGAAAGAAGTGGGTGACAGTCATCATTATACCGAAGAAGACAAGCCCCGAAGGGAAGTTTACAGCCGACCCCTTTGGTCTCTACAGCTAGCTTGCCCTCCACACCAAAGCAGGGCTATATTATTTAAGTTTTTAAAAGTCTCCTGCCAAAAACGTCTGTTGGCTTGAAGAAGCAGCCCTTGGTCACGCCTCCTCCTTTGCAGCCAGCTGTCGTGCAATAGCGCCTCTTCCTTGAGCACAAGCACCGTGCTTGTACCCAGGGACCCAGCACTGAGCCCAACACGCAACTAGCACTGGGTAAACATTCATGTTCATCTACAAAGTAAACCTGGCGCAGTAAGAGACTGGCGCCTTGGGTGACTATGTGTGGGTGTGTTTATTAGGTTTGCTGGGAATGCACGCATATATCTCTATCTTCTGTGAACTTCCAATTGTTCATGAATTAAAATTTAGTCTTCCCAAGGTGACTGAGGGGGCTTTTGCAATGTGACTGCACCTCGGCCTCGTAGCCCCATCCCCTGGCCCTCCTCAGCAGAGCCGTCTCTGGACTCAGCTTCTCCAAGATCAGGGCACAGGCTCGCTCTGATCCTAGGCACATTGCCTGGGCCTGAGCTGCCATTCCATTCAACATTTATGGGATGAATGATCTCACAGAATGAAAGCTGAGCCTTAAGGGGATACACATAACAGAAGCCGAGGGTAAGAGTGATCTGTGAGCCAGGGAGCAAAGGTCAGAAAACAAAGGTGTTTTCCAAGCATGAAGAGGACATTTATACTTGAATGGCTGTGTGATAAAGGAGAAGAGGACTGACTGTGCCCCAAGAGATAAAGAATTAACAGGTTGGTCCCAAGTTTATGGCAACGCCTAGAAGGGAGGTAATGGGGTATTTGGGGGTTGGCATTTCGTGGCTGTGACCAAAATACCGGATGAGAACAACTCAGAGGAGGAAATAGTTATTTGGTTCATGGTTTCAGGAGTTCAGTCCATCGTCAGTCAACTCCAAGGCAAAAATTTGGTGCCGGGGCATAGCAGAGAAAAGGTACTCAGTTAATGGCATCCAAGAAGCAGTAAAGACACAGAAAGGGCCCAGGGACAGGGACAATCCCCAAGGCCACACCTCCAGTGGCCTACTTGTGATAACTGTAGCCACGCCCCACCGGCCTACAGTTACCCCCCAGTAAATCCATTCAAGTGATTAATCCATCAGTGGATGCATCTACTAATGAGATTAGCACCCTGTGTCAACTCGCCTCTGAACATTTTTGGTTTTTTGCGGATCCATGAGCTTTTCTGGGGGAACATTCAATCTCCAACCCACAACAGGTGGCAAGGGTTGGATTTGTCCTCAGTGATAAAGAGTGAGCAAGCTGGTTCCGAGTTTATGGAACACACAGGATGGAGTTAGTTCCACAAAGATACATATATATACATATCTTTTTATGATGTAAAATTTAGACTTCCCAATTATACATAACTATATATAATTCCTCACAGGCAAGGAGCTTTGTTAGTGGTGGTGTCAATAGTCACTACCCATGTCCCATCCATGTTTGCTATCTCCACGGTCAGCCAGGAGGTCCTCAGAAGTCAATCTCCATGGAGAGCTTTATAGGTGACCCCTCAGGCCACACCAGAACCACCTCGCCAAGGAGCCACGGAAAAAGGACTTGCCAGGAACCTGCGGTACATCCATTGGAAAAGGATCCCTCGGCCAATTGGAGGCTTAGTTCTTTGAACTATATTGTCTGTCCTTCAAAATATGTTCTTCCTCCACAGAATATTTTTTGGGGGGTAACAAAAATGGAACGGTGGACTTCCTAGTGGAAGGATATCTCCATGTCCTTGGATTTTCCCCTCTTAAATCTTTCACAGGAAGCCATAACAAACTCTTCTTCTTCATTGCTAGGTAGGACTCAGCTTGTAGGATCAGGTGCCCCGGTGAAATGTCTCTGCTTGTGAAAGAGAGCCGGCCAGGCTCCCCTGCAGAGAACGTGAAATCAAGATGAAACAAGAACGCCAAGCAAAATCCAGTCTGGATTTCCTTTGAAGCCAATTACAACGCTCTTTCCAGATATATCCAAAAATTGCAGGAGTGGGCAGGGAGACGGTTTGACACATCTATGATCATTGAATTTTTTAGCTAACTGATGAAATGGAAGTCCTTAAAGGTAACAGGACCTGTCTGAGATAACACAGCCAATTATTAGCAGAGTTCTGACTTCAACTCAGAGTCCTACGACCTCTTTCATGGCAAGACAGGGCACAGCAGACACTGTGTCTCTGAAGCCAGATTCCCGATTCCCAGCCTGATTCCTGGTTCCTCGGCCTGCCAGCTGCGTGACCTTGGAGAGGTTTTGAAAGCCTACTCTCTTTTCACACCTGTATCAAAGGAGTGACGGAGCCTCCCCGGCGTGGTCCCAGGGTTTAAATGGTGACTCTGACCTCTGTACTTCTAACAGCACCTGAAATAACCCAAGTACCATCACTACTGGCCGTCTTTGCACTCTGGTTCCTTTACAGACTTTTTAAACAGCGTACCAAAACACACAACAAAAGAGGAAACCATCATGGAGCCGGAGAGCGAGCTCTTCACACAAAGCCCTTGCCCACCTGGTCCCCTCCCAACTTGCGATCCCTCAAAACAGCCTGAGGAGTCTGGTCCTGTGCCTGGGCTCTTGCCAACCAGAGCTAAACACTTCTTGTGAAAAATTTCCTTTTGAAATTATGATCCCGGGATGCAACTTCTCAGCGACGGCATTCCTGGTCCTACCAGTCCATGCAATAATTCTCTTTGACCCGAAGGTCAGGAATTTCCCAAGGAGAAGCACAGCTGGCTGTCCCTCGGCTCCCCACGCCTATTCCCCCAGGGTGTGACCAAAAACTCCAGTTCAGCTGTGCATGCGTGCGTACACCCTGCTGCAAACGTGGGCATGGAAAGGAAATGGGGCTGTTGCGAATGTGCGAACCCACGAGGGCGGGCGTAGCTCCCCGCCTGGGCCTCTCCTGGAACCTGAACAAGGAGGCCTCAGAAGGAAATGGCCGGTTCCCGCAGCGACCTCGGGAAGGGGGTTTCTGGATTCTTCTGACACGGTGCATTGGAGATTTGGGGTGGTGCTGGTATAAATTTGGGAAATGCTAAAGAGTCACTGAAAGAAACAGGAGGAGATTAGGAAGCAAAATGAACAAAATGCTTGGTGTGTCCACGCGCCAGCAAGGAGGTGAAGTGTGAGGAGAAGCCTGGCGCGGTAGCCAGTAAACCACGGGGCCCAAGGTTTGGCTCCGATCGCTGAGAATCTGCTTCGTGCTTGTAGCAGAGCTTGGCAGTGAGTAAGCAAATCCAGCAACAGAATTTCTTTTTCAGGAACCACAGAGAAACCATTTACGTACAAGCTCTCTCTCTCTCTCTCTCTCTCTCTCTCTCTCTCTCTCTCTCTCTCTTTCTCTCTCTCTCCTGGATATACCCGCCTCAGCAAGGAGAACAATATGGCATGTCTTACTGCATTTCCCAAGCCATGTCTGTCATTGAAAATTACCAAGGCCTATTTCCCAAGAAATCAAAGGATCTTCCTAAAGCATCATTTTGAAAATTCTACTGAGAAAATGTCATGGGTCTGCTGAACCTGGCGGTGATCTTCCCAAAATCCTAGGACCTGGGAGGCCGAGACAGGAGGATCACAGGTTTGCAGACAGCCTCAGCAACTTAGAGGGGCTCTTTGCAACTTAGTGAGAACCTATTTTAAAATAAAAAATAAAAAGGGCTGGGGGTATAGCTCGGAAGTAGAATGCCCCCGGATTCAATACTCGGTAAGAAGAAACCAAGGAGAAAAGGGAGGGAAGGAGGATGGAGTGAAGGAGGAAGAAGAGACGAGAGGAGGAGAAAAAGGAAGGAAGGAAGTTAGAATTCTATGGGTCTTCTGACAATTTCTTCTGTCTACTCCTTTTGTTAAAAGCAAGACAAAGCCAGGTGTGGTGGCACACGCCTGTAACACCAGTCGGTGGAAGGCTGAGACAGGAAGATCGCGGGCTCAAGGCCTCAGCAAGAGAGCAAGACTGTTTCAAAGTAAAAAGTATAAAAGGGTTGGGGGCACAGCCCCAAGGCAGGATGCCCCTGGGTACCAAAAACTAAGGATTTAACAGAAAGTACCCCAGGCACCAAAAAGTTAAAATTAAAAATTAAAGCAAAGCAAAAACACAAAGGCATATCTCTGAACAGTGGTTATAAGAGTACAAGGTAACTTTTCTTTATTGTTGTTAATTTTCCCTTTGTTTTTATTTTCTAATTTGTATCCAATAAACATGTATTATTTTTAAAACCAGAGGTGAAATAAGGTAAAGATTCAAAGCAGAGCAAACAAAAGCAAATAAATAAATAAATAAATTCCTAGTGGGAAACCTTGCTGTTTTGTGATGCTCGGATGGCCAGCCAGGATGGCCAGCCAGGATGGCCGGCCACGCAACCCACCCCCAAGCTTCAGCGACAACAGCCACAGCACGGGTGAGAACAGCACCAGCCGAGAGAAGCACTGAGACCGTGGGGGATCCCCAGAGATGGGCTCGCTGCTGGTGGAAGTGTTAGCCCTGCCCAGAGAGTGCTGAGCACACTGGCTCACTGCAGGGACTCCAGCCACTGCCCCCTACGTGAGCCGTGCAATGGTCTCGATTCTCCAAATGAAGGCCATTTCATTGTAGATATCAGCCAGACTCGAAAAGAACCATGCATTGCAAAATCTAATTGGAAGAGACCCTTCGAAGACGCTTTCCAGAGTTTTACCCGGGTCTCGGATAGCATCTGCCCAGCCTCTGGTTGGTGCCCTTGATAATGGAGAAAACCCATCAGAACCCTGCCACTTCCTGTGGAAAACGCATTTGACTCTGCACTAGCCTTCCCAGGGTGAGCTCTCACCACAGGCACGCGACTCAGGATCGTCAGTTCCCACAGACGACACATCCCCAGGGTTACGTGGGCTTCAGGTGTCATGCCACAGGTCTTCAGTGGGTGACCAAGGACCTGCATCTTCCAGTAGCTTCACCAGGCCCACCCCAGCCCCGGGCAGCTGGGTGGAAGAGGCCAGGATCCCACAACTAAAGGGCTAGACCTGAAGAAAAAAACAGAATTTGGGCAGGAGGCCACAGTCAACACTGAAAAAGGACTGGATGTGGTTGTACACACCTGCAATCCCAGGACTTGGGAGGCGGAGACAGGGGGATCGCAGGTTCACAGCCAGCCTCGGTGAGGCCCTCTGCAACTTAGTGAGACCCTGTTTCAAAATAAAGAGTAAAAAATCGGGCCAGGCGTGGTGGGACACGATTTTAATCCCAGCATTTGGGAGGCTGAGACAGGAGGATCGTGGTTGGAAGACAGCCTCAGCTCCTACTCAGTGAGGCCCTTTGCAACTCAATGAGACCCTGTTTCAAAATAAAAAATAAAAAAAATAGGGCTGGAGGTGTAGCTCGGAGGTAGAATGCCCCTGGGTTTTATCCCCAGCAACATAAAAAAAAAAAAAAATGGGGGCTGAGAGGGTAGCTCGAAGATAGACTGCCCCTGGGTTAAATCCCCAGTACTGGAAATAAAAAAAAGGAAAGAAAAGAAAATAAGAAAGAAAATAAAAAAGGGCTGGTAGTATTTCTCGAAGGTAGAACAGCCCTGTCTTCCATTCCTAGTACCAGAACAAAAGTGATTTTGGGCTCCAGCATCATGTCTCAGGGGCTCAGGTGTTAGGGACAGCGGTGAGTTGGCAGTTGGGTACAGGTAAGGTCGCCCCGTGACCACTCTGTGATGTGCGTCCCGTTTCCAGGAGCTGTGTCTCTCTCTGAATCGTCAACCCAGTAGTTAGGTCTGCCTACACCTTTAACCACCTCCACAGGTTTGTAATTATACTCCTGAACCCCAGCCCTGAGGTGGGGGCCCGCCTCCAGCTCAACTGGAAGCCCCCCTCTTCTCTGCCCCAGTTTTCTCCAAGATTCCTGCATTATGCTCCACTGTGTGCGGCCACAGGATGAGATTCGTATGACAGCTGGTGTGCAGGCTCAGGCCCACGCCCTGTCACCTTCAGCAAGTAACTCACATGAACTTCTTTCTTATCCATCAAATGGGGGCCACACATTTCTTCATCTAAGGCTTGCTGTGTGCATTCGATAAGATAACAAACGCAAGCCAGCGTGCCCACACATGGCAAGTGCCTGGTAAAATTGAACAACAGAGATGAAATGAGACCACCGAGCACTGGCCAGCTGGGACTTCCTCCCGAGCCCCCTGCTGAGAGCTGCGCGAGGCGCTGGAGGCTGGTCCCTAACCTGACTCCTCCTAGGCCACGCAAGGCCTCCCCAGCCCCTGAGCATCCAAATGGTACGGTCTTTGTCAAACAACCAACAGGCTTCACTGCCTTGACCTGAGTTCATAACAGCGGGAGAGAGGTAGATACCCAACCTTTCCTCTGAGCGAAATAGGTGAGAAACTGCTTCCCGCAGGGCCGTGGCCCAGAGCCACAGAAAAACAGCACAGCGGCCAAAGGAGAGTCCCACCCAAACTTGGCCGTCCACCAGGCCCAGCCAGCGAGCCGCCAGCCCTGCCTCTCACCATGACCTCTTTTTTTAAAATCCTTTCATTAACTGGAAATCTTCAGGAGCAAAAGAGCAGCAAATAGACTGCAAAGGCTCTGGCAGGGTATCACACCGGGCAGACTCGAATCCAAACGCAGAGGTGAAAACCCGGGGCCTGAACGAGTACCAGGCTGCCCGGAGCCGTCCTTGCAAACCTGCAAAGTGGACAAACAAACCCTCTGGCTCTTGACATAATTTAAGTCACGTGGCAATGCTGCAGCCTCCTCTCCGGGAGAAGGAACAGATGTGTTTAGCAATACCCAGATGGCTGGGGACAAACTTGAGGGACCTGGGTAATGTTCACCATAATTCATGCTTGCACCAAACCACATTGTACCCCTAAAGAACTCTCCCCTGTGCACCGACTCCTCTTATGTCAAAGAGAATTAATATCCAGTCTTCCGTGCAGTGTTGTGAGACACAATTAACACGGGTTATTAAGTAGTGCTTTGGCTGCAGATACACCAGAACCGGAGCTGTTGCTGTTGTTCCTGCTGGTGGTGGTGGTGGTGGTGGTGGTGGTGGTGGTGGTGGTGGTGGTCCTGCCTTTTGGAGAGCAAACCATTACACTGGGCGGAGGCCAGCGGAGGGCCAGCTCACTTCTGCAGGGGACTTTTACTCTGCCCATTCAAAGTAGAGTTGTCATTCCCCAAGCGTGCTCCCCTAAGCACCTATCAGAATCGAAGACGAGCAGATTCAAACCATGTCACCAACTAACAGATTAGAGTTTCTGCGGATGAGGCTTTGGAAGGAAGCCTTTAAATGAGTTTTCCACTTTGAGTTTTCTACCTGCCAAATTCTGAGAAATTTTGTAAGGTGAACAAACGCTGGGATCGCACAGGCGCCGCCAGTATTTCCAAAGGAAGGCCGAGTCTCTTTCTCGGCCGATGCTCCTGGGATGAGAGGGAACAGATGTGAATGACTCCTGAGAATTAAGGGATCCGCCCTCACACTTGGAACACTGAAACGGCCTTTGACATTTGGCCTCTGGGTTGTGTAATTACGTTCTGCATTCCTAAATTAAAAAACGCCCAGCGTTTCCCCTTCCTGGCCAGACTCTTGCCGCCCCGAGCAAGATCCCAAACCCATCAGTGGTCCCGGGCACAAAGCAGAGATAAATCCATCAACCTCACCTTTTTTCACCCTCCAATTCCTTTTTTTTTTTTTTTTCAGAACTGGTGATTGAACCCAAGGGCATTCTACTTCCAAGCTATACCCCCAGCCCTATTTTTTTATCCATTTTTTTTTAACAGGGTCTCACCAAGTTGCAGAGGACCTCACTATGTAGCTGAGGCTGGCTGAAAACCTGTGGTCCTCCTGTCTCAGCCTCCCAAGTACTGGGACTCCAGGCGTGCTCCACCACACACGGCTTCTACAATTCTTTTTGAGGGTTCAATCTGTGTTCCAAACATTCGTATACATGGTACTTGGAATGGTCCGGTGAGGAATTAGCTCCATTTTACAGGTGAGCACATTGAACCATGAAACAAAAAGGCCCTCTGAGTAACAGAACTGCCACTTGCTGAGGCTGACTCCAAACCCAAGACTTGCAACAGCTGAACTACACCGCCTCCGCTCTCTCTAGAAAATTGCCATTCTAGATGGCTACAGATGGAGTCTGGTTGTCTAAGGGGTTTTACCCTCTTCCCACCAATGGCAAGCATGTACACACACAGGCCAACCCACGTGGGATTGGTCTCTGACCCCTCGACCCTTCAGGGTCACTAATTACGTTATGGAACTTGGTGAACTTTTAGGATAACCGCAGCTGCTAACATCTGTCAAGCAGGTGCCACTGAGCTGTTCCACATGTTTGAATTCTTCTGGCTTGCTTAAGCCTCTCAACCAGCCTTCAAGGTGGGAGCTGCTATGGCCCCTTCTTGAAAGCGAGGAGAATGCACACAGAAATATTTGCTCAGGTGTCTAAGTCACACGTCTACTAGATAACTAAGCTGGAGCCGGTGTGGTGGTGCACACCTGTAATCCCAGTGCTTGTGAGGCTGAGACAGGAGGACTTGGAGGCCAGCCTCAGCCACTTAGCAAGACCCTGTCTCAAAAGAGAATAGAAAAAAAGGGCCAGGGGCAGAACTCAGAAGTGGAGTGCTTCTGGGTTCTACCAAAGAAATAACTAAGCTGGGAAATATTCCCAGATAATAAGGCCCCAAAGGCCACACAGTGAGCAGCCCACACCAGGTGCAGCTCGGTGTTAATGTAATGAGAGTCACACCAGGCAAACAGTGGGGAGGGAGGTGTGTCCTTCCTAAAGGTCTTTTCAAGGCCCTGGAGATGGCAGCCTCTTTTGACCCATGGCTTCTTAAATGCTACAGAAATTATGATGTGAGACTATAGTGCACCAATTTTAAAAATTTAAATAAAATATTAATAAAGTATTAATATTAATATGTTAATTATAAGTGATATAAACTATTATATAATTCATATGTTAAGTAATCTAAATATGCCTATATGCATAGGTTAAATACATTAAAAATCAGCATTAAATGTTTACAGTAGCCAGGCGTGGTAGCTCACGCTTGTAATCCCAGCATTTGGGAGACTGAGACAGGAGGATCGTGGTTCGAGGCCAGCCTCAGCTACTTAGTGAGACCTTTTGCAACTCATTGAGACCCTGTTTCAAAATAAATAACTTTAAAAAATGGGCTGGGGCGTAGCTTGGAGGTTGAATGTCCCTGGGTTCCATCCCCAGTACTGAAAAAAAAAAAAAAAGTTTACAGTAATTATCTCTTGGTAATTGAAAATAAATAAATATAAATAAAATGCTACAGAAAAACAAAGACTCAGAATCTGAGTCTAAGCATCATGGGAGACCGAAGTTCCAATATGGTAGCCTTCTGTCAGTAAACCTTAGAAAGACTGCAGGTCTGCAAAAATGCTGTCAACTACGGACAGGGAGGAGGTGAATACTGGTTATTACAATCTAATTTAAAGCTGAAACCAGGTGGGGAAAAATTGAGAATGGACTCTCCTAAAGCTATCACCCAGCTGTGGCCTCACACTGTGTCAGTAACTGAACCTTGTATTTAATGGTCAACTTTACAACAAACAGTAAGAAAGAAATTCAAAGCCCTCAATCAGGGTTTATTGCTAAAGAAATGGGAAGAGACCCAGAGAGATGGGGCCCCTGGGTCGCCCGTCCCGGTGGTCAGAGCGACGCCACCATCAGACAAGACCTTTGGCTCGGAGCCGTCGTGCCAAACCCATTCCTGCGTGGAGGGGATCCTCCACTGTGCGCAGAGCCAGAGCTCTGCCCAACTACCCAGTGAGAGCAACATCGTCCACACAGCCTGGACCTACAGAGCCCACACACACCTTTCAGAATGACCACCGTTCCCATGCCGTACATATTCCGCGTGGTGTATTGCCACCGGAAGAAAATACTGGGAAGCCCCGTGAAAGTCTCCCATAGGACTCATTAACAAATCAGAGCATTTCTCTGCCAAGTCCCACGGACGCGGGTTGTCTCTGACTATGTCTGACATCTTTGTAATTCTTCAGCTCAGAAGAACATTCCAGGGATTCTGTTATGGTCTGTCACTAATTGCAGAGCCGAAAGACCAAATGCTAAGGCCATATTTGGCCACAAGATGTTTTCCGATATTTATGAGGCAGTGTGATCAAACTAAAATCTGGTAAATATAACCCCAGCAAATGAACAGTCTCCTTCTGCTGAGTCCTGGCCCCAGGGCCACCTCCTCCCCGACACTTCCAGCTCAAGTTAGCGGTTCCTTCTTCTGGGTTCCTACTACATTCTGTTTTGCCCCAGTTGTGGTACTGAATATGCTGCCATTGTCCTTTTTATATATCTGTTTCCCTTACTATCTACAGTACAGCTCCTGGGTGGCAGAGACCAGTGTCTTCTTGTCATCTTAATACTCTCAGCACCTTCACAAAACCCCTAAACAGATAAATACTCACAGAAGAAAAGACCGTGACCTAAAACAAGGAAGGAAATCCGAAAGTTCAATCCGAATGGTCATAGTACCTAACCCATGGTACAGGGTCAACATTTCTGTGGCTCAGTCTTCTGACTTAGCCTATCTGGGCTCCTGCTCCTTTTCGACTCTACCCCTTACACCAGAGACTTGATAGGAGACCCTTAAAGTTGACGTAACACAGATAGGCATATAGGTGGCCGATAAGTGGACCTATTACTTACTGGATTTCTCGGACCAAGAAAATAAGCAACTTGGTAAGTGGATGCCTCTGTTTTCCGGTGGGGAATTGGGTCTCGTGACTGTGAGGCTGCTTTCATGAGCCTTCCTCAGCCCGGAGGGAGGACAAGCCAGTGCAGCCATTCACGCGCAGTTCACAGACACCGAGAGTAAGATGGATGATTTCCCCAGCCTCATCTCCCAGGCCCGTACCAGCACCCTCGGCCCCGGGCAGTCCAGGGGCATCTTGCCCCTGCCTCTAGGTTTCTGATACCATGAGGCTCTTTGTCCCGGGCAAGATAAGCCAGGATAGAAATGAAACCAAGCTCTGTAACCCTCGCCTCAACACGCCTCTCCCAGATCCGCGGTCTGAGCGTACTCCGCGGCAGAGCCACATTCCACAGTCCCGCCCAACACACATTGGTCACCATTTATTTCCTAAATGACAGAGGCGATTTATTAACAGGCGAGAATTACCCAACCCGCCCACAAGCAGAACTGTCTTTGTCAGCCTGGTTCATAAATCTTTTATGATACGGAATCAGAGAATGGGTCATGGGAAAGAAATCCGGAGAGGTTGAGAAAACAGGGCAACTACCAGGAGAAGCCAGGTCAACCTACATCGCCAAGCACGGGGAGGGCCAGGGAGGGCGGAAGGGACAGACCCTGTCATTTATGACATGTGTGTGGCTGGCAAAAAGACAGGTCCCCCTTCAATGTGCTTCAAGAAACTCATGTAAAGATAACTAAAAATAACTTTTAGCTTATTTGGGGTCTTGGCCGGGCTTCTTTATAGGGAACGGCATGCCGAGATTTGGGCCCCGTGGGCTCTCTGCTTGTTTGAGAACTGTGCCTGCTATTACCCAATGCAACAACACCTTTCCAGGTTGGCAAACTTGTCTGGGTGAGAATCACTTGACCGCACCTTTCTAGAAGAATCCAGGGGTCAACCTGAATCCACAGAGGGTAATTAGACTCGTTTACCTAAAACTAACTTTTATGTTATGTGCTTATGTGAACCAGGCATGGGAAAACCACTTGGAATGTGTTTGCTCATTTATTTAGAAAAAAATGTAATTTTCACATTTTATTCTGCCTCATCTCTGCAAGATTAGAAAGCAGCTTAGAGGAATACTTAATATATAATAACATGAATTAAAATGAAAACAAAACCAGTTAGGGGGAAGGGTCCTGGGGGTTGAACCCAGAGTCATTCTGCCTCTGAGCTATAGCCTGCCTTTTTTATTTTTTATTTTTTGAAACAAGGTCTCACTAAGTTGCTAAGACTGGCCTCAAACCAGTGATCCTCCTGTCTCAGCGTCCTAAGTACTGAAATTATAGGCATGCTCCACCATGCCTGGCTAGAAAGCACATATTTTTAATCATGTATTTATGTATTTTGGCAGAACTGGGAATTGAACGATTGAACCCAGGGACATTCTACCTTTGAACTACACCCCCGGCCCTATTTTTTAGTCTCACAGGGTCTCACTAAGTTGCGGAGGGCCTCACTAATTAACTGAGGCTGGCCGCAAATCTGCGATCCTCCTGTCTCAGCCTCCCAAGTACTGGGATTACAAGCGTGCCCCACCACGCCTGGCTAGACAGCACATATTTTTAAACTGCAAGTGTGTAAACAGAGCGTGAATGAGGCCAAAGTCACCATAATGATGCACATGGTGGTTGCTGAGGGACCCCACGCTTGGCTCCGGGCTCTCCAGCAGCTAGTCTGAAAAAGGAGCACCAGGCAGCTCCGCAAACCACCAAGTCTGTGAAATAGAAACAGAGAAAGTGACATGAAACTTCTGCTGGTATAAAAACCAAATGAGAGCCGGGCGTGATGGCGCACACTTGTAATCCCCGCGCTCGGGAGGCGGAGACAGGAGGATCGCGCAGGTTCGAAGCCAGCGCGCTGGTTTAAGAGACCCTGTTTCCAAATAAAAATATAAAATAGGTCTGGGAGTGTAGCCCGGAGGTAGAAGGGCTTCCAGGAACCCCAGGACCACCAAAAACAAAAAACAAAACAAAACAAAAAAACAAATGAGAGTCTTGCCAATGTAGAGGACATGATGGACCAAAGGACTCCCCCACAGCAGCCTGGCAGAGTTTCTAATACAAGTTTTAAAAGCCATTTCTTCTATTGATGCTGACTATACGCTGACCACTTGGCAACGAATCAAATGTGCATATGAGAAGTGGATAAGTGTAAGTATCCTCCAGCCTGGTCAGTGGGGAAATGGAGACTCCAGGAGGTGAACGGGTTTGTCCGTGGACGCAGCCGCCGAGGCGTGCACTCGCTCTGGGTCTGCCTCCCAGGCACCACCTACACCACTCAACAAGCCAAGCACAAAACAAAAGGACCTTCTTTGTCGAGTTATCCTCTTCCCGAAGCACTGTGATACCCTTGTATTTCCTGCTCAAAAACCTGGAAAACAGGTTTACCCAGGAGTCAATATCATGAGCCTCTGCTGTAAGAGAAAGTTCCCCCCTCGACTTTGGGGTGCTCAGAAGCCTAGGATTCCTCTTCATTGAAGTATCAGCTGAAGAGCAGGTTGTAGGAGGGCGCCCGTGCAGGTGGTACCCAGGCCATGTTGTGCCGCACTGGGCTCCCTAGGGCCAGCAAGTAAAGGTGTTTCTGGAGATATTCCCTCCTCCTAGGGGACTGGGTCACAGGAAGGGATGCTCAGGAGAAGAGGACCAGGAAGGGTGGGATGGGAAAGCAGCCAGGTCCCATCCAAGGGGTCCCTGCAGCAGCCCACCAAGCGGGCGCGTGCCTCTCACACCTGAGCAGCCGATGGCCAGCCAGGTGCAGGCAATCCTCAGCCAGAGCAGAGTTTCCCAGAGTCACACTTCGAGCTCCATCCCAGACCTACCAGGTGACCACTTCTGGGCAGGCCGGCCCCCAATGGTTCGGATGGGCAGACAACTTGGAAACCTCTGGGATTGAGCTGGAAGCCAAGATCAGTTGTTCAAATTCAGGAGTATTTAGTAAGGACCTCTCTCATGTGCCAGGTGGGAAGCCAGAGACAGGTGAGACAGGCGAGGGTAAAGACAAGGTCCCATCCTAGGAGACGACAGCAAGTCGAAAAACACAGAAATACTCATGCCTGATTTTATGGGTACCTGTTTACGCTCCCTCTCCCCTAGCGCCGGCTCTGCCCATTGCTGATGGGGCTGAATTTCCCAAGGCCTGTAAGACTCGGTTCAGAAAGGCTTAACCTGGCAGGAGGAAAGCACCCTCTTGTGGCTTTCTGGGTGGTGACACCTGAAAAGCCTCCAGTTCTGTGGAAGAGGGAGGAGGCTGCTAGGGCAGGTGGCCTGCTGTGTTCTGTTTTTCTCCAGTGCCCGTCCTTCAGAGGAGGCCTTTGCCCGGGCATTCCCTGCCGAGTGGCCCGCACTCTCTGTCCTGGAGTCAAGGGACACATTCTAGAGTCCAGGCACCACCCGCATCCACGTCCACTCTCCCTACAACATGAACACGCAGCAGGGCCTGAAACAAGAGGTCCCCCAGGGCACGCATGGCGAATAAATAAAGGAATTGCCTGTCTCGTCTGACCACATGGCCCAGTTGCCTCCTGAGTAGGTTCTTGGGACGGCTGTATTGGGGATGGAACCCAGAGGCATTCTATCTCCAAGCTACACCCCCAGCCCTATTTTTGATTCTTTATTTTGAAACAGGGTCTCACTGAGTTGCAAAGGGCCTCACTAAGTAGCTGAAGCTGGCCGCAAACCTGCGATCTTCCTGTCTCAGCCTCCCAAGTACTGGGATGACAAGTATGCCCCACCATGCCTGCCTAGACAGCACATATTTTTAAACGGCAAGTGTGTAAACAGAGCACGAAAGATGCACGGTGGATGCTGAGGGACCCCACGCTGGGCTCCGGGCTTCCCAGCAGCTAGTCCAAGGAAGAGAAACCAGGCAGCTCCACAAATCACCAAGTCTGTGAAATACAAACAGAGGAGGAGACCTGAAACTTCTGCTGGTATAAAAACCAGACGAGAGTCTTGCCAATGCAGAGAGGACACGATGGACCAAAGAACTCCCCGACGACAGCCTGAGTTTCGAATATAAATTTGCTGGGGTTGCAAGCGTGCACCACCACACCCGGCTAAGACACGACTTCTTAAAATGTTTAAATATAATCTCTGTCCTTCCTAAGAGTCTCTGTAAAAAAAAAAAAAAAAAAAGATAATATTCATAAGGGGTATACTTTGTGCTTGGAGCTAAGCCTGGTATGGCTTCATTTCCAGTAGAGTAACATGTAAATTTATGGTAATAAATTATATTATTTAAATGGAATTATAAAAATAAGAGGAGCGCACTCCTGTTCAACTTTCATGGATGCGGGCACCCCCTGAAGAACATGGCGGGCGGGCGGATGGGTATCTGGGCCTGAACACCAGCAGGAACCCCAAGGGCTGGGGCATTGCTGGTTTGAAGTATGTCCACAGGAAGCCCAGATACCTGTGTGGTGCATTTAGCATTTCTGACACGCCTCCACTCAAGAAGCCGCGAAGAAATCCCCTCGACGCAGGGCCCCGGGTTATGAGATGGCGCCGAAAAAATCACTCAGCACCATTCCTCAGGGGCTGCCAGGAATGACGGTTACAAGAGGAGCCGAAAAGGTGCTTAACAAGGGCAAGAGGAAGGGATTAGAAGACGAGAGAGAGGGAAGCGTAGAACAGAGAAAATTATTCAAAGGACTCTGCAACAGAGCTTAATCCACACAGTCCCAAAGTAAACAAACCAGCCCGCAGCTTCTAAAGAAGGGACCTGTTTCCCAGATAAGTTGCCTCTGCCTCTGACGCTGAAGCTTATGAAATACTCTACTGAATTAAGAAATCCCACAGGCTGGAAAGTACTTCTGGCCAGAGATTTAATCCATCAAAGTTGAAAGACCAGGACACACGGCAGCAAAAGGGTGGGCCGAGTGGCTTGGCCTGCGCAGCCCTGGTCTCTAACTGGATTCCAGGTCGGGGACCTCTGGAATCGCCTCTGGCGCTGCTGCACTGGCCGAGCTCCAGAAGTCAGTCTTGAACCTGTGCCTGCGGGAAGCTCGCGAGGGGTGGACACTGACCCGAGGATCAGCTCCAGTTCACCTCCAGAGGGGCGACACGCAGCCCTCGTCATTCCTAATTCTGCACCAGGTCTTTGAGGTTTGCGGCAGGCTAGATAAGAAGACATTACTCCCAATCACTGTCCCTGAAAAACACATGAGGGGGTGGTGAAATAGATTCGTTTTGAAGGCAGAGACTCGGGGGTCGGAATTCTGGATCGGTCCCTTAATAGCCATGCAGCCGTGGGCAAGTCCCCTAACCTGTGAGCCAGTTACGACAGCTACCTCATAGGCTTAGGGTGTGACATGTGTCCATCCGTTAGCCAGCGCCTGGTAAGGAGTGAGCCTTCGATAACCAGCTTTTCTTGCCTGAGTCCAAGGGTATCAATGACTTCCCTGAGGGCACAGGAGCAGTCAGTAGGACCACTTCCTCCTGCATGTCATGGGCAGGTTTCAATGATTCCTTTACCATGTATTAGATAATCCTCATCTAGCCTGTTAGTCAGTGTGTTAAGTTTTAAAAGAGCCGTGTTTCATCCCTCCTAAACATTTCGCCCTGTTGGGAGAAATCGCGATTAATCATCATTCTCTGTTCCTAAACGTTCAGTCAGGCCACCCTCCAAATGTCACGGGTTCAGACCTAGGAGTGTTGAAATAATTTTGCCAGTAAAATTTCATGAGTTTCCACATAAACTGTCCCAGTGAAGCGCCTTTTGTTAGATTCTGCCTTCAGACAGCAGTTCACGGCAGCCAGTGGTGTTCTGTTGCTTACTTTCTTTCATTAGAATTCACATGCTCTGAGAACGCGCTGGCCCTTCCTTCCTCTCTCGCTCCGTCTCTAGCGTGGAGTTGAGATCGGGCCTCAGGAGATGTTGGATCTGCTGTCTGATTAGAAACATCCTCAGTCTCAGTGGACACAGCTGTGAACGAGAAACAAACCGAGTCTCTTTCTCAAAATTATAAGAATTTTTATTTTGGGGCGCGCTGGGGTTTTAGCCCAGGGGCATTCTCCCTCTGAGCTAGACCCGCAGGGTTTTGTATTTCGAAACAGAATCTCACTACATTCCTGAGGCTCTAAGTCTTCGAACCTGTGATCCTCCCATCTCAGCCTCCAGAGCACTGGGAATACAGGTATGTACCACCGTGCCTGGATAAATTATGAGAAAAATGGACGAGGGTTTTTGCACTACTTACGGCCATTGTGATAAGCCCAGTCACGTGGAGGGAGTAATCCAGCCACCTTGAGTTCTGGGATCCACTGTTCTCATGGAGAAAGTACAGCGAGGAGGGATCCTTCTTATTATTTAAGATTATGGCGGTAAAAAGCATTTAATGCAAATGTCCAGCTTGCGTGGGCCTTTGCGTTGGCCCGTGAGATCTCATCAGCAATGGCATCTCCCCTCTAGCTCCTTGTGATCTGAATAAAGAAAGACCTCTATCCGGGCGCGGTGGCGCCCGCTTGTCATCCCAGCATTCGGGAGGCTGAGACAGGAGGATCACGGTTAGTGGAAAGCCTCAGCTACTTAGTGAGGCCCTTTGCGACTCAGTGAGACCGTTTCAATATAAAGAATAAAAACTAAGGCTGGGTGTGGAGCTCAGAAGTAGAATGCCCCTGGGTTCCATCCCCAGTACTGCAAAAAAAATAAAAATAAAAATAAAAAATAAAGCCCTCAACAATGCCACTCCCGGCCTGCCTTTCTGGTTACATGCTAGCTACCATTAGTGTGACCACAGACCGTCCTCCAGTGGTTTTAACTCAGCCCATCCTTCCATCATTGCACATAAAGTCACGGGACACAGCTGGGCTTGGTAGCAGATGCCTGCAATCCCAGCTACTTGGGGGGCTGAGGCAGGAGGATCGCAAGTTTGAGGCCAGTCTGAGCAATTTAGTGAGACCCTGTCCCAAAATAAAGGATAAGAAGTCACGGACTCTAGCCGTGACTAGAATTCAAGCAGAGGTCTAGCAGTTGATTCATCCCAAAGACTTGGGACCATTGGCTCTTTCAAGCCTCTTTCTGGGAAAGGCTCTCTAAAGGAATCCTTTCTGAGCTCCTGGCTTCCTGAACTGGGGCCAGAGGCCTCCTTATTTGGAGGAGAGAGGAAGGTACAGGTCTTAGATGATGCTTTTAGCCTCTGGCAAGGAGCATTCACTAGCACTGGGCTGTACCTCCCTCTGGTCACTAAAAGCACCCCCACTCTCAGCTGGGCATGCCTCTGGGCCACCTCCCTGGTTGTCCTCACCTGTCAGAGAGCGCCACTGTCTATACTTGGGGGGCTAATTCTGGGCAAGACTTTTCCGAAGCTCAACCCCGATTGACAGAATGATACGTGGAAAGTGTGTTCCGCCATTCCCCAGCCTCCCCTCTTCCACTTTCTTTTTCTCTTGAGGGCAACGTACCAAGCTTCATCCACTCTCATTTCTGGAGTCAGATGTGAGGTGCAGAAGATGAACTCATTTGGTGTGGACGTGTTTCTTTCTCTTTTTTTTTTTTTCCTAAAAAATGATTACTACAATGCTGTGTCTGTATTTGCAAACTGCTTAGGATTCAGTACAAGCAATGCCTCCTCCTGACTCCCTGGCGACTCACACGTTCCTCTATTGTTATTTTAAGAGCAATTTCATATCCAGCTCTGACTAGCCTATAAATGTCACAAGGGCTGGGACTTGGTGATGTTCATGGATAGGTGGATGGATGGATGGATGGATGGATGGATGGATGGATGGATGCATGGATGGATGGATGGATGGATGCCCCAATATACATTGTGAAGAAGCAGGCTTCTTGAGCAAATCTAACCAGAATATCTCTCTCCTCTCTCTCTCTCTCTCTCTCTCTCTCTCTCTCTCTCTCTCTCTGGCATTATCTTTTCACCCTGGGCTCCAATCACATATAGAGATTAAAGATATGATAATACTGTTAACTATCTTCTTCCATTCCTTCTTTCCTTTGTGGGCCGCCCAGCCATTCAAGGGGTGTGAAGAATCCCAGGCTCCTCCTTCATCCAACCAGTGTGTGTGTGTGTACGTGTGTGTGTGTGTGTGTGTGTGTGTGTGTGTGTGTGTGTGTATGTTTGTAGATAAGCAAGTTTTCACTAAAGGATACACTAGCCAGTTCCAAGTCTTGGAAAGTGCAACCTTTCAAACCTTGCACTATGATATTAACAATAATAATAAAAATAGCCAACACTTACTGAGAGGTGGCCCTTGCCAGGCCCTTGAACTAATACCTAAGGTTTCACTGGTATTGGCTTAAGGAACCCTCAGGACAATCCTACGAGGCTCACACTGGCTAGTGACCATCCCAAGGAAACGCAGCTAACAGTAAGTAGCAGAGTCAAATCTGAACTCAGTCCAACTTTATGTCTGGCATGCTTCATCTAATCTCGCTGAAAAAAATCAACCATATTTTTCTCCTCTAGTTCATTTGAGGGTTTTATATGAAGTATTTCAAATATGTCAAGGCAAATTCTTAAGCCAAACATACCTAGGAAATAATTGTATTCTAAGCAAATCTCTGTAAAACAGAAGGGACTTCTTTTCCAGAGTATCTTTGAAATGAGCGCTCAGAAATCAAAACTAAGCTGAGATTCCATCTAACCCCCATCAGAGTGGCAAGCATAAAGAAGTCAAATAACAACAAATGCTGACCAGGATGTGGGGAAAGAAACTCTTTTACACTGTTGGTGGGAATGCAAACTAGTCCAGCTGCTATGGAGATCAGTGTGGAGATTCCTTAGGAAACTGGGAATGGATCCACCATATGATCCGGCCATACCACTCCTGGGTATCTTTCCAAAGGGGTTGCAATCAGAGAACTTCAGTAACATAAGCATACCCATGTTCATAGCAGCACAATTTGTAATAGCCAAAATATGGAACAAACCTAGGTCTCTATCAACAGATGAATGGATTGCAAAAACTATGGGAAATACACACAATGGAATTCTACTCAGCAATAAAGAAGAACAAAATCATGTCATTCACAAGAAGATGGAAAGACCCGGAGAACATTATGTTAAGTGAGATCAGCCAAGCACAGAAAGAGAAGGGACATGTGTTTTCTCTAATATGCCCAAACTAGGGACTATTAGGGATACCAGAGGGACACCAGATAATGGAGGGGAAACCTCAGCAAAGCTAGAATGGAAGGGTAGGAGAGGAAGAAGGCTGAGGTTGATTAATGGAGGAGCTACATTTGAATATGTGTAAAAGTATGAATGTAGCATGGTCAGCCTGGACACTCATTGTTGGGAGGGGGTAAGGGAAAGTGGGGGGGGGGGAGCAGACCGGGCACCAAGCACAGTCTGAATGTATGCCATTTTCAATATGATTCACACAAAAATAAAAATAAAAATAAACGAGAGCTCGGATGGGAGGAAGGCAATGAGAAGCCGGGTGCCTGGCAGCCTCGCTGTCTGCAGGGCCAGCAGCCATTCTTCAGAGAGCACAGCAGAGTTGCAGGGGATCCGCCACACCGTGTAAGGTAACACGTTTGATTAAATTTTTTAAATGAAACAAAGGAACGTGAAGCCTCGGTCTAGCCTACCTGAAGGCTGCAGCGTGTGCGGGAGCCTGCCATGTTCTCTCGGTGGCTTGAGAGCTATTGTGTAGCCCGTGCCCACTTAGGCTCTTCAGGTCAGGGAGTGGTCCTCCTGCCGACGGACCCCAAGTAGCATCTGGGACGTCCACTGGCTTCTATCCTAATTATTCTTGCTACTTTCAACCATAGACTCCGTCACCACCAACTCAATCCAAAGACTAAAACAATCTCTGGAAAATTCCAGGCGCATACCCGTCGGAGACAGATAAGACCTCCCCAAGGCCCACGCACCAAAATGGTCGCTCAAAATCCCAGCCATCTCTGCTCACCTCGGGCCGTAAGGAGCACTCCCAACCCAGACCACTCACAATCTCCAATTTACAACTCACCACCCGCGTAGCAGGAGACTCTCGGTAGTAGGACACGCCCTGACTTGCAAAAGAACTCCCTCCATGAGAAACTCGACGGCGTCCACGGTGAGGCTGAACGAGTGACGTCGGGTGTTCACGAGTCTTTAACGGCAGCCGTGTTCAGCTATTTATGACACCGTCTGAGCGATGGAATGTCTAGTCTTACAGGCTGCTTCTCTGGTCACAGCCTTGCATTTAATTCATACCCTATAGAGGAACAAACAAGACAACCTCAATGAAGGGATGGGAGGGGGGAAGAAGGAAATTCTCTAAAACACATAAGGTACTTAAACATATCGAAGTCAACCACTAAGCCAAGGAAGGGAAGGAGGGATGGGGAGGGAATGGGGTGGGAATTAGGTAGGGGTTAAATCAGTGGTGTGTACATGTATGTACTCACAAGTTTTTACCCCAATATGATGTATGAGTATAATACAGGCCTGGGGCTGGAAGCAATATTCGTGTTACCTCCTCGGTCCCCACCCGTCACATGAGGGCAGCATTACTATCCCCATCGCACCTCCAAAGGACTGGGTATCCTGCAAGGTAAGCGGCAAGGCCAGACTGGGAACCAGGTGTGTCGCCCCAATCCCAGGTCTGTTTTCACTACCCCATCAAAATGGCCCCGCGCTGCCTCACCAGAAGAAAAATGGTTGAAAGGTACAGATTCGGCCATCCGGCTTTCTGGGTGTTTAAGCTGCTCCATTCATTTTTAGTTGCGTGGCCTTCTCAAGTTATTTGATCTCTCTAAACCTCAATCCCCTCATCTTTAGAAATACACATCCTATGTGAGGTTGCAGTGCACCAACAAAATTAAAGTATTTTTTAAAAATACACATCATAGCCGGGCATGAGGTTCCATGTCTATCATCCCAGTACATGGGAGACTGAGAGGGGAGGATTGCAAGTTTGAGGCCAGCCTGGGCAACTCAGCAAGACTCTGTCTGAAAATAAAAAAATAAACAGGGCCAGGGTGTGGCTTAGTGGTACTGCACCTCTGGTTACAATTCCCAGTAACACACACACACACACACACACACACACACACACACACACGAAGAATCCTTACAGTGTAGTTCATAACTTTAAATATTTGACAGTAATTATGACTGTGGCCATTTTCTTTTCTACCAAGCTTCCTCATCTCTTAGGTAAAATATTGACTAACTCATTAGAGGCCAGGTGCCTCACTGAGTATTTTACATGAATTATCTCAATTAATCAGCACAGTGATTCAACGAAATAACAATGGCTGATCATCACACACTAACTACGCACCAAACGTGCCTTAAATACGTTACTAATATTAAGTAATGAGTAGCTGGTGACTATTCATATTCCTCGGCGGTAACGGAGGCAGGTAATACTCGTGTCCCAATGTTGCCAATAATGAAATGGAAACTCAGAGAGGGTAAGCAAATCACTGTGGTCACACAGGGAAAGATACAGCCATGTCAAGAGCTCAGGCAGCCAGGTTTAAGAGGTCACTGGTCTCAACCTCCAGTCTCGTGTTCCTGGACTTGAGCTAGGTCATAAAAGAAACGCCTGACACAGAACCTAATCGTGGAGAGCTCATGTACACGCTGGCGCAGTACGGCCTGCGTGCCCAAACAAGGGAGGATTCTGCCACCCCAGCACGCATTTTGCATATGTTTTAGCCACATCTTCAAAATATGCAAAATACACACTAGGGGCCCTTGAAGGGAAATGTGGCATAGAGGATGTGGCCTGTGGGTTCTGCGGGAGCCCTCCCCCCAAATCTGTGGCTTTCCCTGACCCTTGTGGGATGGGGGTTAGTCAGGGAAGAGCACAAGGAAAAGATGTAGGAGGCTCGGCAAGTGCAGACAGGTGTGTTTGGGGAAGGAGGAGGAGACTGGGATGACTAAGGCAGAAAGGAAAATAGACGTGAAGATAAAGACAGATTACAGGAGACCTTGACAAAGTCTAAAACCTGCAACATCACTTTTTTTTTTTTTTTTTTTTTTTTTTTTTTTTTTTTTTTGCGGTCTTGAGGATGGAACCCAGGGGCATTCTACCTCCGAGCTACATCCCCAGTCCTATTTTTGATTCTTTATTTTGAAACAGGGTCTCACTGAGTTGCAAAGGGCCTAAGTCTGCGAACCTCTATCCTCCCATCTCGGCCTTCCAAATGCTGGGATTACAAGTGTGTGCCACCACGCCCAGCTCATTGCTTTTTTCTTTTCTTTTTTTTAATTGGTTTGTTTTGTTTGGGTTTGGGTTTGATTTGGGTATTTTGGGTACTGGGGATTGAACCCAGGAGCAACACCCTCTGGAACTTTTATTTGTTTATTTTGAAACAGGGTCTCAGCAAGTTGAAATGGGTCTTTCTAATTTTCCCAGGCTGGCCTCAAATCTGTGGTCCCAAGAACTGGGACTACAGGTGTGTGCCACTGTGCTGGGCTGGGACATCGCTAGTAAAATGCAACAAGAAGTGTCAGATTCTGAAAAACAATGTCAACAGCAATGTCCAGAGCGCACAGTGTAGCGCGACTCTGTGGAGAGACCTCAGCGTGCAGAGGGAGGCTCACGGGCACCCAGGGTCCGTAAAGTGACAGCCCATGGCGGGACAGAGAAGGTAAGACCAGTCAGAGGTGTGGTGAGGACAAAATCAATGGACTTCGTGTGTGGTCAGTACAGCCTAGACCATGTCAGATCTGAGACTGGCTCAGTGAACACCACATCCCCACACCCAGGTCTACAATGACTGACAAACACATGGTCAGCGCCACAAAGGTGCTTGTCAAATGAATGAATGAGTCCCCAGCTTCCAACCCAGCTTGAGACTGGGGTAAAACTGAAAATGCATGGCTAGAGATAGATATATTTAAGAATCACAAACAGAATTATTAATTTAAGGGCATGAGAAACCCGTTTTCGTAATGTCATGAACAAGAAATGGCTCTGGTTTCTCATTAGTTTAATTAAATATTTTTTAGTCTCTGGAAGGCCTGTTGAATAGCAGGGCACTGGGCTGCAATGCGCGTGTGGATGTGGTTGGGGTCACTTCATTCGCTCCTGGCCGTCTCTGATCTGCCTGCACACATAATGACTCAGGGGCTGCCACATGCACCAGGATCCCAAGTCCCCAAGAACCACTTCCTGGGCTTCCACTCCATCTTTGTACGCCCCGTTTTTATTCTTATTTCAGAACTTTTGTTAGATTTTGTTAACTATTGTTTTCAAAGGTAAAGCAAGACTCTTAAAGCTCTTCTGAGCTTTATGACCATTGCAGTTTGTATCTGCAATGTCTCCCAAGAGTTTAGGTATTGAAAATCTGGTCCCCGGGGCAGTAAGGTTCAGAAGGGGCTGTTAGGCAGTGATTGGATGACGAGGGCTCTGGCCTCATTAGTGCATTAATCCATCAAATAGATTGATGCTGAATGGACTACTGGACGGCTGAATGGACCTAGGTGGAGGATGTAGATCACCAGGGACCGTGGGCTGGAAGGTTCGTCTCTCCCCATCACGCCCTCTTTCTGCTTCCCAGCTGCTAAGAGCGGAGCAGCTCTCCTCTGCCAAACCCTTCCTCCATGATGTTCTGCTGCACCTCGGGCCCAGAGCGGTGAGCCCAGACAACTGAAATCTCAAACTTTGAGCCAAAGTAAATCCACCTCTCAGGTGTTCCCGTCAGGTGCTCTGGGTCACAGCATAGAGAAGCTAACGCCCAGCCTAAGGCTAGGCCGTCCATAGGAGGCTTTGAACGTGTCTACCTTTCGAATTTTTCCTTTGGCTTCCGAAATGCAAAGGGACAAACCAAATCAGTAGAGTAAACCTGCTACTGATGAAGCTAGGCATGCCAAATTACTGTCATTTAAAATAATGCCTGTTAAGCCAGGCATGGTGGCGCACGCTTGTAATCCCCACGCTTGGGAGGCTGAGACAGGAGGATCGCGCAGGTTCGAAGCCAGCCTCGCTAGTTTAAGAGACTCTGTTTCCAAATAAAATATAAAATAGGTCTGAGAGTGTAGCCCGGAGGTAGAAGGGCTTCCAGGAACCCCAGTACTACAAAAAAAAAAAAAAAAAAAACCTAAAATAATGCCTGTTAAGCCGGGCACGGTGGCGCACGCTTGTCATCCCAGCATTTGGGAGGCTGAGACAGGAGCATCATGGTTTGCAGACAGTCTCAGCTACTTAGTGAGGCCCTTTGCAACTTAGTGAGACCCTGTTTCAAAATAAAGAATAAAAACTAGGGCTGGGGTGGATCTTGGAGGTAGAATGCGCCTGGGTTCCATTCCCAGTACCACAAAAAAAAATTTTTTTTAATAATGCTACTTTTATTCTTTTATTTTGAAGCCCTGTGCAACTCAGTGAGACCCTGTTTCAAAATAAGGAATAAAAAATTGGACTGGGGGTAGAGCTTGCAGGTAGAATGCCCCTGGGTTTCATCCCCAGTACTGAAAAAAAAAATGTTTTAAATTGCTGCTATGACAAATTAAAATCAGTTCAGTGGCTTAAACAACAAATATCTATCATTTCACAGCTATAGAAGCCAAAAGTCAGAAGCCATTCTCAACAGGCTAAAATCAAGGCACCCACAGGGACACATTCCTTCCTGGGAACTCCACGGGACAATCCAACACCTGGATTTTCTAGCTTCTGGAAGCTGTATCAGCTTGAAAAAAGCCAGCAGTGGCCAGCCCAGGCTTCTCACGTCACCACACCATGGCACATTCTCCTGCCTCCGGCTTTCACTTTTAAGAACCCTGCTTTTACATGGAGTCCACCCAGATAATCCAGGATAATCTCCCCATCTCACTGCCATTTAGTAGATGTTAATCTCATCTGAACCTTAATTCCCCTCTGCCAATGTAAGCTAACACACTCACTAACTCCAAGGATTAGCAGCGCCATCTTTGGAGAGACACTATTCTGCTAACCACGGCCAGAAACGAATGGCAATTCTCCAGTTTAAACCTTAAATGCCATGATAAGAGAAGAGTTTCCGGCTAAGCTGCCCCCAATCACCTCCCTGAAGTTCTGCCCACCTGAAACCACGGTGAAGAAGTTTTTGCATGTCTTTGTGCATGAGGAATTTTTTCAGGGGTCCAACACTCTCCTGCTGGGTCACTCAGCCACCTAATCTGTACATAAGGAATGTTTTGAATAGCAGATACACATTGGGCTCTGCAGGTACAAACATATACCTAAATAACAAAGCTATGTGAATCCTCTGTGTACAGAAGAGTTGGCTCTAAGAAATGGGCCCGTGATTATACTGTACATGCCTGCACACACAATATTTTGAACAGTCTTTGTTTATTTGCTGGGGTCTGAATCCCTTTTGATCTGGTGGGCACTGTGAATCCCGTGATGCTAACCAGGGCTCTGCAATTCTTATATTTTCCACAACACTAGATAATAATGACAATACAACTATCTTGGGTGTAACTATCATCTTTCTTCTAGGTCACAAAGTTCCATAGGATTTATACTGTTCTTTCAAAAAATATTCCTGTGGGGTTATTAGCTGCAGGATCACTATTCAAAATTAAAATGAAGCCAGAGGTGGTGGCGAACACTTGTAATCCCAGCATTTGGGAGGCTGAGACCTGGGGATCACAGGTTCGTGGCCAGCCTCAGCTACTTAGTGAGGCCTTCTGCAACTTAGTGAGACCCTGTTTCAAAATAAAGGATAAGCCAGGCATGGTGGCACACGCTTGTAATCCCCATGCTTGGGAAGCGGAGACAGGAAGATCACGCAGGTTCAAAACCAGCCTCGCTGGCTTAAGAGACCCTGTTTCCAAATAAAAAGTATAAAACAGGTCTGGGAGTGTAGCCCAGAGGTAGAAGGGTTTCCAGAAACCCCAGTACCACAAATAAATAAATAAATAAATAAATAAATAAATAAATAATAAAAATAGGACTGGGAGTGTAGCTCGGAGGTAGAATGCTCCTAGTTTTCATCCCCAGTACGGCAAAAAATAAAAATTAAAAATTAAAATAAGAAGTCATTTTCCAACACTGGTATAAGGCAAAAGGCAATTTATGAATACAACGATATAATTGAAAATATAGTCAGTTTGTTTTCATGTATGTAAACTGTGAATTCAAAGAAATCATGAAGCTTTCTGAAGTTGAAACTTGTATCTTCAAAGTACAGGTGACCATGTCTGTGTCCAATCACTCAACAAGTATTTTGTGCAAACTCCTAGGTACCAGACACTATTTCAGGCATAAGGATTCAACATAAAAAAGACAAAGTCATTATCCTCAAAGACTTTATTGTTTTAAAAACATAGGAATAAACAAATCATCCTTCAGGCAATGATACTCTGAATTTAAAATAAAAAAGAGGGAAAATTGGTGCTGTGGATATGACTCCGTATAGAGCACTAGGCTAGTATGTGCAAGCCTTTGGGTTCAGTTCCTAGTACTACATACACACACAACAACAACAAATAGGAGAGAGTGTCCCAGAGACAGAGAGAAGAAATATCATTTTATTAGGGTGGTCGGGTGAGACCTGAGCAGACATTCACTTAAGCAAGTCATGTGAAGATGCGCCAATTTGACCTCACTGAACACATATTAATTAAGCACAGACTATACACCAATCATTGTTGGCACTGGGGAGAAAACAAGTATAAAGTCTGTGTCTAGGGTATCACAGACCCGAACAGATCAAGGAACAACAAAAATGTGGATGTACAATTGAGTCTAACATGTATGGTATATATATTATATACCAAATATATATAGCAGTACTAGGACTCAAAACCAAGACTTCTCTCTGCATTCTACCACGGAGCTACACCCCCAGTCCTCAATAAATGTCCCTGATAAAAACATTTACCCCCTAACTGTTTGACAAATGAAATAATTCTCGAATTCAAAAAGTACTACTAGCAGAGGTCAGACTAGCTCTCCATTTTCCTAGATCTATGGTTTTCAAATTCTTGCACCAGAATCATGGATTGGAGCCAGCTGAGGGGTTAGGCTGGTATCGGGGCCAGCGTGACCAGAATTGGGGCCTCCCATGAGGCAAGGCCGCTGCTTGAGCCAGCGAGGTCTGGATCAGTCCACCGGGTAGCCAGGTCACTACTGGGGCCGTCAAGAGTGGGATCGGTACTTGCAATGAGGCATGCACAGAGAAATATCGCAGAAAATATAAATCAGATGCTTCCCCTAATCAACAGGAAGAGGTTGAGCTATAGAAAGAGCCTTGAAGCAACTAATGTGACCAATCAGAGGGTATGGAATAGTGGAGGACGGAGCCTCTTTAAAACGCAGAAGGTACATAAACAAATGTATCAAAGTTAATCACCAAACAAGCATGGGATCAGGGAGGGGGAGGGAATGGGATGAGGGCTGGATGAGGGCTAATTGGATGATGTGTGCTTGTATATCCTCTCAAGTCTTGTACTCCAATGTGATTGATATATGACTACAATGCACCAATTAAAAAATAAATTAAAAATTTTTTAAAAATAAATAAAATAAAATTGTGTTAAGATGTGAGCATCTGAAGAAGCTGGGTGAAGGCTATACAGGAACGCCACAGACTAACTTTGCAACTTTTGGGCCAATGTAAACATATTTCAAACTAAAAAGTTAAAAGAAAAATAACGCCGGGCGTGGTGACACACACCTGTAACCCCAGTACTTGAGAGGCTGAGACAGGAAGGTCACAGTTTCAAAGTCAACTTCGGCAACTTAGCGAGGCCCTGTTTCAAAATTAGAAATAAAGGCCGGGCATGGTGGTGCACGCTTGTAATCCCCTTGCTTGGGAGGTGGAGACAAGAGGATCGTGCAGGTTCAAAGCCAGCCTCAGCTACTTAGTGAGGCTCTCAGCAACTCAGTGAGACACTGTTTCCAAATAAAATATTTAAAAAATAGGCCTCGGAGTACAGTACAGCCCGGAGCTAGAAAAGCCCTTGGGTTCCACCCCCAGTACCAACAAAAATAAAGTGTGTATGTGTGTGTGTGTGCAAATTGAACCTTGGGGCATTCTACCAATGAGCTATAGACCCCAAGACCTTTCTATGTCTTATTTTTAAACTGGGTCTTTCTAAGGTACTGCACACTGGCCTTAAGCCTGCGATCCTCCTGTCTCAGCCTCCCAAGTACCGGCATTTTACATTCTTTTTGATGTTCTTTAAGCTAGGGGTCCAGAGCTTATCATTGGATTTTAAACAAATAACTAAAATAAAAATTAGAAAAGGGCCCCACCGGCATCAAACACACTGGAGGAGAGGGGCACACTCGGTTTTATATACACTCTTCCTATCGGATATCACTGTCTTCCCTACCTTCCTACATGACCATATTTTGTGGTTTCTTGCACATTTCTTTCACTTACAAGACACTGAGCCAAGTGCCCCCAGACATTCGCTCTTAGCCAGTGAACAGCCAGCCTGAGAACTTCAAGTCTTTGGAGCGAGTCACAAAGGGCCAGAGACACCATCTCGCCAGGAGACCTGTCCCCTGGGTCACGCAGAGTAGAAACGTGTCCTGTTATCATCCACCTGAAGCAGCCCACGGTAGGCAAGCTGCGCCCTGCCCCTGTCCGGTGGAACTCTCCTGGCCTGAAGAGCCAGGATAAGGATGTGTGCCAGGCATTGATTGGTGCTTCTCTGGCACTGGTCGATGGGGGCCTCTGTGGCCGTGCCACCTGGGTCCTCAGAGGCTGCGGCACGTCCGGGGCCCCTCGAGGGCACCCCGGATGCTCAGCCCCACGACTCCAAGTGACTTGCGGTGGCCCAACTGTGCTCTCTGACGCGCGTGCCGAGCGCCAGCAAGACTATCACCCAAAGCTGAGAAGCAGTTTTTTCTAACGCAGCAGGCTCATACACAAGGCACCAAAATAACACCAGAAATACTAGCCCCATATTGCTTTATCCTAGACATCTGACACATGGAAAACTGATTCCAAATTCCTTGTCACATATGTGTCTGGAAGCCTTCGTGCTGGGAGGCACTTCTTATCGCCTGACATTTCAGAGAGCCGCACGAGCTAGACAGGCACAGCGCCTCCTTCAAACGGGCACGAGACAAAGGCGAGCCTTGCCAAGGTCACCTTCCCGGCCCTCGCTGGGAGGGCGCCAGCGCAGCCTCCAGCACATCTGCGAGTCTCCGGTTCTTCTGTTTGAGTTTGCAGTTTCCACTTAGTAGCAGCCTGACTGCCAGGCCTCTTCAAGGTCATCCGGGACCGAGATGTCCTTCAGCCACATGAGGAAATGCCACTGTAGTCAAACCAAGGCCCTCAAGGGCTCCGAGGCCCAGGTGCTGGGACACTTGGTGACACTGGCCACCTCTCTGTTGCCAGCCGGCTCCTGGCAGATGCTAAGGATGGTTGTAACAGACTCCCCCAAACAGAGAGAGAATTGGGACTTTTGCACAAGACACAGTAGCAGATAATGTTGAGCGATTCCCTTCTGAATGTCTGACCTGGCCCAGAGAATTTGCCTGACAAAGCAGGTGCCCCAGAGACCCTACCCCCAGGGGTTTCTGATGGGAGACTTCTCTAAAGCAACATCAGAACAACCTGGTTTTTATTGTTTTGTTTTGTTTTTTGTTGTAGTTCTTATTTTTGTTTTGCTTTACTGGGGATGGAACCCAGGGCATTCCACCTCCGAGCTCCACTCCCAACCCTATTTTTTATAATTGATTTTGAAACAGGGTCTCATTGAGTTGTGGAGGTTTCACTAAGTACCTGAGACTGGCCTTGAACCTGCGATCCTCCTTTCCTGCCTCCCAAGTATGGGATTACAAGTATGCCCCACCATGCCTGGCTAAAAACCTGAATTTTGGGGGTTTTTTTTGTTTTGTATTTTTGGTGGTACTGGGGGTGGAAACCAGGGGCTTTTCTACCTCTGGGCTATACTCCCAGACCTATTTTTATACTTTATTTGGAAACAGGATCCCACCAAGTTGCTGAGAACCTCACTTAAGTAGCTGAGGCTGGCTTCGAACCTGTGCGTTCCTCCTGTCTCCGCCTCCCAAGCACGGGGATTACAAGCATGCGCCACCACGCCTGGCTAACAACCCGGTTTTAAATGCAAATTCCTGGGCCCTAGTTCAGACCTTTGAATTGGAACTTCTGGTGAACAGAATCAAACACTCTGCATTTTGTTTTTGTTTTTATTTTGGCAGTACTGGGGATGGGATCCAGGGGCATTCTACCTCCAAGTTACACCCCCAGCCTTATATTTTATATTTTATGTTGAAACAGGGTCTCATTGAGTGGCAAAGGGCCTCACTAAGTAGCTGAGGCTGTCCTCGAACTGCGATCCTCCTGCTAGACTCTATTTTAAACAAATTACCCTATATGATCGTTTTCTTTCTTTCTTTCTTTCTTTCTCTTTCTTTCTTTCTTTCTTTCTTTTTAAATGTTTTATCTCTCCCAGATCATTTTATACCTGGAAAAGTTTCCAGAAACTTGACAGAATTTTCAAGCAAATTAAAACACAAACTCACAGCTGGTTGCAGAGTTTCTGGCCAGAGGCCTCAACGTAGAGGTCAGTCGAGTCGTTTCTTCTACACACATCAGCAAAGCATGCGCGCTGCGGGGAGGCGTGTGTCCTGTGATCTCTTTTTTCTCTCTTTTGGAATAAGAGGCGCTGCCATGGGAAGCTCCTGGTGCCGCCTGCTTGGTATTGTTCAACTTTGTGGATGGGTTTTCCCGCTGTGTAACAGATCCCTTCCAAACCTGGCACAGAAGTCCCGTAGGTCAGAAGGGTAAGGTGGGACTGGCCAGGCTGAGCTCAGGGTGCCAGGAGGGCCGTGGTCCCTCCGGAGGATCCGGGGGCGGGGTCCGTTCCCTGCCTACTCGAGTGTCTAGAGACCACCCATGCCGGCTCAGGGTTCTCGTCTTCCATCCCCAAGGCCAGCGATGCTGCAGCTCTGGGATCCTTCCTCATATCTCCTCTGACTCTTCCCCCTACCTGTCTCCCTCTTCTACTTGGAAGGGCCCTCGTGATCACACTGGGGCCACCCAGGGACCTAGGACCGCTTTCCAATCTCCAGCTCCTCGCAGGCGAGCTGCGCACAGGGCTGCAGCTCCAGGAGACATTTTCGCGGCTCCCAGGGATCAGATGGGGACATCTTTGGGGCACGAGGGACCGTTCTGCCTGCTGCGCTTTTTCATCTGTCATAGGAAGGCTGTGTTTATCTGGGCGGTGTTCATTTAGGATGAACGGGATGGAGTTCCCTCCCACAGGCTGGCTAGAACACACTCTGTAGAACAGTCCCACCGAGGGCAAAGAGACCTGGCCACCGGTTCCTGTTATTTATTAGTTAAGGGTCCCCTGCGACAGCTCAGCACTTCCAATGCTTCCTGCCTCCCTCACTATGCCCGGCTCCCAGTTACAGAACATCCTTGGCAGAGACACGCAAGAGAAGTGCTTCTGCGTGGGCCAGAAGGCCGGGGATGGGACCAAGACCATTCAAAAGAGGCGGCCCGGTTTGGAGGACAGTGCGGCATTTTTTGTGTCAAAAGTTTAAATAGCTCCTATTCTTGGATCTAACAGTTCTTACTCCAGGGAACATATGTGAAGGGTGAAGGACAGACGTATGCACATAAGCCATGATCGCTTAAAATATTTTAAAGGATCGGAGATCATTTAAATTGCCATCAATGGTGGAACTGGTTAAGTAAATTCTGTTGACACAACAGGATATTCTGCTACATTGAAATATAACTATATCAGCCTATATTTATTGATAGGAAACTAGTTCCTGACATATTGCAGAGTTAAAAAAAGCAGATTACAAATAGTAAGTGTATTATAAATCTGGTTAAGTAAAATTATGTATGTGTAGTATATGGTGTGTGTATGCATAGCAAGATGTCTTGAAGAATGTTCAACAAAACTCTAACAATAGTTATTTGTGTATGTGTGTGTGTGTGTGTGTGTGTGTGTGTGTGTGTGTGTGTCTGGGGATGGAACCGAGAGGTATTTGACCTAGGAGCTACACCTTCTGCCCTATTTTTTATTCTTTATTTTGAAACAGAGTCTCACTAAGTTGCAGAGGGCCTCACTAAGTAGCTGAGGCTGGCCGCGAACCACGAATGCTGGGATTACAAGCATGCGCCACCACGCCCAACAAATAGGGGGGTTTTTTTTTGTTTGTTTTGTTTGTTTTTTGGGTTTTTTTGGTGGTACTGGGTTTCCTGGAAGCCCTTCTATATCCGGGCTACACTCCCAGACCTATTTTATATTTTTGAAACAGGGTCTCTTACGCCAGCGTGGCTGGCTTCGAACCTGCACGATCCTCCTGTCTCCGCCTCCCAAGCACAGGGATTACAAGCATACGCCACCACACCTGGCTACTAACTAATAGTTATTTTTAAAAAGCAGAATTTGTCATCCGTTGTACTTTCTTCTTTGTGACTCCCTGTATTATGAAAAATGTATAATAAATAATGTATTAATTGCATTAGTCAATCCATTACAAAGAGGTTTTTATTTTTAAAAATTTCAAGTTTGGCTAGGCTGAGATATGAGGATCCCAGATTCAAGAGCAGCCTCAGCAACTCACAAGACCCTCAGCAGCTTAGAGGATCCTGTTTCAAAATAAAAAATAAGATGGGGCTAAGGACGAAGCTTAGAGATAAAGGAAAAAAATGTCAAGTTTGTCCTAAAACTTCTATATAGTTCTAAAATGGTGTGAGTTTGCTTATATAATGTCTCCTCTTTAAAAGGACATGAGACTAAGAACTGTGCATTTCACAAAATACTTACGGCATATTTTGAACACCGTGGGTACTTAATAAATATTTACTCCTTAATTGATTTTCACCCATATGAAATTCAGTCAAGTAACACCCCGAACAAACTGGCTCATGGAGAAATTTCCACACACTTGGTGACAGCTCTGAGCCTGGCGTGGCCTTATCAGCAGGAACCCGCCTGGCAGGCAAGAGCAGACCTTCCTCTGCAGAGCCACACCCATGACACCCGAGATGCTATCAAGAGCCCCACTCGCCTTAGGTAGAGGTGAAAACTGGTGCGTGTACAGCCCTGACGTCTTATAGCACATAAGAGACAAGTGGAATCGGTGTCAATCTGCTAGAAATTAATTCAACCGTGTGTCCCCGGAGACGCCAGGCCTTCCACTAATGGCCGATGGCAGAGCTGCCTGGAGCCACGGGAGGAAGACGAGCAGGAGACACGTCCTGGGGACGCCACAAAGCAGAAGGAACAAGCACGTTCACGCGTGAGGCCACGGTCTCCCCTCCAGCTGGAGCCCATGTGCCCCCGAGGGGAAGATTTCCCACCTGTTCAAGTTGCTCTTGGGTTTCCCTTTGGTGTTCAGAATCTACACGACGGGCAAACTAGAGGGAAAATAGAAAGGTAGACGTGTCGCAGGTGACTGGTCTATGGAAGAGCTGCGAGAAGGAGAGAGTGAGACCAGGAAGTCATGTCCGCATTCCAGGAGGCGTTTTCGGGATTGGGAATGGTCCACTGGCAATTCTAGCCTTGGGGAGCAAGTGATACTCATATGGAGGAGAAGTAGGATAGTAGTGAGTTGGGAGAATTTAATATGCTTCTACTACACCAAAAAGGATAAGTACTGCACCCCAACATCTACTGAAGTACATAGTTCAAATGGGTGAATTAGATATCAGGTGAATAAACTCTCTTTTTTATTTTGGTACTAGGGATTGAACTCAGAGACATTTTATCTCCAAACTACCCCAGCCCTTTTTATTATATTTTATCATATAATATTATGATATAATATTAATATAAAAAGTTTTATAATTGCATATATATTATAAAACTTTGTGAGACTCTGATTATATGTATTATATGTATATTATAATATAAGCATATAATATTATAATGTATATTATAATATATATATAAAATCAGAGTCTCACAAAGCTTCTAAGACTGGGCTCAAACCTGTTTCAGCCTCCCAAGTACTGGAGATTCACAGTGTATGCCTCCATACCTGGCTTGTGAATCTTAATATATCTGTGGTTTTTTGCCAGGCATGGTGGCACACGCTTGTAATCCCCGCGCTTGGGAGGCGGAGACAGGAGGATCGTGCAGGCTCAAAGTCAGCCTTACTGGCTTAAGAGACCCTGTTTCCAAATTTTAAAAATATAAAAAATAGGTCTGGGAGTGTAGTCCAGAGGTAGAAGGGCTTCCAGGAACCCCAGTGGTGCACGCTTGTAATCCCAGTACTTGGGAGGCTAAGATAGGAGGATTATAGGTTCAAGGCCAGCTTCAGCTACTTAGTGAGGTCCTCCACAACCTGAGACCTTATTTTAAAATAAAGAATTAAATAAAATAAAAATATTAAATAAAATAAATAAATAATATAAATTAAATAAATAATAAAATAAATATAATAATGAATAAAGAATAATAAAGAAAATAAAGAAAGAATTAAAATAAAATAGGGCACCAGGCGTGGTGGTGCACGCTTGTAATCCTCATGCTAGCAAAGCTGAGACAGGAGGATCGCACAGGTTCGAAGCAGCCACAGCTACTGAGTGAGGCTCTCAGCAACTTAGTGAGATCCTGTTTCCAAATAAAATATAAAATAGGTCTGGGAGTTTAGCCCAGAGGTAAAAAAGCCGCTGGGTTTCACCCCCAGTACCACACACACACACACAAAAAAAAAAAAAAAATAGGGCTGTGGGTGTAGCTTGGAGGTAGAATGTCCTTGGGTTCAATCCCTGGTCTTAAAAAAAAAAAGGATACACCTCAAAATATGCACACTCCACTTAGGCATTTTATTGAAAGACTGCAAAAATATCTGAAGAACCCTCAATACTTTCTAGACACAAAACCATTTTTTTAAAGTTCATTCTTAAGCTGGGTATAATTGAGCAAGCTTGGAATACCAGTACTTGGGAGGCTGAGACAGGAGGATCATGAGTTCGAGGACAGCCTCAGCTACTTAATGAAGTCCTCTGCAACTTAGTAAGACCCTATTTCCAAATAAAGAATAAAAAATAGGGCTGGGGGTATAACTCGGAGGTAGAATACTTCTGAGTTCAAACCTCAATAATGAAAATAAAAATTCATTCTTCGACAGAGAATGGGTCACATGGAACTTTATGTTTGGTTAGAGAAAGGTCCCTTATACATGTATATGCAAACATATTATAGGTTAAAGAAATGTCCCTGTAGTCCTCAACTCTCATTTCAAAACTGGGGAGTTGAAATTAGAAAGGCAAGTGAATTTGCACGGTCCTAGACCTGCAGACTGGGAACTATGGAGGTCTGATCTGGGGTCTTTTGAATACATCACCCCACCCGCACCAATACTCTTCCTACTATTGTTTATAGAAAAGAACTATTTGAGGATAAACACGATTAGAACACAGTTATTATGCCCATGGTTCCGTTCAGTTTTTCTGGCCTTTAGAACAAATCAGTCAGACTGGCATCCGTCCAATCGGTTGCACGCCAATGCCCAGATAACAGCCAGGCCTGGCAAGCGCGCCTTTCTGGGATACGCCTGAGAACAATCACTCTTCGCCAGGGCAGTGCTGCTCTTGCTCCCTTCTGAAGAATACCAAGAGCTGGCATCCACTGGGCTCCTATCCACGCGTCATTTGCAGCACGGAAGTTAAGAGCCCCGTGACACTGAAATTTAGAGAGTTCAAATTTTAAAAAAACAAAGAAAGAATTTTAAAATGACTAGATGTCACTAATGTAAATAACACCCATCTGTGAATCACATCAGAAATTTACAAGGTTAATTATGGGATGGGATTTCTGATACTCTCCCAGATTGGCTCTGGCACCTGCTACGTGCTAGGCACGGGGCTAGACGTTTTACATATGGCATCTCTGTTCATCTCCACAATATTCCATTGCATGGGTACTAATCATTCCATCTTGCAACTTTAAAAAAAATAAAACTGCAAACATGATGAGAGCAGTAAGTAAGAAAGAGATAAGTTCTGATACCAAGGCAATATCCTTGGGCTCAAGAAAAGCAGGTGAGTCTTCACAATGTGACTTAAAGCTACACCCAAACAGTTCCTCTTTATTTCAGAAGAGCCACGCCAGCGCTTGGAGTGTATCCATCAGCATTCTGGCAGCTATAATCTAAAGACTGACCATGTAACTGAGAGGAAAGAAGATTTCTTTTCTTACAGTTTTGGCTTCAGTCCATGTGAGGCCAGGGACCTCATATCTCAAGGCATGGTGACGGGAGGCAGAAGGACAGCACATGGGCTGTGCTCCTCGCAATATGGAAGCTGAAAGCAAGAGAGAGAGCAGGCCGGGCGTGGTGGTGCACACTTGTAATCCCAGTACTTGTGAGGCTGAGACGGGGGGAGGGGGGGGATCGCAGGTTCATGGCCAGCCTCAGCTACTTAGTGAGTCCTCTGCAGCTTAGTGAGACCCTGTTTCAAAAACAAAGAATAAAAAGATAGGGCTGGGGATGTAGCTCAGAGGTAGAATGTCCCTGGGTTTAATTCTCAGTACCTCAAAGAGGGAGGGAGGGAGGGAGAGAGAGAGAGCGAGAGAGCAAGAGAGGAAGAGAGTGAGAGAGAGAGAGAGAAAGAGAGAGAGAGAGAGGTCTTATGTATAATTTCTAAGGCTGTACCCCCAGGGACCCCCTCCTCCAGCCACACTGACTCCCACCCAAGTAAATCCATTACAAAGGATGTATCCACTTCTGGGATTACAACCCTCATGATTCAATTACAGCAGCTTCAAACACTATTAAGTGAGCTCTTTAAGGGACACTTTATAACACTTAGCTTCATTTACTTGTAACAAATGGTCCTAGTGTCGCCTGTGAAACTGAATTTACCTCTATAGGTTGGATCAGAGTAGGCAGCGCTCTGCTGCAGCCTAAGGCTGCGTGGAGTCCTTTAAGAGGCACAGGAATGAGAAGGAGAGAAGGCCACGCAGGTCACCTAGCGAGTCCATCACTCCTGACCATCCCCCAGCCAGAACTCAGTCGCTCAGGCAGCCTAACTGCACAGGAGGCTGGGGGCTGCAGGGTGGCTGGGGACAGGTGAACGCCATACGCTCCAACACCCGTCCCATCGCACCAGAGCTGTGGTTCTGATCCGCCGGGACCTTGATTCACAAGAGTCAGCGGTCGTGATCAACGCAAGTGCTATGAAAGGAATCTCTCTTCCAAGACAGGACCAGAAAGGAAGGGACGAGGAAGGCCCAGTGATGGAGATGCAGGTACGTATGTAACCGTTGTATCGGGTTTTTGTCTGACCTGAAAGGCCGGTCAGTCTACCAGATCTCCCTGCACCTCCGGCTCATCGGAGGCTCCTTCCTGCGGCTTCGGCTGTGGGGAATTAGGCCTTAAGTTGTGCGAGCACAAATTCTCCCCTAAATGAGGCTGTCTATTCATTTTATTCATACAGGCAAATAGGCACTTTGTGAGATATGACTAAGTAAATAAATCTTTTCCTGACAAGTTGACTGTAACAGATTTCAATAAATTGACATATTTTTCCCATTTATTTCTACCATAAAACTCAACAACAACAAACCAAGTTGGCCCGAAAAAGGGAACAATAATCAAATTTAAGAGTGCAACAGTTTCTGAAATCATATATTTAGAGGGAAAATAATAAAACCTCCAAGATGATTATGGTGTCTCACCCGGATCATTAGTCCAGAAACCTGGCTGGAAGCCTTCCTCCTCCACTCAGTCCAATGACCAACTGCGTTCAACTTCATCTCCAAAATCTCTCTCAAGTTCATCATCTTCTCTTCCTCCTTCTGCCCACCGTCCCTGCCCAGACTCCCAGCAGCCTCTGCATCGCCAGCGGCCCGAATGCTCTCCCCAGTGTCCAGTGAGTTTGAAACTGCTGAACACACAGATTCCCAGGTTTTCCCCCCAGAAACCCCAATTCTGAGTAAATCAAGGTGGATTCCAGGGCTCCGGATTTTTAACAAGCAACTGCTGGGGATTAGAATGTGCGCAGTCCTAGGAGAAAGCTACTCCGTACAAAAATCTCGTCCCGAATCTGAAATCTCAGTTGGTGACCTGTGACTGCCGGACACACTCCCACCAACGGCCTCCGTGACCCAGGCCCTGAGCATCTTTACAGCCTCCTGTCTCACTGTTCCTCCTCACACCTGTGCCAAATTCCTTGGGCTTTCCAAACACACTGTTGTCTTGTGCTCCACGCCGTAGCCCATGAGATCCTGGCTCCCTGAGTTTCCTTCCCCTTGGCTTCCTCGTAAGCCAGCATTCTCCTGAGTTCTTGTCATTCCGACTTCTCGTCATCTCCTTTGCTCATTTCCCCTAATAAGCCAGCCCTGGCAGAACCAATGGGCTCCTCCTCCGGCTTCTCCTGCCTGCTCTGACCTCTGTGCACTTCTGTAACGCGCCTCCCTGTTTACACTCCTCCCCGTCTGTGAGTCAGCTTGTCGCCCGTCTCGGGACCTGGCACCTGTAGGAGGCACTAAGTAATCACTGCTGAACTACGGGTCAGTACAAAACTCAAGCTCCTTTGAGAAAGTGACAAAGAAAGATTCCACTTTGGCTTTTCTGGCCCTTGCAGTGGATATTTCAGTTCATTTGAATTCACCAATTCACCGCATTTTCTCTTTTCTGCAATCTTCAAATTACTTTCACATTGTGTGTGTGTGTGTGTGTGCGCGCGCGCGCGCGCGCAGTTCTGGGGATGGAACCCAGGGGCATTCTACCTTTGAGCTACACCCCTAGCCTGTGAACCATGATCCTCCTGTCTCCGACTCCCAAATGGCTGGGATTACAGGCATGCACCATCACACCCAGCTTCGAAATCTTGATTTTAGAAGGAAAAGAGCCTAGTCAAATGGCTGCCCACTAAAACAAGTGCTTCCTAAAATCCTATGCTTTTATGTTTAAAAACCATTAAATAAGTCGGGCGTGGTGGCACACACTTGCAATCCCAGCATTCGGGAGACTGACACCATAGGATCACAGTTCGTGGACAGCCTCAGCTACTTAGTGAGGCCCTTTGCCACTCAGTGAGACTCTGTTTCAAAATAAAGAATAAAAAATGGGGCAGAGGGTATAGCTCGAAGGTCGAATAACCCTGGGTCCCATCCACAGACCTGAAAAAAACATTAAATATACAGATTTCCTTTGTCTTTGATTCCCTACTGGTCTCTCATTAATTTTCTTATATAATCATTTCTGTCCCAGTTAGGTGAGCAATTAGCACTTTGAAGACTGACAGATTTTGAAGTACTTTATACTAGTAATAAATATTTCCCCCAACAAAGGTAAGACTTTCTTTCTGGATAATGAACTATGAGGGCATGTTAAAGTAATGTCTGTACATTTGTTTCTACCTAATGGGCTTCTTTGGGAAGCATATGAGAAAGTTAATAGAAGTGTAGCAGCAGAATACTTAACCCATGCCCTTGACTGATCAATAAAGATTTTTCTTGTTCTTTGTTTTAAAAGACCTCAGTATCTAACTCACAAAGAAATTGTCAAGCCACGGAAAGAATGGACTACTGACTTTCTATATTTACCTCTGGATCTTTGTACTCAACTCAAAGACCTCCTCTGGATTGTAAAAGCAGCCTGTGACACTGAAAAAAACGGGTATAAATCATGTAGCCTTGACCATCCCCTGGGTGAACTGGAAAAAGAAAACACCTCTTTTGTATATTTCTTCCGAAGTTCAGGTCGTGATCTTAAGCCGGAACCTCACAGCGGCCTTAACCATCACTGCTCGAGACAATTCTCCGTATGTCTTATTTGGAAATATTGTCTCTCAAAGGAGACAATGTGATAGCTAACATCAAGGAAGAGAGAGTGGCACTCTTGATCTTACCCAAATATCGCAATCTAAAATCATTGTCTAAAAGAGGAATGCAAGTTTCTGTTAGAAAAGTACAGCAGCATTACAAACGAATGATTTGCAATATCAAAACAGAAAGAATGGTTATTCATCTGATATTTGTTGTCATAGTTATTTGGACGTGGTAAAATAAAAACTTCCAAGAATAATCTTTACTCTAGCTATAAACCTACAAACCTTCCCTACGCTGATGAACCGGCCCACGGCCTCGACATCCAGGAACACAGGGTCGGAAGGCAAGCCCACCCAGCGCCGAGCAGGGAGGACGCCCAGCGCCAGACCCCGCGCCCAGGTGAAGGGGGGCCGGAATCAAGACCGCCCCGCTCAACACACAAGACCATAATCCACGACGCCCCCCAGAGGGTTAGGAAGGTGTGCTGAAGATTAAAATCATTTGTAGAGTGGCTATCAGAATAATTAAAAAATAAAAATAAAAAATAAGTGGTGAAGACATAAAGAAACTGGAAATCTTACAGATAGCTAATGAAAATATAAAATGGTACCGCCTTTGGGTGAGCTCCCAATAAGTCAAGCATTAATTCCCACATGATCCAGCAATTTTACTTCTAAGTATAGGACTCCAAAGAATTGAAGACAGGGACTCAGATACTTGTACACAAATGTTCCTAACAGCACTTCTCATCCGCCCAAGGAAGAGAAAACTAAAACTGTGTGTTTACTGATGGCTGAATAAACAAAATGTGGCACAGCCATCCAATGGAGTATTACTCAGCCTTAAAAAGGAATGACGTGCTTATCCATGCTACCACATGGATGAGCTTTGGGCACTGTAACAGGGAAAGGGCCAGCTATAAAAGGCGACATACTGTAGGATCCCATTCATAGAACTATCCAAAAATGCGCAACTCCACAGAGACAGAAAACAGAATAGTAGCTCCCAGGGTCTACGTGTAGGGGAAATAGGAAGGAATTGTTAAATGCCTCCTCTTTCCCTTTGGAATGAATGAAAATGTTCTGAAGCTATTGTACAACATTGTGAATTTCCTAACTACCGCTGAACTGAATGCTTAAAAAATGGTTCAAATGGCAAATGTTATATAAATTTTACTGCAACAAAAGATAACTTTGCAATTAAATATTGTGTGTGTGTATGTGTGTGTGTTACTGGGGACTGACCCCAGGGGCATTCTACCTCTGAACTATACCTCCAGACCTTTTTTTAATATGATTTTGAAATAGGGTCTCACTAAGTTGCTGAGGCTGGTCTCAAACATGTGATCCTCCTGTCACAGCCTCCCAAGAACTGGGATGACAGGTATGCACCACCATGCCCAGCTAATAAAATAACTTTAAAGATACAATTTGCAGCCAGGCCTGGTGGCACACCCTTGTCATCCTAGTACTTGGGAGGCTGCAACAGGAGGATTGCAGTTTCTCACCAGCGCAGCAATTCGTGAGGGTCTCCACAAATTAGTGAGGAGACCCTATTTTTCAAAATAATGAATAAAATAAGACTAGGGGTATAGCTCAGAGGTAGAATACCCCTGGGTTCTATCCCCAATACCACAAAAATTAATTAATTAATTAATTAATTATTCAGAAAAATATTTTTATAAAAGTATACTTACCAGAGCCAGGCACGATGGTGCACGCTTGTAATCCCCGCGCTTGGGAGGCTGAGACAGGAGGATCGCGCAGGCTCAAAGCCAGCCTCAGCTACTTAGTGAGGCTCTCGGCACCTTAGTGAGACCCTGTTTCCAAATAAAATATAAAATAGGTCTGAGAGTAGAGCCCGGAGGTAGAAGGCCCTGGATTCCATCCCCAGTACCACACACACAAAAAGTATACTTACCAACTAAAGCATTTATAAATTGTTGAATTATTAAACGCCAGCCTGAACTTGTTTTATTTCTAAATAAATTTGCTACTCTACTAGACTTTCAGAGTAACCTGAAAGTAGAAGCTGTTTGGTGGACATCTTTTCTATTACAGAGCATCCATGCAGCTAAGTCAAATAACATAAACCCCAAATCCACCACTTTGCTTGGCAATATGAGATGATAACAGATATTTACTGCTAAAAGCCTAGAAGGCCATGACTCTGGGAAGTCTGAGAAAAAAATGAATGTTTTCCACTGAGAACCAGTAAAGTTTCAGCATCCCTGAGAACTGCTGGCTTAGAGCAGCACTCAGCAAAGTATATAAATCTAAAGACTCGCTGCGCGTGGTGGGCACACTTGTCATCCCAGCGCTTGGGAGGTGGAGACAGGAGGATCACGCAGGTTCGAAGACAGCCGCGCTGGCATAAGAGACCCTGTTTCCAAATAAAAATGTAAAATAGGTCTGGGAGTGTAGTCCAGAGGTAGAAGGGCTTCCAGGAACCCCAGTACCACCAAAAAACAAAATAATAAATAAATAATTAATTAATTAATAGACTCATCCAACAAGTCATACTGAGTGCTTAGAATGTTCCAGGCACTGGAAACTTGAAAATTATCAAGGCCAGATTTTTGCTCCAAAGGAAGGACCCTATGAATAAAACAGAAACTGTGCATGCTGCAATTTGATGCATGCCAGTAACATCACCAGGAATACTAGAAGGATGAATGGACATCCCAGGTCAACAGGAAGTCTAGCAAATAAATAACTTACTGCTATTATCTCCCTGAGTGTTATTCAAAGCAAGGCGCCAAGAAATAAGGATCATCAGTATGTCATCCAGACAACTGCTCAGAAACATGCTGGACACTGGAGTTGGTATCACATCCTGCTACGCTCCCTCCCGAGCTCTATTTTATATCTGCCTCCTCAATCACCAGATGGGAGGGTCATCGGCTGAAGGCCAGTTTCAGCAATTTAGCAAGACCTTGTATCAAAATAAAAAATAATGAAAAATTAAAAGGGTTGGAGGGTGTGACTCATAGGTAGAATGCCACTGGGTTAAATATAGGAAGAAGAGGAGAAGGAGGAGAAGAAAGAAGAGGAAGAAAAGGAGGAGGAGGAGGAGGAGGAGGAGGAGGAGGAGGAGGAGGAGGAGGAGGAGGAGGAGGAGGAGGAGGGAGATCTCATTTGTGGCTGTTATTATTCAGAACAGAAATGTCTGATCCACACAACCCTGCACCGGGTACAGTGGATGACTATAGCTAGTGGAGGCGAGCCCTACCTCCAGCAGTTTGTCATCTGACTGGGTGGTCAAAATGTGCATCAAAACAATGTAGGAGCAGTCACAGAGTGACACTGCTCTAAACACTGCGGGTCTACGAAGAATAAAACAGGCTCCCAAACACTGAGGATTTGAACTATGAACAACTCACAACCGGAACACTTAACGCAGTTCCCAGTGCTCTTTGGAACAGCACAGGGTATGGTTCAGATCCTCCTTTGAAGTCTAGAAACAGCCTTCCTCATCACATGTGAGAGTTGGGAAAAGAACATTTAAGATTTACTATGTTACTAGGCATTTTGGTAAGGGTGTGTGTGTGTGTGTGTGTGTGTGTGTGTGTTGGTAAGGATTGAACCCAGAGGCATTCTACCTCTGAGCTACACCCACAGCCCTACTTTTTTTAATTTTCTTTCTTTTTTTTTTCTTCTTTTTTTTTTTTTTTTTGGAACAAGGTCTCCTTAAGTTGCTCAGACTGTCCTTGAACCTGCAATTCTCCTGTCTCTGCCTCCCAAGTACTAGGATTATAGGCATGTACCACCACCCCAGGCTAAGGGTTTCATATTTAACCTCACGAAAAACCAAGCATCATCATCCTCAGTCAACAGCTGCCCAAGGCCACACCGCAGCTAAGTTTGATGGTGGCAAAGATGTCATCCAACTTGGGCTTCATTTCCAAGACTATTTTTTCTACTTTGTTCACTTACTAGATCCTACACTACAATCCATTGCTTACCCAGAGAGGCTTCTCAGAATTGTCACGGGGCCTTTTTCAAAATATACACATCATACCCAGACACGTAAGTTAGAAACTCTAGGATGAGGAGTGAGAGTGTCTATCTTGAAAATTCGCCCAAGAATTTTACACACTGCCCTAGTTGAGCAACTCTGCTGTAAGCATGCCCCAGGGGAGAATCATCAATTACACAATTCAAGAACATTTCCCAGAACTGAAGGACATAAATTTTCAGATTAAGAAGGCTCGCCAAAAGCCCTGCCTAATTGATGAAAATAGACCCACGGGAAGGCAAAGCATTATGCCTCTGCAGAACCCTGAGGAAAGAAAGAAGAGATCCAGTGAACGCCAAAGAGACGTGTTTTAAAGTCGTGTGAGAGAAACGTGGGTTCAGGATGCATTTAGACGTCTCGATGACAGTGCTAAAAGCTAGAAGATGCAGAAATGGTGGCTGCCAAAGCAGGGGAAAATATTCTCAGGCCTAGAATTTTATACCCAGCCAAACCATCAGTCAAGTTTAAAAGTAAAGGACTTCCGGGAAGATGGCGACGGAGGAAAGCGGCACTTACAAGTCCCGCTAACAATCCAACTCTACTACCACAAAACCAGCGCCTTTCAGAGCCAGAAAACACCACCAGCAAAGAAATAAAAACGGTAACTACAAGGGACAGAGAAAAAGGGCTGGAAAAACAAGACACCAGAAAAAAACCAGCCCGAAGTGCCGCGCCCGCGCGGCGCTGAGCGGCCAGAGCCGCAGCGCGGATTGGGGGGAGCCGCAGAGTGGAGCTGCCTGCCGGGTCGCGGAACCGCCAGAGCGGCCGGAGTGGCCAGACCCGCGGTGCAGAGCAGCCGAAGCCGCGGTTCAGAGCAGCCGAGTAGAGCGGCCAGAACAGCCAAGCGGAGCGGCCAGAACAGCCGGAGCAGCCAGAGCCGCAGCGCGGATTGCCTGGAGCGGCCGCGCGGAAGGGCCAGAGCCGCGGAGTGGAGCGGCTGGAGCAGCCGGAGCGGAGCGGCCAGAACAGCTGAGCGGAGCGGCCAGAGCAGCCGAGCAGAGCGGCCAGAACAGCCGGAGCAGCCAGAGCCGCGTTGCGGAAAGGCCGGAGCGGCCGGAGTGGCCAGACCCGCGGTGCAGAGCAGCCAGAGCCGGGCGCAGAGCGGCCGGAGCGGCGCGGCCTACATCTCCCCTAGCAGCACCAGGCTCCAGAGAGGAGGGAGACTCAAAAGAGAGCTCAAATCCAGAGAGGAGGTACTTTGGCCTCGCGGCCTAGGACGCAGAAGCAGCGTCTTACTGCTGGCGGCAGCGGGAACATCTAAAGCTCCCAAGGGCCGAGCACAGCACAACTGGCAGGGACTCAGAGCGGAGTTCAAAACCAGAGAAGAAATACGCCGCATCACGGCCAAGGGCGTGGCAGTGGTGCCATATTGCCAGTAGCGACAGCAGCGAATCCACCAAGTTCACTACAGCTCCATCAGCGCACTCAATAACCGTGAGTCAAATTGTGACCCCTAGGGAACTTGCGCTCCCAGGGACTTGCGCTCCCAGGGACTTGCGCAGATAGTCTCCCTGGGTCGGAGATTTTAGCAGTGCAGCCCAGGGGGGGAGTGGCAGTGGCAGAGATATCATACCATAGTCACAACTCCCCACTGGAGAACGCCCAACTTGGCACACCCCACGGTCTAAGCAGCCTTGATTGACTCCCTGGGTCTGAGACTTTGTGATACAAACCAGTTAAGGAGTAGTGGTGTCTGAGATACCACAGACACGAGATCCAGAGCATCTTAAGTGAACTCGTAGTGACTCAGGGAAGAACCCAGAGAAGGCACAAACCTCCAAAATCATGGGAAAGAGAAATAACAATGGAGCAGTGAATGCCAACAACCCCACAACATCAGAATCTGATAACACAGAAACCCAAAGATCTCTAGAAGATCAAATTAGGAAAATAACTTTAGAAATAATAGAGGACTTTCGAAAAGAATTTAGAGAGAGTCAAAAAGAGATAAAGGATGCAATTAATGAAGTAAAGGCCTCAATTCAAAGTATAAACAACAGATTAGACCACATGGAGAATAGAATCTCGCTCCTTGAAGATGATCATTCTAAAAATGAACGCATAGTTTCTAATTTAGAAAAAAAAACCCAACAGCAGGAATCTGACATTGAAGAAATATGGGCCCATTTCAAGAGAGCTAACCTAAGAATAATTGGAATAGAGGAGGGAAAAGAAGGTGAAACCAAAGGGATCAACAATCTCTTCAAGGAAGTAATAGCAGAAAATTTTCCAAACATAGAGCAAGAGGTCGATACACAGGTCCAGGAAACTTATAGAACTCCCTTTAGACAGGATCAGAGAAGAGGATCCCCACGCCACATAATTGTCAAAATGACCAATGTGGAAGCCAAGGAGAGAATCTTAAAGGCAACAAAAACAAAAGGCCACGTGACATACAGAGGCAAACCAATTAGAATCACTCCAGACTTCCCAAACCAAGTTATGAAAGCCAGAAGGGCTTGGAGTAACATATTCCAAACTCTGAAAGAAAACAACTTCCAGCCAAAAATTTCCTACCCAGCAAAACTATCCATCAAATTAGATGGGGAAATAAGAAGCTTCCATGACAAACAGCAACTGAAGGAATTTATGTCTTCAAAACCAGCGCTAGAGAAAATACTCAAGGAGATTAACTGCAAAGAGGAAATGGGTAATACACGGCAGAACCAAAGAAACAAGAATTCCCATCCAGCAGACAACTAAGCAAAGAAGAATAAACAGTATCTTAAACAGAAATAAGATCTTAACATGTTGGGAATTAAAAATTATCTCTCTATAATCACACTTAATGTAAACGGCCTCAACTCCCCAATAAAAAGACATAAAGTGGCAAAATGGATTAAAAGCCAGAATCCATCCATCTGCTGCTTACAAGAAACACACCTTACAAGTAAAGATAGGAACAAACTCAAGGTAAAGGGCTGGAGCAAGGTAATCCATGCTAATGGTACTCGAAGACAAGCAGGAGTAGCAACTATGATATCAGACAAGTTAGACTTCAAACCCAAACTTATTAGAAGAGACAAAGAAGGTCACATCTTACTGGTAAAAGGAATAGTCCAGCAAGAGGAAATAACAATAATCAACATCTATGCCCCAAACATAGGGGCAGCTACTTTCATAAATCAAACTCTTTGTGATATGAAGTCACACATAAATCCCAACACAATAATACTGGGAGACTTCAACACACCTCTCACAATACTAGACCGATCTTCCAGACAAAGGGTCAGTAAAGATGTCTCAGAACTAAAGAACACCATTAACCAAATGGACCTGTTGGACTCATATAGAATATTTCACCCAACTACAGCAGAGTTTACATTTTTCTCAGCTGCTCATGGAACCTTCTCCAAAATAGATCACATCCTGGGACACAAAATGAGCACTAGCAAATTTAAAAAATGTTACATACTTCCCTGTGTCATTTCAGACCATAATGGAATGAAACTAGAAATCAACTATAAGAAGACTCAGAGAAACAACATAAACATGTGGAGACTGAACACCACACTTCTGAATGAAGAATGGGTCATAGAAGATGTAAGAGGTGAAATCAAGAAATTTCTAGAAACAAATGAAAATAAAGAAACAACATATCAAAACCTCTGGGACACTTTGAAGGCAGTATTAAGAGGAAAATTTATAGCACTGAGTGCTCACATAAGAAAAACAGAAAATCTTCAAATAAATAGCCTTATGACACACCTCAAAGCCCTTGAAAAGCAGGAACAATTGAACCCCAAAGCCAGCAGAAGACGGGAAATTATTAAAATTAGAGCAGAAATTAACGAAATAGAGAATAAAAAAAACAATACAGAAAATCAACAAAACTAAAAGCTGGTTTCTTGAAAAAATTAACAAGATTGATAAACCATTAGCCAACCTAACTAAAAAAAAGAGAGAATCAACCCAAATTATGAAGATAAGGGATGAAAAAGGAGACATTACTACTGACAGCGTAGAAATCCAGAGGATTATCAGAAACTACTTTGAAAAACTATACTCCAACAAAATGGAAAACCTGGAGGAAATCGACAACTTCCTAGATAAATACAACCTTCCTAAACTGAGTCAAGAAGATATAGAACACTTAAACCAACCAGTAACAATCAAAGAGATTGAAACAGCAATAAAGAGCTTACCATCAAAGAAAAGCCCAGGACCAGATGGTTTCCCAAGTGAATTCTATAAAACCTTTATAGGAGAACTAATCCCAATACTACTCAAACTATTTCACGAAATAGAAAAAACCGGGACTCTCCCAAATACATTCTATGAAGCCAACATCACACTAATACCCAAACCGAATAAAGACAGTTCAAGGAAGGAAAACTACAGGCCTATATCTCTGATGAACTTGGATGCAAAACTATTAAACAAAATACTAGCAACACGCATTCAAAACCACATCAAGAAAATCATTCACCATGACCAGGTAGGGTTCATCCCAGGGATGCAAGGCTGGTTCAATATACGAAAATCAATCCATGTAATTCATCATATAAACAGAATCAAAGACAAAAACCACATGATCATCTCAATAGATGCTGAAAAAGCATTTGATAAAATTCAACATCCATTTATGATAAAAACACTGCAGAGAATTGGAATAGAAGGAACATATCTCAACATTATTAAGGCAATCTACAATAAGCCCACTGCCAACATCATATTAAATGGGGAAAAACTTCAAGAATTCCCCCTAAAAACTGGAACGAGACAAGGATGTCCACTATCACCACTTCTCTTCAATATAGTACTAGAGACTCTAGCCAGAGCAATAAGGCAAGAAAAGGAAATCAAAGGAGTACAAATAGGAAAAGAAGAACTCAAGCTTTCACTATTTGCAGATGACATGATACTATATATAGAAAACCCAACAAACTCAACCAAAAGGCTTATAGAACTGATCAACAAATTCAGCAAGGTATCTGGATACAAAATCAATCTTAAAAAATCAGAAGCTTTCCTGTACACCAACCATAAATCCACTGAAAAAGAAATTCAGAAAACACTTCCACTCAGGATCTCCCACAAAAAAATAAAATACCTAGGAATAAACTTGACCAAGGAGGTAAAAGATCTCTACAAAGAAAATTATAAAACACTGAAAAAAGAAATCGAAGAAGATCTTAGAAGATGGAAAGACCTTCCATGTTCATGGATTGGCAGAATAAATATTATTAAAATGGCCATACTCCCAAAACTGATCTACAGATTTAATGCAATGCCCATTAAACTACCAAGATCATTCCTCACAGACATAGAAAAATCAGTCCTTAAATTTATCTGGAATAACAAAAAGCCCAGAATAGCCAAGGTAGTTCTCAGCAACAAAAACCACGCAGGAGGAATCACAATACCTGACTTTAAACTATACTACAAAGCCATTGTAATAAAAACAGCATGGTACTGGCAAAAGAACAGATATATAGACCAATGGAGCAGAATAGAAGACACAGAAACAAGTCCACACACTTTCAGCCAATTGATTTTTGACAAAGGGGCCAAAAACATACACTGGAAAAAAGATAGCCTCTTTAACAAATGGTGTTGGCAAAACTGGTTAACCATATGCAGAAAATTGGATGTTAATCCCACTTTTTCACCCTGTACAAAAGTCAACTCACGATGGATCAAAGACTTGGAAATTAAACCAGAGACTTTGAAGCTCCTTGAAGAGGGCATAGGTCCAACACTTCAACACATAGGCACAGACAAACATTTCCTCAACAAGACCCCAAAAGCACAACAAATTAAAAGGAGAATCAATACATGGGATTGCATGAAACTGAAGAGCTTCTGTTCAGCAAAGGAAACTATCAAGAATCTCAATCGAGAGCCAACAGAATGGGAGAAGATTTTTGCCACCTACACCACTGATAGAGGACTAATATCTAGAATATACAGAGAACTCAAGAAACTCAACACTAAGAAAACAAAACATCCAATAACAAAATGGGCAAATGAACTAAATAGACACTTCACAAAAGAAGAAATTCAAATGGCCAATAAATGCATGAAAAAATGCTCAACATCACTGGCAATCAGAGAGATGCAAATCAAAACTACCCTGAGATTTCACCTAACTCCAACTAGAATGGCCATCATTCAAAACACAAACAACAACAGATGCTGGCGAGGATGTGGAGAAGTGGGAACTCTAAGACATTGTTGGTGGGATTGCAAATTAGTGCAACCACTTTGGAAAACAGTATGGAGAATCCTCAGAAGAATGGGAACAAATCTACCATTTGATCCAGCAATACCACTGTTGGGTATCTACCCAAAAGATAGGAAACCAAACTACCAAATGAATGCATGTGTATCTATGTTCATAGCTGCACAATTCACCATAGCCAAACTATGGAACCAGCCAAGATGTCCATCAACAGATGAATGGATTACAAAACTGTGGGATATGTACACAATGGAATTTTACTCAGCCATAAAAAAAAACTCAATTACATCATTTTCAGGGAAATGGATGGAACTGGAGGACATTATGCTAAGTGAGATTAGTCAGGCACAAAAAATAAGAAATCAGATGCTTTCCCTAATATGTGAGAGTTAGGGAGAAATGGGTCATAGGAGGAACTCTTGGAAGAGCATCAGTAACTTTTAACTCTGTTTACATTGTCTTTGGATATACAATATTTTTTTTATTTTTTAAGGGAGTTTATTTACCCTTTTGTTGCCTGTGCCATTGAAATCATATCCAAGAAATCACTTCCAATTTCAATGTTGTGAGGTTTTATGACCCAGATTTTCTTCTAAAAGCTGATAGTATTAAGATTTATATTTAGGTCCTTTATCTATTTTGAGTTAATATTTGTATATGTGTTAGGTAAGGGTCCAATTTTATTCTTTTTCATTTATTATTATTTTTCAACAATATTTAGTTAAAAGACTAGTATTTCCTCCACCAAAAGTTCATGGAAACCTTGTCAAAAATAACTTGACAATGTATGGAAGAATTTATCTCTAGGCTTTTATTTAGCTCCAATGGTTTATATATCTGCCTTTAGAACAGTACTACACTGTTTCAATTATTGTAGCTTTATATGGTTTGAAATCAGAAAATATACATCTTCTAGCTTTGTTCTTCTTTGAGACTGTTTTGGGTATCTAGAGCCCATATTCCATATCAGGATAGATTTTTTTTCTGAAAAATAAATAAATAAATGTATGATAGTTTCACCTAAAAAAAAAAAAAAAAAGAAAAAAATATTCTCTGGTAAGAAAGAAAGCAAAAAGAAATATTGAAATGTTATCTTTAAGTCATCAAAAGTTTGGTACCAGACAAATGAAACTGTTATGTGAGATTATCAATGTTAATATTGTATAAATTGCTATAATACTAGATGTCAACCACTAAGCCAAGTGTGGGAAGGAGGGATGGGGAGGGAATGGGGTGGGGATCGGGTAGGGGCTAACTGGGCGATGTGTGCATGTATGTCTACAAAAGTATTTTATTTATACCACTATGATGTATGAATACATTGCACCAATAAAAAATAAATTAAAAAAAAAAAAAAAAAAAAAGTTTAAAAGTAAGGTAAAGAACTTTGCCAGGCATTAACTGTCTCAAAAACTGACCTCCCACATACTCTTTTTCAGGAAGTGAGGATTTACATTCGACATAATTTAAAGAGTAATGCTAGAAAAAATAAGAGATGAGATAGGATCCACCACAAAAGAGAGCAAAGGGCCTTCCCAGATGTATGACCAAAGGTGGCATCAGGCCGTAGCTGCATCCCAGGCTAGAGGAGCAACCGGTCTAGAATAAAAGGTCAGAAACCAGGTCAGAAAACTCCAGAAGAACAATACACCAATAAAAATTTTTAAAAGAAAATTCCAGAAGAGGTTTGCCCAAGAAACAAGTTCATAGAATACTGGATGCTTCTGAATGTATTGAAAGGAGATACCAAAAACTTACAGAGTTTGAGGCTGATTAGGCTAGAGGAAGGTACATTTTTCCCATTTTTCCCATAAAGAATCATTATCGGTTTTCAAGGCCAGAGTCTTTGTCACACTACTTAACTCTGCTGCTGTAGAATAAAAACATAGACACCATAGAGGCATGGCTATGTCTCATAAAATTTATTTAGGAAACAGCAGAATGGATTTGACCATCAGCCAGTGTTCTCTTCCTTGATATAAGGAAGAAAATCAGAAAATATATAAACATGGAAATTATTAATCCTAGAGAAGACAAAATGTTTCACAGAAACAAAAATGATGTTTTCATGGCTTAGATAAATGGGAAGAACAGCTACACAATCATGATCACATAATCACTGGATAGTAATGCTGCTAAAACCACAACGGAAAGGAGAGTGTACAAATACGTGCTGAGTGTCTGGAAGAACAGTGAGGAGAAAGCTAAGCCATTATTTTTCATGGTAGAAGTGATATCAAATGTGAAAATATCCCAAAGTAACCAAGGTGACTAACTTCTCGTCCCAACCGAGGCCAAGCTTTTCAGAGTAATGGACTCTGTGGGAATGAAGTGTTGGAAGTCAACGTGCAAGCCACTGGGCCCCAGGAGAGGTGTAAAGTTATTACTGAAATGTCTCATGGCACTGCCCCAAGGAGGACTCACAGAAGGGAGAAAGAACCACTGAAAAAGGTTAGGATTTCTCTCTTGTCACCACAGTATAACAAAAAGGTCTGATTATCCGCTAAGGAGGAGGCAGACACACTAAGCCCATTAGAACGAGACCAGTGTGTTGCCCAGCCATTGCTGATTCCAGCGGAACATGACTGAGAGAGGTAAGACATCCCAGGGTAACCAGTCCATAAGGGCTCATTGCTTTTGGCCAGACTTTGAACCAGTATAATGCTTTTGGCCAGACTTTGAACCTGTAATACAGGACTTGGTGTCTGGAAAAGGATTCTCCAAGCTTTGCATAGCAAAAAAAAAAAAAAAAAAAAAAAGGATCCTGATAAAAAATTTAAAAAAAAAAATTCTTCTCGGATATTGCCGGGTGTGTAATCCCAGCATTTGGGAGGCTGAGACCGGAGGATCGTGGTTCGCGGACAGCCTCAGCTACTAAGTGAGGCCCTCTGCAAGTCAGTGAGACCCGGTTTTAAAAAAAATAGGGCAGGGGGTGTAGCTCAGAGGTCAAATGCCCCTGGGTTCCATCCCCAGACCCACACACACACAAAAAAATTCTTCTCTGAGTCATCCAACCTGTGGCTTCTCATAAGCTTCCAGGGATATCAGAACTCCTATGGGGCCTCTACAAAAGAGGGCCTCTGGGGGCCAACCTTGTGGTTCAGTTGTTCTAATAATTAATTTTGACATCTTCACAAAGTCCAAGTTAAAAAGTCTCTTCTAGGTATTATAATATTAAGATATGTAGTAAGAATATCTTGAAATATCCCTGTAAAGATTCTTCTCCCCCGGGAATGACACTGCCGTACTCCATCTGAGGCACCACATCCTCACAAGCTATGAACTCTTCAGGATGTTGGAAGGGCTTTGAGCCACTGCTGGGAGGAACATGGAGCACTCGGAGGATCCAGACGGCTCCAGCAACAATGAAAGAAGCAGAGAATGGAGTGAACAAAATAATAATAAATTAGAAGGAGATAGAGAGGTAAATGAGCCCTTCCCTGTCCCCTGGGTTCACTTGGGCTGAGATGGAGAGGAAGACCATGGTAGGAGTAGCCTCCTGGATACACAGAGGGAAGGACGTGGAGAAAACGCCTGGGAACTAGTATCAGGGATCCCCATGGAAGCCGAGCCGATGCTCATTAGCCCTCAGTGCTGTTCTGACAGAAACCACGTCTCAGATACACGGAGGGTCTGTAGAGTCCATCACTAGCCAAGGCTTACCGCCTCCCTGGCAGCAGCTAACAAACTGGCATCTTCCCAGACTCACTGAATACGATGGGAACTGCCCCTTGAGGACCTCCAGGGAACTGTAAGCTCAGGCATCCAGAGTTAGCAGTGGATCGTGAAAGAGCACCCCTCAGAAGGGGGTCACAGCTACCCCAGCTGCCTACTCATGGCCTGGGTGGGCTCCTCCGACTGCTGAGTTACCCACATAGGCACCCTTTAGGGCACCTGCCGTTAATGAAAGTTTTTTGTCTATTTATTAAATAAAAGCTTGTGCCATGTGCATGATAATAAGCATTTTTCAAATTTCCATTTCCCCTGTTAACTATATCAAGGGATAAATCAGTTCCCCAAGGAAACAAGCTCTGAAATTAAAAGTTTTGGTTAGTCACTGGAATGAAGGGTTCCTTAACAAGGGAGTTCTCACTGGAACTCAATAAATGCCCAGACGAGACAGCTGCCAAATTCCAGACAGTAGGCAGAGCACCTGAGACAACACTTCTCTTTGGATAAACATTTACATGCTGTTCTCATAAGACAGTGGCCTTTTTTAGGCACTCTATGCTATTGCCTTTATAAGCAAAGGTTAAAAATTCGACTCAAGCCAGGCATGGCGGTGCACACCTGTAATCCCAGTACTTAGGAGGCTGAGACAGGAGTATCAAAGGTTCAAAACCAGCCTTGGCAATTTAGGGAGACCCTCATCAATGTAGCAAGATACTGTTTCAAAATAAAAAGGGCTACAGGTGTAGCTCAGAGGAAGAATGCCTTCAGGTTCAATGTAAGTTAAAAAAAAATAAAAAGAAAAGTTATACTCAGGTTCTGCATTCTGATTCAATTTTTTTTTTTTTGCAGTACTTAGAATGGAATCCACTCAGCCCTATTTTTTATTCTTTATTTTGAAACAAGGTCTTATTGAGTTGAAAAGGACTTCACCAAGTAGCTGTGGCTGTCTGCGAACCCTGATCCTCCTGTTTCAGCCTCCCAAATGCTGGGGTTACAAGCGTGCGCCACCTCGCCCGGCCTGATTCGATCTTTACCTTTAATTTATAGCCCTACATTGTCAGTTGAAGGTCATGTGCACTGTGTAAAGCTGCGCCCCTCAAATTTAATAAGCACAAAGGAATCAGATGTCAGCAATCCTATACATACTCAGCAAGGAATTTTCTCAAAGAGGAAAACAATGTAGCTGCTTTTTAAAAACAGAACAGGCAATGGCCTGGGTACAAATCTGTGGACCCAAGAATGTAAACAAGAGCTCTGGCTCTTCTAGCAAGAGGAAGAGAATGCTACTACGAAGACACCTGCCTGCTTTGGGTTTTTTTTGTTTGTTTGTTTGTTTGTTTCTGGTGGTACTGGGGTTCCTGGAAGCCCCTCTACCTCCGGGCTACACTCCCAGACCTATTTTTACATTTTTATTTGGAAACAGGGTCTCCTAAGCCAGCGCGCGCGGCTGGCTCCGAACCTGCGCGATCCTCCTGTCTCTGCCTCCCAGGCGCAGGGATGACAAGCGTGCCCACCACGCCTGGTTGGCACCTGCCTGCTTTGAAATGCCTGTGATAAGACGCTGTGTCTGTGTGTCATCAGAGAAGAAAGATGCTCCAGTGACGGATGAGAGTCGAAAGGGCCAGCCGCAGCCATGGAGTCCCAAGGGGAGTGCTGTGACTCAGGGGAAGACAGAGGGAGTGTAAAAACACGGGCTATAATCCCAGCAAAGGGTAGACAGGCTGGCTGGTGATGGAGGCAGCTCCTAACAAGTTTCTGGATGCCCTTTACAACCTCAACAAACTAGCTGCTCCAAGCACCTGGCTGGGTCGCCTGACTTACATAGACATAGTTATCAGGTCTAGACACAGTGAGGAGGGTTAGAGCCGTTAGAAAGGCCGTGGAGACTGTTGGAAGGGTTTCGGGCACATGCTTCAGGAACACGGGCACAGGCGAAGTGTGAGGAGGAAGCGGAAGGTGGGCCCTGGTGAAAGGCAGGTAACGTTTACGTCAGCGCCTAAGGTCAGAAAAGGAATTCTAGACTCGGCTGAAAGAACCGTACAGATTGTCTAACCCAGGATCTCTTTTCAAACAGAACAAAGAGAGACCAGAGAAAGTTGTTACTTACCCATCGTCAGATGGGTTGCTTTGTTGTTGTTTTTTTTTATTTTTTTATTTTTGTACTGGGAATTGATCCCAGGGAATTCCATCTCCGAGTTCTATACCGCCAGCCCTTTTTTATTTATTTTTGTTTTGAAACAACATCTCACTAGATTGCTGAGGCTGTCCTCAAACCTGTGACCCTCTTATCTCATCGGCCCAAGTACTAGAATCACAGGTGCACACCACAGAGATTATTTTTTCCTCTTTAGACTCTTCCCACCAAAATAGTTTGGCCTCTTTTACTTGTGTTTCTTAAAGACAGGGACTTTTGGCTTCTAACAGTCTTTGCATTAGATAAATCCTTGTTTAATGTGGGGTTTCATGGGGATAAAGTCAGGCCCGCAGGCCTCTTCTCCGCAGGGAAACCCTTTCCTTCCGGTCCCTGTTCACCACACAAATGAAGCCGACCACCTCAGCAACCTAGTGAGACCCTGTTTCAAAATAAAAGAAGAGGAGGTATAGCTCAGAGCTAGGATGCCCCTCAGTTCCACCCCTAGTACCACAAATGGAAGGAAGAAAGGAGGGAAGGAAGGAAAGAAGGGAGGGAGGGAGGGCGGGAATATCCTTAATCTTAATTAACAGATTAAACTAAAGATCTTTATAGGTTTGAAAACTTTCTTGAGCAGTAATATTAGATCAATCCTTCTAAAATGCATAAAAGGAGTCTCTCAATTAGATTAATTTTTTATCTCCCACCGCCTCTTACTCTGTAACGTTAAGAATACTCACGGTGAAGGCGGACATGGTGGCGCTGATGGCACACGCCGGTAGGCCCAGTACTTGGGAGGCTGAGACAGGAGGCTCGTAGGTTTGAAGTCAGCCTCAGCAACTTAGCAAAACCCTCACTAAAAGGGCTGGGAGTGTATCTCAGAGGTAGAATATTTCAGTACCAAAAAAAGAAAGAAAGGAAAACTAAAAAGAAAGGAAGGAAGTTCTCAAAGTGTGATAAATCAAAACAAGCCCCCAAACACTACTAAGTTTGATTTGAACCAAGGGAGTCTCCCCACCTCTCTCAGTCACAGCTGAGCCCTCAACCTGCAATCATTCACGGAAGTGAATTTTTATAGATAGATTATACTCTCCGTTTAGTGGCTATTTTTTCCACAAACACATGAAACTGTTAAATACAAATATTTGGGTTTCAGTGTATCCCAAACACCTTTAAAGTGTGTGTGCCTGTAGATGAGTAATAAACTTAGCAATTTCATTTATAGTAACATTTTCCTAATATGCTAAGATGTATTTACAAGAATGTATATCACAACAGTATTTAGAACCACAAAACAAGGAAATAATCAAACTATCCGTCAATCAGAAAATACTGATTATCCTGGGAATCCACCGGGCAGTACAGTTGATCTTATCCTGGGTTCCAGCCCAGAAGCAGAGACCAAGTGCTTACAAGCAGGAACTTTATTTGGGGACCCAAACCCAGGGAATAGTTGTGAGGTACAAGGAGAGGTGAGAATGGGGGGAAGAAACCCCCACTCTACAGGCAGATCATCAAGCCAGAAACTATAAGGAACTGGAAATCCGGGCGTGGTGGTGCACGCTTGTCATCCCAGCATTCGGGGAAGCTGAGACCGGAGGATCGCAGTTTGTGGCCAGCCTCAGCTACTTAGTGAGGCCCTTTGCAACTCAGTGAGACCCTGTTTCAAAATATACAATAAAAAATAGGGCTGGGGTGTCGCTCAGATGTAGACACCCCTGGGCTCCCTCCCTACCATGAAAGAAAGAAAGAAAGAAAGAAAGAAAGAAAGAAAGAAAGAAAGAAAGAAAGAAAGAAAGAAAGAAAGAAAGAAGGAAAGAAAGAGAGAGAAAAAGAAAGAAAGAAAAAAAGAAAGAAAGAAAAGAAAAGAAAGAAACTGGAGCTTGATCCAACCAGGGGCCACTAAGGAACCCCAGTCTCATAATACCACACTGAATTAAGGAACCACGTCATCATGTGCTCTTTGAATTACCAGCCTGTGGGATAGTATCGGGAGCATCTATTCGCCACCCCTGGCACTCCCCCATCCCCACTGGTTAAGGTTTTTCTAGTGAGGTTGACACCCGTACACTCCACACCTTTTGACACATTCTCAAGTGCTAAATGGGTCTCCCCAGTTTCATGCATGGGGTGTGTGAGAAGCCCCAGGCAGAAACTGAGAAACATGGGGTGCAGCATCGGGGTGTAGCAACAGGGCAGGGAAGGTGTCGCTTGTGCAGGGGCTGAGAGATTCATGGGCAGCGTAGGAGCAAGAGGTGTCCGCCCAGCACCAGGGCCTCGGAGGGCACAGGTAGTCCTCTCCCTTATTGACATGACAATGCCTGTTCCTCTTTAACAAGGGAATAAAGCACGTGACCAAAGAGTTTGTACAGTTTGATCTCCTTAGTGTTCGTTAGCTGTGTTTTGTTTCTGGCTATAGAGTTTCTCAAGGTAGCTTTTTTTTTTTTTTTTTTTTTTTTTTTGCGGGTCTGGGGATGGAACCCAGGGGCATTCTACCTGTGAGCTTCACCCCCAGCCATAGTTTTTATCCTTCATTTTGAAATAGGTTGCAGAGGGCCTCACTAAGTAGCTGAGGCTGTTTGTGAACCGCAATCCTCCTGTCTCAGCCTCCCAAATGCTAGGATTACAAGTGTACACCACCACGCCATCTTCAAGGCAGCTTTCCAAGGAGAGAGGACTGTGCAGTGAAGGAATCAATGGAACAATCAGGAAACGAGGATCTCCAAGGAACCACAGCACAGACAGCCCTGCGGAAACTGCAGCCCTCAAACAGGAAGACAGTTGGAATCCCAACACTTGGGAAGCTGAGACGGGAAGATTGCAGGTTCAAGGCCAGCTTTGGCAACTTAGTAAGGCCCTGTTAAATTTTTTTTATTGGGCTGGGGGTAAAGCTCAGGTAGAATGCTTCTGGGTTCAATCTGAGGAGGAGGAGGAGGAGGAGGAGGAGGAGGAGGAGGAGGAGGAGGAGGAGGAGGAGGAGGAGGAGGAGGAGGAGGAGGAGAAAAGGGCTTTCCTCTTTCACTCATTTCCCAAGAACAACTCATTCAATGCTTATCCTCTCTGCCTGCCTTCTTGGCCCTCTTCACTGGGAGGGCTAGGGGAGGAGCCTTTGGAAGTCCACTGTTAAGAATGGCTTCGTTCTCACTCTGCAGGGCCCCGTGCAGGGCTAATCGTCAGTTGCTACGTCCCAGTACACTTGTACAAGTTGTTTGTGACTGATGCAGCCATATCACTTGCTAAATATTTTTAACATCGACTGTGTACACACAGAGCTGTATCTACACAGGCACATATATATGCACACATATATTTAATATGCATTTATGGAGGGGAAGAAGAGACCGAGAAAGAGCCTGTACCGGAGCCAGCGGAGGGAGCTGTGACTGTCTTGTACACACAGATGCATCGTCTTATGTACACAGTAGCAGCACTTCCACGCAGAGGAACTTCCTTCAGCCCGGTGCTAGAAATAGCTCTTTCTCCTTTTGGGCTAAACAGAGAATGTGGCAAAAGGAAGAAGGAATCTGAAGAGATTTGCTCTTCCTGTCTCGGGAAAATATGTGTTTCCCAGGAGAAAGGTGTGGAGAAAAGAACCCAATAGTGTCTCTTCCTACAATACAGCAAAGCAGGTGCTTGGGCCCTCATAATTAAATAAATTTGTCTTAGAGCCGGGAAATCAAAGCTCCTGCGGCAGTGTCAACTTGGAGAATGAGCTGGTGCCCCAGAGCATAAGAATCCTGAAAAACATATTTCCTCGTCCTCTTCTCCTGCCTCTGCGCATAACCAGCAGCCAACATTAGGAAGTAATCTACTAAAATCCTGAGCACTTCAATGAGGTATAACTTAGGGCTGATATTTGCCCTTGGGGTCCTTATGTTTATCATGACTTCCTTAGATTAGAAAGTAACCTCCCACCAGGCGTGGTGGCGCACGCCTGTAATCCCAGCATTCGGGAGGCTGAGACAGGAGGATCTCAGTTCGCAGCCAGCCTCAGCTGCTTAGTGAGGCCCTCCGCAACTTACTGAGACCTTATTTCAAAATAAGGAATAAAAAATAGAGCTGGAGGTGTAGCTCAAGAGGTAGAATGCCCCTGGGTTCCATCCCCAGTAGCCCCCTCAAAAAAAGAAAGTAACTTCCTTTTGGTCTCTAGTGTGTGCTCTGGATGCGAGCCATGACTGGGCCAGGTCAAGCAGCGGATTTTGTTCTCTGACTCCATTTAGGTCCCTGAGCACCTAAGCAAGGCCTTTGGTCGCTGGTTAGGCTCGAGAAGCTCTAGACTAGGAGTCTTGAAAGGGGGAAGACTTGGGAGGCTACAGCCTTCTTGCAATCATGAGGCCAGACCCTGTCTACAATTTGAAGAGAGAGAAGTTAATGCGATACTGGGTCCTGGGAATATTTCCGGAGCACCTGTGTCAAAGCAACAGGTAAGCCAACCACGTCCCTGGACTGGCCAGTTACAAAAGCCAGTAAGTTTTTTTTTAATTCAATTAGGTTGAATTGCAACCAAAAGAAACTTAACTGACACACTGCTTCTAACATATACATGACAGTTTGCTTCTCTGTCTCCTCCAGGAATAGAAAGAACAGTCAGAAGTAAGCCTTGCCAATAAAGTATTCTGTACAGGGGCATCTGGCCCAGTTTTGACCACCCCAGACTCCTAAATCTTGAGCTGAATTAATTAAGTTGGTTCCTTTTTTTTTTTTTTTTTTCAGTACTGGGAATGGAACCCAGGGCACTCTACCTCTGAGCTACACCCCTAGCCCTATTTTTTTATTCCTTATTTTGAAACAGGGTCTTACTAAATTGCAGAGGGCCTCACTAAGTAGTTGAGGCTGTCCTCAAACCTGTGATCCTCCTGCCTCAGCCTCCCAAATGCTGGAATTTCAAGCGTGCCCCACCACGCCTGGCAAGTCGGACCCTTACATAAAAGATATTTATTTAAGAAAAGACTTTACATGAGTCTTAATTTCAGAACTGGATAAAGAAACTTGTTGAGCACGATACAATTCATTTAATGAAAACAGTTACATACCAACTACAAAGGAGTTCTAATAAGGCTGAGTTCTAAACTCCAAACTCACCGGGCTGGTGGCGCACGCTCGTAATCCCTGTACCTGGGAGGCTGAGAGAGGAGGGTCACAGGTTCAAGGACAGCCTCAAGGACTTAGAGGTCCTCCACATGTAGTGAGACCCTGTTTCAAAAATAAAGAAATACAAAATAGGACTTGTAGGTAGGATGGGGTCCATCCCAAATACTAAAAGTAAAAATAAAATAAACAAATAAATTCCAAATTCTCTGGGGAATTGGTTTTTAAAAAGAAACTCTGTTAGTTTGGCCACCAAAACCATCTTTACTTTTGCCCAGATTTTCTCTTTTCCTTTGACCAGGCCAGTCCTTAGCCTCCTCACATGGGGAGAGCAACCGAACATTGCTTCTTGGTACCAGGGTCTTTGTTCCTATCCAGCCAGTTATTTGTAGTTATTTCTGCAGTGCTTCCAAATTCACTTTAAAATGCTCATCCCTTATTAATAACATTTCTAAAGAGGTCTCGCCAGGCTTTCCCAGTAAGTACTTCAGACCATTTTTAGCTCTGTGGTTCTTCCCAATTTAAAAACAAAATGAATTTCACAAACAGAATTGAAATGTCAAGTTTTACTACCATCTGGATTTAAAAACTGCAAGAAAAACTAGGTTTGGGTTGTTGTATCTTTGTAGCCAAAGTGAATGCCTTCCAGCACATTTGTTTATCAGCCCATTGACTTTTCTATCTCCACACATTTTACTCCAGGGGCATCAGGTATTCAAGTGGAAAAGGAAAAACCATCCAGGAAGTTCTAAGAAGACCCTGTAGCATCCAGTAGCTCCATCCACTGTAGCAGCAGGGGAATCTTCCGATTCCTCATCATCATCGTCCTGAGAATAAACCTGGTCTGCCCACTGCTCTGAATTTAGAGCTGCGAATGTGCGCTGACTTGGCTCTGCTCCTCCGGGAGCTTACAATCTGATACATGTACAGACATAAAGGATATACTTAACACGGGTTTCGCGGTCCGTCCATTTAAAGCACAGAGAGGCTCCAGAGCCTTCAGGTAGAATGGCAGCCACCGAGATACATGGTAATGGTGGCCCAGCTGAGTGTGAGCCTCTGCCCTTGCACGAGACTGTGGCTGAACAATACCCTGACTAGAAGAGTCCCTCCCGGATGCAGCCCTTGGGCAAGAAGTAGCCACCAAACTTTAGGGATATGGAGACTAAGACCCTGGGAAGTTAGGATTTGGCTCAGGGGCCCTGTGGGAGTCAGAGATAGGACCTGGACCATGAATTGCTGTGTTGGCTTCCGGGCAATATATCCCGGTTTGTAAACCTGGCTCCCAAAACCTTGGTTCCTCCCCTGCTTCAGGTGCCCCTTGCATGCCCATGGCTCAGACCCACGGATGATCCTGCTGTCCCACACTGTGCAGAGGCTGGACACCGTAGAAAGGACAGAGGTGATCCCGTCCCTCACCGAGCTTATATTTAGTAGGAAATATAAATTTTATTTTTCATTTTGTATTATGATAATACAATACAGAACAGCCAGGTATATAGGTGGTGCACAGCAAATATAGGTGGTGCATGCCTATATTTCCAAGATTTGGGAGGCTGAGACAGGAGGATCACAGGTTCAAGGAAAGCCTCAGAAAGTAGCGAGACTCATCAACCTAGTGAGACCCTATTTCCAAATAAGAATAAAGTAGAGCCAGATGTGCAGCTGGGAGGTAGAACGCCTCTGAGTTCAACCCCAGTAGTAGTAGTAGTAGTAGTAGTAGTAGTAGTAGTAGTAGTAGTAAATGGAACATACCATTTTAACCACCTTTAGCTGCACGATTTGGTGGCATTAAGTACATTCAATTCACTGTCACCACTGATAATCTCTAGAATCCTTTTCATCTTACCAAATTGAAATTTTATACCCATTAAACAATAACTTCCTCTCCTCTCTCTCTCTCCCCAATCCTTGAAATGCTCCATTTTTTTCTGTGTCAATGAATTTGAATATAAATATTATACAAATATAATATAAATATTATACAAATATAATATAAATATTATATATAAATATAAACATGAATATAAATATTATATACTATTTATCCTTTTGTATCTAGCTTATTTCACTTAGCATAATGTTCTCAGGGTTCGGGGTATAGCAGGTGCCCAAATTTCACCCCTTTTTAAGGTTGAGTAATTCTAACATATAGGTGACATATATATATATATACACATGTATACACACATATACATATTTTATTTACCCATTTATCCATTCATCTGTTGATGGACATCTGAGATGTTTCCACCTCTCAGCTAATATTAATAGTGCTGCTGTGAACACTGGTGTGCCATTATGTGTCTGGGTTCCTGTTTTCATTTCTTTTGGATATACCTAGAAATAGACTTGTTGGATCATATGGTAAATCTATTTTAAATTTTTTCTGAGGAACCCACTATACTGTTTTTCATAGTGGCAACATAAAAATATCCCTAACAGCAATGCGCAGGGTTCCAATTTCTTTGTACCCTCACCAGCACATGTTAATTTTTAGATTTTTTGTTTGGTTGGTTGGTTGGTTGGTTGGTTGACTGGTTGGTTGATTTTAATTAATAGTCAGTCTCCTAGTGAGTGTGAGTAGTACCTCATTCTGATTAGGTTTTGTTTTGTTTTGTTTTGTTTTGTTTTTTGTTTTGTGGTACCAAGGATGGAACCCAGGGTCATTCTATCTCCGAGCTACACCCCCAGCCCTATTTTTTATTCTTTATTTTGAAACAAGGTCTCACTAAGTTGCAAAGAGCCTCACTAAGTGGCTGAGGCTGGCCACTAACCATCACCCAGCCTCCCAGACGCTGGGATTACAAGTATACGCCACCACGCCCAACTACAGGCCGTCCAGCGATGTGCTGGCTGGGAGAAACGGCCTCACAAGGAGCTGGAGCCCTCCACACACAGTCTGTCCCTTCACCGTGAGCAGCAGTAAAGCCATAGGGCTCCCCGAGGAGGAGGGACAGACAGAAGGCCCAGAGTCTGTCTTGGAGCAAAGACTTGTGGCCCCTGGAAAATGAGACCGTGTGGAGAGTTGGGGTTGCTGGCACCTCCAGAAGGAGTGGAAGAGCCTCATCTTCAACCAATGGCTTTCCTTTGCTCCCTCTGGCCCTGGGGCCTGAGTCGAGTCGCTCTGAACCCTGAAAAGCCTCTTCTTTCTTGATCAATATTTCGACAAATGATTCAAGTAAGATGTGATTGAACTGTCCTCATGAACAATTCAAATAAACTCCAGCGAGAGTTGAGACTTCAGACAACTCTCGTTGTAACAAAGCAGTCAAAAAATAAGTAGACAGAGACACAGGACACATAGAGGAGAAGGAGGGAGGGAGGTGGGATAGACAGACAGACAGACAGGTAGATGGATGACAGACAGAGAGATATAGATGGATGGATGGATGATAGATGGATAGATGATACATGAAAAATAGATAAACAGATAGATGAATGGCTAATAGATAATAGACAAATAGATGATGGATATAGAGATAGATGATAGATGATAATAGATAGACAGACAGACAGACAGATAGATAGATAGAAGAGGAAGAGAAGGAAAGGAAAAATGAGAAGTAAGATTTATGTAACCCTTTGATGGCTAATAGGATGTCCAGATATTCTTTAGAATAATTCAGCATTGCAATCTGATGCAAAAGATAAGCCTGTTTAAAAATCATCAGCCGAGTTTCTCTCTCTCTTTCACTCTTTCTCTCTCTTCTTTTCTTTCTTTCTTTACTTTTCTTTTGTGCGTGTGTGTACTGGGGGTTTGAACACAGGGGCATTCTACCTCTGAGCTACACCCCCAGCCCTTTTTCTGTTTCTGTTTGAAAACAGTCTTCCTAGTTTACTGAGAGCCCCCCTAAGTGGTAGCGGCTGCCTTCAAGCCTGTGGTCCTCCTGCCTTAGCCTCCCAAGTGCTGGAATTATGGACCTGTGTCACCAGGCCCAGTCAAAGCTAACTTTCTAATTCCCCGATGTCAGCATCCAGAACATTAGTACAATTCCCAGACAAATGAGGGTTTAAAGTAGGAAAGGCCTAAAAGGAAGAGTTAGAAGTCCGTTCCGGAGCGGTCTTCTGACCTTCTGAATCTGAAACCAGAGCTAAAGAGGGTTAGGTACCTCAACCAAGTTACTCCACCAGCACATGCTGAGGCTAATGTCCTCCTTCCATGTCCATGAGCATCCTTACTGTGCGTTCTCTAGCTCTCAGCCCTCTCATCCCACTCCCACCACTTCTTTAATGTATCCCATGGATGTCTCTTTGAATGGCGGTAGTAGCATCCTCTACCTTTTCCACAGCCGCTCACACCCACTGCCCTGTAGACCCAAAGCTTGGCTTAATATCCTCTCCTCCTCTGTGCAGATGGACACCAGAGCCTGCGTGATACCCACTCTCTGGACACCACCCTGTCCACTTCTGACCACAGAAGCGCCTGCAATCCAGAAGTATTTTGAAAACTGCTCTGTTCCTGGGAACTACTTCTTCCGACTCCAAGGGTCTTTCCTATCGCACAGCGTCCACCACAGGACTGCCGTGTGCTTTGTAAAGCTGCCACGGCAGATAGCCAGGCAAGACGAGGATTTTTTTTTTAACGCAGCAGCATTTCAGGGAACATCAAACTACCCAAAGAAGTAAGAATTATTCACCCAGGGCACAGACTTATTTATATAACTAGCACAACTTTTAAAACAATGCCCATGTATGATGCCATTTGTTCCATTAAAGAGAAAAAACCTCGCCCGACCTTTGCAGGCCCATTGTTTAACTAGCTGATTCAAAGTCAGCATCCCAGGCATTACTGCACGAGAGCTCTGTTCTGTATTCCAAGATATTTCTATGGTATGACATTCCTGAGCTATATTTACTTGAGGAAGCTGGCTTTGGAACCACTTTAGAGCACGCCCAGACCTGTCATCCCGCCAGCATTCCAGTGATGTCCTCATCCGCCCTGTCCTCCACGCCATTCTGCTTCTTCTGTTTCTGCCATTCCTCCTCCCCTCCTTCCATGTCCATGAGCATCCTTACTGTGCGTTCTCTAGCTCTCAGCCCTCTCATCCCACTCCCACCACTTCTTTAATGTATCCCATGGATGTCTCTTCGAATGGCGGTAGTAGCATCCTCTACCTTTTCCACAGCCGCTCACACCGACTGCCCTGTAGACCCAAAGCTTGGCTTAATATCCTCTCCTCCTCTCAGCTGAAGGCCCTGGCTTCCCCACGATCTGCCATCCCTGTTCATGGCTGTCCACAGACCCGCCCAACTGCTTTAGAACCAGGCTCCCTGTCTTCCTCCACACCCCGTCCCACACCCACATCCTCGGATTCCTTGGATTCTTCCACCCATTCCTCTGTACTGCGTCCCTTCCCATCAGCTTTGGGAAGGTCTGCGGGTACTGATGACGGCATCAGGACACTGGCCTGCTTCCTCTTCAACCCAAGCAAAGTCTACCTTTGTTCCTTCTTGCCTTTCTTCAGCAAAGCCCAACTTTGCTTTTCCGTGGCATCCATACCCTGACCCCAGCCATTTCTAAGATCCCAAACTGAAATTCAGTTTACCTTTTAAGTCATATACTGCCACCTCTCCAGCTTTCTCATTCTTTTCAATGCTCCCCAAACACACACACACACACACACACACACACACACACACACACACCCCTTTGGCCTTCACAGTAGCCCGTCATCCCATAATATGCCTCAGATGGGCTTGAACTGCCTCTCCATCCTCCCATCCTGACGGCCAGACAATCCTCCACCCCCCCAGCATCCCTCGCCCCTGGGTCTTCCCACATTGCTGATCACGTCTCTTTCCTGTTGCTCACCAGACTATCTCTGCCCATGCTTCCATTTCTTCTCTCAGTTACCTTTAACCTTGCTGTAGCATTGAAATTGAGTTGGGGATCGTGAAGGAGGCAAACAGCAGCCAAGTTATTAAAGGACTCTTTAATCAACGGCACCTTCGGGTGAGATCTGCCGACTGTGGGGGAAAGGACCGGGGACCGAGCAGCAGAGCCACGTGCCAGTCAGCAGAGTCACATGGTCAGAGGGGAACTGAGGGTATTTCTGTAGCCGGGTCCTGGGGTGGGGCTAGCCAGTCCTCTCCTGACATCTGTAGACTTGGGGCCTCTGGAATCTGCTCGTGATGTCTGGAGTCTCCTCCCATCTCCGCTCTGGCTTCCAGGGTTCGGCCTCCTGTCCCTGTTGCGGGTCCCGTGGGGGAGAGAGGGACCTGACCTATCACTCACAAAGCCTGGCTTCCATACACGACTATGCCGATGTTTACTTTCCACCCACTTTACTGAAATCCATCCCACTAACACCAAACAGATCATTCTACTTATTTCTCGTGTCCTCGATGTTTCTGCAACCGTTGACACTATTAGCTAGATAAAAGTTTCTTCCTTAAAAGTTTAAGTTTATAGAAAATAAAGGCTAATCAAAATGTTCTATATATAGTTTATTTTCCACATAATAATGTGTACCAAGAATGTATGCTTAATACTTCTTTTTTGCGGTACTGCAGATGGAAGCCAGGGGCATTCTACCTCCAAGCTACACCCCCAGTCCTATGTTTTATTCTTTATTTTGAAACAGGGTCTCACTGAGTTGCAAAGGGCCTCACTAAGGAGCTGAGGTTGTTCTTGAACCATGATCCTCTTGTCTCACCCTCCAAAATGCTGGGATTACAAGCATGCACCACCATGCCCAGCATTTTGCTTAATATTTCTGAATGATTTTAATTTTTCTGTTGTATTGCAACTGACCAAAACAATGTTAAGAATGCATTTTTATAAATAGGTGCTAACTGATCATGGAAATAACTTAGTAATGAACTATATAGGATGTTAATAATAGGCCATATGTTTATGTCTGAATTTGAAATTTTAAACAATCACTAAGTCATTTTGCTTTATCTTGAAGAACATACACTTATTTTAGTTCTAAAAATCAGGAAACTCCTATTTATGGCAAGAAATATTCCACTGAAATATTGTGTTGTAACATGGAAAAATATGTTTTTCACAGTTTCTATCAATGTGAAATAAAATTTAATTCTGACTTTTCTGTGAAAAAAAAAAGTTTCTTCCTTCCTGGTCATCTTGCTCTTTTGTCTTTATGTGAGTCAGCTTTGGGTTCCTATAACAAAATAATCAATTTGAAAGGAGGGAGAGTGTATTAGGGCTCACCGTTTTGTAGGACTGAGTACATGGTCACTTGATCCGGTGTGAGCTAGAGATCGAACCCAGAGCACAGCACCTGCAAGGAGGGCGCTTTGCCCCTGAGCTGCGTCCCGGCCTCCTCCACCTGCGTCTTGTGTTTGTAGGCCTTCTTCCTCCTCCCCTTTTCCAATAGTGCACCCTCACCTTTTCACCCCATTTTTCTTCCCCTCTAGACCTGATCTATCTACGCTTCATACCCTCATATTCTACGATTTGGGGAATGAAGATTCAACCTAAGTGTCGTCATTTGCTAAGGAGAGGGTTCGACACATAGTAGGTCCTCAACAGGTGATGGGATTAGTGAACTGGGAAAACATGTGCAAAAAAATGCCCTCTCGTCAGGAGAGGGTTCGACACATAGTAGCTCCTCAACAGGTGATGGGATTAGTGAACTGGGAAAACATGTGCAAAAAATTGCCCTCTCGTCAGGAGAGGGTTTGACACATAGTAGGTCCTCAACAGGTGATGGGGTTAGTGAACCGGGAAAACGTGCAAAAAATTGCCCTCTCGTCAGGAGAGGGTTCGACACATAGTAGGTCCTCAACAGGTGATGGGGTTAGTGAACCGGGAAAACATGTGCAAAAAACTGCCCTCTCGTCAGGCGTGGTGGCTCACATTTGTAATCCCAGCATTTGGGAGGCCGAGACAGGAGGATCACAATTCGTAGACGGCCTCAGCTAGTACTTAGTGAGGCCCTTTGCAACTCAGTGAGACCCTGTTTCCAAATAAAGAATAAAAAATAGGGCTGAGGGCTGAGGGTATAGCTCCAAGGTAGAATGCACCTAGGTTCCATCCTCATTACTACAAATTTTTAAAAAAAGAGCCCCACCACATCTTCCTTAGTGGCACCCATAGTCTCCTCCCATTCCAATCCTGCAAAGTTTGCCTTCCTCTGAGCCTTTTTCTCCAGTTTGTAATTCTGTACTGTTTTTTATCCTCTTCTTCTTCATTCAGATCCTCTGTGTGTGTGTGTGTGTGTGTGTGTGTGTGTGTGTGTGTGTGTATAGGGGACACTGGGGTTTGAACCCAGAGACATTTTACCACTGAAATACACCCCCAACTCTTTTTTTCAAATTTTGAAACAGGGTCTTACTAAGTGGCTGAGGTTGTCCTCAAACCTGCAATCCTCCCATCTTCTAAAAACCCCGGTGCTTGTAATCCCAGCATTTGGGAGGCTGAGACCGGAGGATTGCGGTTCACAGACAGCATAAAAAATTGGGCAAGGGGTATAGCTCGGAGGTCAAATGCCTCTGGGTTCCATCCTCATTACCGCAAAAAAATAAAAAATAAAAATAAAAAATAAAAACCCCAGTGATCAGGCCCCTTATCTGCCAGAAGCCTGGAGTCCATCCTCCTGTTCTCCGAGTGGAGCAGCGAGCTCAGCTTGCAATCAAAGTCCTCCGTAACGTGGCTGCACTTGTTACTACATGATTCCTAAACACACCCGTGTTTCTCCCCACTGTGTCTTTGCTGATACACGTCCTTTGGCCTGTGGGGTTTTTGTTTCCAAGCAGACGCACTGAAACCTGGCCAACCTTCCAGGCCTGGCTCGGTCTTCTGAGTTGGCTTTGATTTGCTGTTTGCTTTAGTTTGGGTTGGGACTGATTTTCAGTAGTTTCTCACTATCTTTATTTTTATAGCTCTTCTTATGTATTTTCTTCCTCTGCCATAGAATAAGACCCCTGAAGAAGGTCCCATCTTCTTATATCCCCACAGGACTCAGCAAAGCTCTTCACACATCAAAGACAACCTGTGCCAGAGAGTCAAGTTCCCGTGTATAGATCTTTAGGAAGTCACATGCTGGAACTCGTTGTTTTTCAAACTGTTCATTATGACCAGTTTTCTATGTAAACGAAATGCCAGGCTTCTGGGTGACATCTCTCTTAGACAGTGACTTAGAAGATCAACTTGATCACACTGGAGAAACACTTCCCATCCACTTCGGCCTCTCCGTCTAATCACAGTGATGCTGACCTCATGGGCGAAACATAGATTCAGAGAAAAATAATTGCCTATAATCTCCTTTCCTGGTTAAAAGATAAGAAAACACCCCTCCCTCCCCCGCTGTCAACTCAGGCTGAACAGGGGCAGGGTTAAACTTTCAAAGCTTTAGGATGCTTGGTACAAGCCACCACAGAGTTCCGGGCTTCGTATTAGCAAGTGCCTGGGGTCACAGGGACTAACTCCAGCCGAGCCACTGACAGTACTAGGGAACTCATAATAAACAGAAATTCATTGGCTAACGTTCTGGAAGCTGGGAAACATGGTACCCAGGTGCCAACAGGGCCTGCCTGCTGTGTAACATAGTAGAAAGGCCAGCAGGGTGGGGGCAGCGGCACGCAAGAAAGGGGTGACCCGCCCCCAAGAAGATGGCATCATTAATCCATTCATGAGAGCATGATTTTGGCTTCTTCTGGCCAAAGACCGCTGAGGGGCCCACTTTCCCAACCCGTGCCAATGTCAATTAAATTTCAACCTGTCTCGATACGGACAAACATTCAACTCATAGCACAGGGTGACCAATGCAAGGTGAAGTTCCACATGGGACCCTGGAACAGCAGCAAAGAGGCCACTGGAGCCGGGCGTGGTGGCGCACACTTGCAATCCCAGCATTCGGAGGCTGAGACAGGAGGATCATGGTTCAAGGACAGCCTCAGCTACTTAGTGAGGCCCTCTACAACTTAGTGAGACCCTTTTTCAAAATAAAGAATAAAATAATAGGTCTGGGGCTATAGTTCAGAGGTAGAATGCCCCTGGGTTCCGTCCCAAGTACAGCAATAATTAATTAATTAAAATACCTATTTAAAAATAACAATAAAGTCAGGCATAGTGGCATGTGCTGTAATCCCAATAATGGGGAGGTTGACACAGGAGGATTGCAGGTTTAAGCTCAGCCTCAGCAATTTAGCAAAACCCTGTTTAAAAATAAAGACTAAGCCAGGCGTGGTGGCGCACACTTGTAATCCCTGCCCTTGGGAGGCGGAGACAGGAGGATCATGCTGGTTCGAAGCCAGCCTTGCTGGCTTAAGAGACCCTGTTTCCACATAAAAATATATATATAAAATAGGTCTGGGAGTGTAGCCCGGAGGTAGAAGGGTTTCCAGGAACCCCAGTACCACAAAAATAAAATAAAATATAGACTAAAATAGGGCTGGAGAAACAGCTCAGAGATAGAATGCCACTGGGTTCAAGCATAAAAATAATATTGATAAACCAACTCACATTCTATAAGAAAGCTTTAAAAGAGGCAGATTTTCGGTTTTATGCATTTTCTCTACAATGTAAGAAGCCTTCCAGTCTCTCCTGCCTAGACGACATCTTTTCCCAGTATAATTACAAATTAGTCGGGCCATAAGACTTGATTGACCTACTTAGAATGTTGGTTCTTCCAATTGTTCATTAAACTTACAAACTAAATTAATGCTTGTTCGTACATGTCTTGGCAGAACAAATTAATACTGAGCAAATTAATAACTTTGGCTCTTAACTCCTGTGATTTTGGCAGGTTACACTTGCAGTTTCTGCACAGGGGAATCTCTGGGTAAGGATGTACTCGCCTATTGGCGCTGTCCTTAATGAGTGTTAGAAGAATACCCCCAGAGGGGGAGCCGACCTCGGCAGACCTCCTTGTCAAAGCAAGGAGAAGCTGGCTCAGTGCCTCAAAAGATACTCTGACGGAAACGTGAAATGGGAATCCTGGGTGGTTGGCGAGGCAGAAACTCCTTCACTCGCCGACACTTTAACACCTGAGCTAAGAATTCCGAAATGACAGGCACTGAAGGGTTTCCGTTCCTACTTCAGCGGCGAAAGAGCCTCCGTGTTGTTAGACAGGAGATGCAGAGACGTGAGCTGAGGAGTTCTCGAAAGCCACAACTGGGTATTCAACTAACGCATCACAAGTGGTGACGCTCGTTTGAAGAGATCTGGGTTTCTCGAGCGCGCTCCGCCGGGCCCTGCGCCCCGTGTCTCGTCTCTTCTGGTGCCAGGAGAGGATGCGGGGACTATGGAGACCATCCGTACCCTCAAGGTACTGGTGTTTGGCACCCGGAATGGAGGAAGTACACAAGTAGTTATAAGCGCTAAGTAGAAGTTAATAGGAATATGTGCCCCAAGAAAAGTACAAAGTGCTCCTGAGAGTCGAAAAGGAAGACATTAAAACTGCTTAGAAGAGAGATCGCATTTTGAGATAGCATTTAAGGACACTGGATGGCAAAGGGACCATCTCAGCACTCACTCCGGTTTTCAGTTTGCCTAGGGGAGAGGCAAATGGTCTCAGAGGATGTGGCTTTTAAAAAGACACAAGATAGACGCTAAATGTAGGGGAGGAAGCGGGAGGAGCTGCATGAGATTACGTCCTCTTAGCACATCTCGCTTGATGGCTCCCCTGATAGTAACTGCACTGTGGAGACACCAGGCGATTCCTTAATCGAAGGACCAGCATTAACAGACCCAACGAAGAACAGAGGGACTTGCTGTGACTCCAGTGTCAGACCCTGAGAAGGACACAACCACCCTTTTTGTTGTTTTCTAGCCAGACAGGCCTTACTTGAAACCAGTCGTAAGAGAACATCACACAAGCGGGCGTGGGGGCGCACACTTGTAATCCTGGCACTTCAGAGCCTGAGACGGGACAGTCGCGGTTCGCGGACAGCATCAGCTACTTAGTGAGGCCCTTGGCAACTCAGTGAGACCCTGCTTCAAAATAAAGAATGGAAAATCGGAGATAGAATGCCCCTGAGTTCCATCCCCAATATCACAAAATAAAAGAAAAAAATCACACAAAATCAAATTGAGAAGTAACTGGCTTGCATTCTTCAAATATGTCAATATCATAAAAGACAGAAAAATGAGTTCTTCCAGATAAATAAAATTAAAAGAGACAATATACCTAAATGCAAAATATCTTTCCTTTTTTTTGTATCTGTGTGTATGAGTTACTGAGGAATAAACCAGGAGCGATCTACCTCTGAGCTACAACCCTAACCCTACTTTTTTTTTTTTTTGAAACAGAGTTTTATAAATTGAGGGGGTCCTCACCACTAAGTAGCTGAAGCTAGCCATGAACCTGTGATCCTTCTGTTTCAGCCTCTCAAGTAGTGGGATTACAAGCTTGAGAAATCACACCCAGCTACACAAAATATCACCTTGTACTGGCTTCTGAATTAGAGGGGAGAAATGCTAGAGAGAATATGACTGAGACACTAAAATATTGGAATATAGATTATAGAGGTTTTTAAAGTATTCTATCTGTATTACGTTTCCTAATTTTTTTTTTTTTTTTTGTACTGGGATGGTACCCAGCTGCATTCTACTTCCAAGATACACCCCCAGCCCATCAGAGGTCCATACTAAGTAGCTGAGGCTGGTCGCAAACCTTCAGTTCTCCTGCCTCAGAACTAGGATTAAAAGCATACACCACCATGCCCAGCTCCTGTCTTCAGGAAAGACACACAAAAGGATTAGGAAGTAAGTGGGTATAATGTTCACCACCTACTCTCAAGTGATTCATAAAAATAACATACTAAGCGGGACGTGGTGGCACATGCCTGTAATCCCAGCATTTGGGAGGCTGAGACAGGAGGATCACGGTTCAGGGACAGCCTATTTAGTGAGGCCCTTTGCAACTCAGTGAGACCCTATTTCAAAAATAAAGAATGAAAAATTAGGGCTGGGAATGTCATTCAGAGGTAGAATGCCCCTGGGTTCCATCCCCAGTACCGCAAAAGAAAAAAAATTTTTTTAAATAACAACACTAAGTATATATGAAATGTGTGTGTGGTGTGTGTGTGTGTGTGTGTGTGTGTGTGTGTGTGTGTGTGTGGTAAGGGTGGAAACCAGGAGCTTTTCTACCTCCAGGCTACACTACCAGACCTATTTTATACTTTATTTGGAACCAGGGTCTCACTAAGTTGCTGAGAGCCTCAGTAAGTAGCTGAGGCTGGCTTTGAACCTGTGCGCTCCTTCTGTCTCAGCCTCCTAAGCGCGGGGATTATAAGCATGCGCCACCACGCCCAACATATATATGGAAATATGAGCAAGGAAGTGATAAAACAAATATGACAAAATTTTAATAATTGATAAGTGCAAATAAAGGATACATGAGATCAAGGAGGAGTTCTTGGGGTTATTTTTCCAACCTTTCCATAGTTTCAAATTATTTTGAAATAAAAACTTTTTGAGAGTAAATACCCTAGAAAGCAGTAAAATCAAAGATATTTTCATGTATAAAATTTCATAATCAAGTTCCATAATGAAGGTTATAGATATTTTACATAGGTGGAAATTACTGCTTATATAACACCTGAAACTTTAAGATATTCTTTTTTTAATTTTGCTTAATGTCATCTTATTGAAATATTTCTATGTACCTGTTTGTCTGCATATTGTGTTGGTCAGTTTGCCATTACTGTAACACACTACCTGAGGTAATCATCTTAAAAACAGGAAAGGCAGCACTAGAGTTTTATCGTGTGATGCCTGTGCACCAGCTGCCCTCTTGATTGTCTAGAATATTTCTTTTCTCTCTAAATGCACAAAGAGAGGCAGAAGCAAATTGTTTTAAGGAATGCTGTCTCCATCCTTTGTCCCCAGAGGCAAAGGAGCTTCCATAGGGATTTCTCAGGCAGGAGAATGCATTGTAGAAAGAAGGTACAAGTCAGTTTTTAAGACAGCCATAAGAAGTGACGTGAAAAAACTTAAAACTGCAATGAAAGCAGTGGGACCCACCAAAGTTGAATTGCCCTCTCCAGAGGATTTCCTACAGAAACACTCAAAGGAAAACACTCTACCACCCAAGAAGAAGGTTGGACTGGAACGAGCCCAGGAAGCCTGCTGTGTCACTGAGGACAGAGCCTCCGATCATGGGGATACAGATTGGAAAGAATTTTATACACAAATGCGGCCGACGTTATCGTGGAAGTGGCTCGGAACCCTAAACCAATGTATGTGGACAAAAACAATGCGACAACATGACCTTGACACCTCGGGTCAAGTGCCGAAGTACATCAGTAAAAAGGATTATGGTGCGAAAGGAGGAATAAAGAAAGCTCGAGAGGAATATGATCATTATATCCAGGAAAACCTTAAGAAGGCAGCTGTAAAAAAAAAAAATAAAATTAAAAAAAAAAAAGCTATCCGATGAAGAAACAGAAGTGGTTCTTCTGGGCTGAAAAAGAACTGGAACGAGGTACACAAAGAGCTCCAGTCCCTCTTCGTCTCCACAGACTCCATTCCAAAGAAGGTTCACAAACAGAAACTGGAACGAGAGATGAAACAGCTGGAACATGGCACTGGTGTGATTGAAAATCACAAAATTATTTATATTGCTAATAAGTAAGAGTGTGTTTTAAAAATAGAATAATTTAATACTGAAAAAAACATGGATGATATAAAGTGAAACCATAAGTGTTTTGGAAGATACTATAAAGAGAATTTTTTTTTTTTTTTTTGTGGTACTGGGGTTCCTGGAAGCCCTTCTACCTCCGGGCTACACTCCCAGACCTATTTTTACATTTTTATTTGGAAACAGGGTCTCCTAAGCCAGCGCGCGCGGCTGGCTTCGAACCTGTGCGATCCTCCTGTTTCTGCCTCCCAAGCGCGGGGATTACAAGCGTGCGCCACCACGCCCGGCCTTATAAAGAGAATTTTAAAAATCAATCAAAATGCTTAGGCACAGCCAGGCATGATGACACATGCTTGTAACCCAGTACTTGAGAGGCTGAGACAGGAAGATCGCAGGTTCAAAGCCAGCCTAAGCTACTTAGTGAGATCATCTGCAACTCAGTGAGATCCTGTTTCAAAATAAATAATAAAAATAGGGCTGGGGGTGTAGCCTGAAAGTAGAATCCCCCTGGGTTCAATCCCCAGTACCATAAAAAAAAAAAAATGCTTAGGCACAAAAAAAAAAAAAAAAAAAAAGGATGAAAGGTCTACTCTCGCTCACACTTTTGGAAATTTCAGACCACAAAAGAGCAAACCCACGGTTTTGAGAATGTGTCAAGGCAGCACACAGCATATAACACATATAACAGAGAAGGCCTGTCCACAGCAGGAAGCAAGAAGAGAGAAAAAAAGAGACCAGCATCCCATAACTCCCTTCAAGGACACGCCTCCTTTATCACATGACCTAAAACCTTTCCCTATGCCCCACCTCTTAAAGGCCCCACCAACTCCTCATAGCAATGCTTAATATAGGTGCTTTTGGAAGATATTTCAGATTCAAACTATAACATGTATTAGTCAATGTTTAGTAGCTATATAGTTCTCAACCGTTTAATCATTCTGCTACTGAACATTTCTGTCTTTTCCAGTTTTAACAATTATTGTATCACTGCTGTGAACATAACCATAAAAGCTACTTTATTTCTTTGGGGACTATTTCCTAGGAGTTTTACAGTAATTTTGTTGAATCAGATCTAAAGGACCATATTTTGCTTTTGAAGTCAAAATTATATGGATTGAGATCTACCCATGCCAGAGGACAATTCTCACACTTGCAAATACAGAGTCAGACTCAGATATAATAATCAAGTCATTGGTACCATTGCCGGATCACAATTCTCAGACACACACTCACCCTCACACACACAAGCACACCACGCACGCACACCATGCACACCATTCACCAAGCCCGAGGAGCAAGCCAAACGGGGAGAGAGAGGGCCGCACAGGGTCACACCAATACACTATTGCTGGAAGACTGTTGCCAACCCAGCTGGAAAGCTGTGTCCAGTTAAAATACAGCACAGCAGATCAAACCTGCCCGTGTTCAAATGGCCTGGTTTTAATAAATATGTCTCATTCTTACAGAACTTCCAAGATTTTAATATAGAAACTGGTTAGTTTAAAAAAAAAAAAACAAATAAGATGCGCTTTTGACTGTAGATGTGTCCGGGGTGTTTAAACGTCAAACAACTAAGGAATAATTTTGTATGTAATGATAATTATTTCAGGCTAAAGACCAAGTTGCGCCAATGTTTATAAACATGGAGCAGCAATTAGCAATTTCAGCAATTAGGAATTGGTTTGTAAAGGACAAGAAGAGCATAAAGTTTTGCAGAAACCCTACTTCCATTTTTAAGGAGTACATGTCTACACTAAGGTATGTCTCTGCTGGAGACTCTATGAGTCTAAATAGGAAATGCAAGCACCTGAATTCTTACCAATGCCATGAACAACGGCAACATTTTCCGAAAAGCTGCCTGTCACGGGGGAATGACAAGGAGTAACAGAAATGAGCTGCCTCTTGTCTGGGGCGCTGGTTACGTGGGTACATGCCTGTGATGGCTTGGATCTGGAATATTCCCCAAAAGCTCTTGTGTTGAAGCATGGTCCACACTGCAGCAAGGTTCAGAGGTGGGCTTTTGACCTCATAACAGGATCAACCCATCCAGCGGATTATCTGTCGGTAGCTGAATGAACTAACAGGAAGTGGAACCTAGTTGGAAGAAGTACGTGATTTGGGGACATGTCCTGGGGGAAATTATTTTCTCCCCGCTGCCATGATGTTTCTGACTTGAAGCCGGCCAACTATGGACTGAACCTCTAAAACCAGGAGCCAAAATAAAACCTTGCCTCCTCTTAAGTTGTTCTTGCCAGGTATTTTTGTTACAGCAACACAGAGCTTACTAGCACGATGCCCTTGTCAAGACTCTCCAACTGTTCACTTAAGGTCTGTGCATTTAACTCTGAGGGATATCCCGAAAGCACACAAAATTGAACGCTAGCAGACCCGCTGTGTCACTAATTTGTTCTCTGAGCTTATGCAAGTTGTGCAGACTCCGCCGCCTCATGTGAAAAATAAGAGGGTGTCTTCAATGATCTCTGAGTTTTCTACCAGCTTTAAGGGTCTAGTTGGCAATTTAGAAAAACAGCAATGAATTTATGAACGTTACTAACCCAATTTAGGAACTTGACTGAACTTAATAAATTTTGTTTTGTTTTGTGTTTTGGTTGTTTTTTTTTTTTTTTTTTTTGTGGTACTGGGGATGAAACCCAGGGGCATACACACTCAGCCCCATTTTTTATTCTTTATTTTGAAACAGGGTCTCACTGAGTTGCAAAGGGCCTCATAAGTAGCTGAGGCTGTTCATGAACTGCGATCCTCCTGCCTCAGCCTCCCAAATGCTGGGATTACAAGCCTGTGCCACCACGCCTGGCTCAATCATAATTTTAATTTTTCATCATCATAATTTTTTATGTGGTACTAAAGACTGAAACCAAAGGCATTCTATCTCCAAGCTACACTCCCAGCCCTGTTTTGTTTTGTTTTGTTTTCACCAGGTCTCTATAGGTTGCTGAGAGTCTAAGTTGCTGAGGCTGGTATCAAACCTGTGATTCTCCTGTCTCAGCCTCCCAAGTACTGGAATTACAGGCGTGCACCACCGCACCTGACTCAGAATATTTTAACGAAGGGGAGAGCACCCCTGCTTGATGAGATTTGGATTTAGTATTTTAGTGATGCAGAAAGACATGGAGACTAAACTTTCCAGTGCAAAAGAATAAAGTACACCTTTGCTTCCACTCGAGCCCAGTCAACTTCTCACCTTTACACGCAGTGGTAAGAGGCTGTACCAAAGGTTCTTGGCCACGTGGGAGGGCTGTCACTGATAGCCACTTCGTCCACAAGTCAACAGAGCCACAAATAATGAAATCACAGGGACCCTGACTCCATCCCGCCTGCAGAGTCTGCTCTGCCCTGGGACAGACGCTCTCTCTGCTGGGGTAGACCCTGCACTAGCAGGTGACCTGACTGCTCTGGGGACAACTCTGCACGCTCATGCCAGCTGGGGCCAGGGCTAAGCGACGGGGGGGACGACGAGGCCCAGCTCTGCACCACTGTTGGTCTCCTGAGGTTGGAGTGGAGTAGGGGCCAGCCTACACCCATGCTGGCTGGCTACCTCACCTCTAAAGTGTGCTCAACTGGTGTATGCACTGGCAGACACAGACCTGCACCCAAGCACCCCTGCTGGAAATGAGAGAGACAAAGGGCGGCCGAAAAGGCTGGCCTGGCCTTTTAACTGGCCCCAAATGTGTTTCCCAGTCTTCTTGGCTGAACGCCATATCAGCTCTTTTCTAAGAGCAATGGTTGACCTCGGGCAGCAGAGTGAACTCTGGCCCGCGTGGCGTGATCCACAGATCCCTCTGCCCCAGATGTCCCCTCGCGCTCCTTCAAAACTGCCCAACGTCCTCTACTGGAGACTTACTCATTTAGTGGAATGAGCGGCATCTTGAGGTGGAAGTGTCCTTGGGACAGTAAATCTCCGGGATCGTTCCTGCTGTGGCCTGAAGTCCCTTCATCCATCCATCCCGCTATCAGCCGGCTGAGGTCCTCAGTTCTAGAATACAGGAGTTGCTGGGTTAGGCTTTACTATTGCTACTTTATTTATATGTTCACTTGTTTGTTTTACTCAGAAGAACTTACAAAGGAAGGAAGAATAGCTGGGGAGCATGAGGACCAGCCAGGGAAGGATGGAGAGGAGAGGAGAGATGGAAGCTGCCCAGACACAGCGGGGAGCCCCTGAGTTCGCAGAGCCTGGGAGGAGCCGGCCGTGAGCGCAGACCCCAGATAAGTCCCATTGCTTTTCCACGTGGGGACCAGCCTACTCCAGAGAATTGCACTCGAGTTCTGGGCAATGAGCTGGTGTTGCATAAGCTCTGCCTATCTTTTAATTAATAATGCAGTGATTGATAAGGAGGCCATTTTCTAAGCACATAAGCTAATTAAAGACAACCCAGTAAGTCTGTGGGGGGAAAAAAACAGAAAAAAATAAGTGTACACACACAAAAAAACCATCACATACAAATATAATTTAGGTAAGGAATGGAATTCCCAAATTACAAGTGATACAGAAAAAATGGCCCCATGTCCATTTTTCTCCCTCTTCACGGAGGCAAAGGGAAGGCTGTAGTATTTCTGTGTGTGGCGAGCGTGGGTGGAAAAGCTCGTCTTCCCACAGTGGCCCCTCTCTCAGCCTACATTTCACAGAGCTGTGGCCCCAGCTGAGTTCGGATGAGAAAAAAGACAAGCCCTACACAACTGCAGGCTGCCTGTTCTCAAAAGTGACCCGCAAAAATGTCCGCACTGGCCGCTCTGGGTCAGTTGCAAATAAATAAAGTTTCCCCACGCTGCCTGGCTGTCAAAATCACTCCGGGTGCCCGTCTAAATCCAGCCACACCTCGGATTTCTGACTGGGGTGGATTTCTGATTGGAAAGGGCCCAGGAAATTGTGATTTTTCTCCAGCATCTCTGATGATGTCTATCAGGCAGACTCTGTAAACATCAGCATCAGGTATTGTTGGCTTGGACAGAATTCTGTGGGGTAGAATGGAATTTCTGGGAAGAAAAGTAGGAAGGAGGCCAGAGGGCATTGTTTCTCATCTAAGTGTGGGAATGTGCACTGCGGCCCCTTTGAGAGCACCGAGCAGGTGAACGGCGCAGGCGCGGCTGGAGCAGAGAGCGGCCCATGATGTCAACAGAAACAAGAATCCAAGATAAGGAGACAACGCAGCTCTGCAGCTCTCCTACGGTGGCCTATTAATAGCCACGAGTGCGCAGGCCTTCTAAAACCATACGGGGAGGATCCAGGTGTCGTGCAACTTAATATGGTATTCCTTGACGTGAGGTGGTAACTCCTAACCCCACCACTAACCCCCCACCAAAAAAAAAGATCATAAACCCAAGCTGGTTAATGCAGGAAGTTAGAATGTGGGCACTTTGAAGAGCTGGATTCAAGGGCCCTACCCAGATGGAGCTCAGAGGAGCTGCCCAGGGCTCCTCCCTGAACCCCATACAGCAGGCTCACGATACATGGCGCAGGCCTAAAAAGGACTGCAGAAAGGCAAAAGGAGTCATTTATATTTATTTTCTTTGTTGTTGTCACAGGGTCCTGCTAAATACAAAATTAGCAGTCGCCAGCTGGGCGTGGTGGCGCACGCTCGTCATCCCAGCATTCGGGAGGCTGAGACAGGAGGATCAGGGTTCGCAGACAGCCTCAGCTACTTAGTGAGGCCCCTTGCAATGCAGTGAGACCCTGTTTCAAAACAAAGAATAAAAATTCAGGCTGGGGATGTAGCTCAGAGGTAGAATGCCCCTGGGTTCTATCCCCAGTACCACACACAAAAACACACAAAAAAAACAAAATCAGCAGTTGTCATACATTGCTTCCTATTTGCTTGTGAGTATTTTGTCAGAAAGCAAGTGAGAATGAATATTTCTACCTTTTTTTTTTTTTTTTTTTTTTTTTTGGTGGTACTGGGGTGGAACCCAGAGGCCTCCTACCTCCGGGCTATACTCCCAGACCTATTTTCTATTTTATTTGGAAACAGGGTCTCACTAAGTAGCTGAGGCTGGCTTCGAACCTGTGTGATCCTCCTGTCTCAGCCTCCCAAGCGCGGGGATTACAAGCGTGCTCCACCACGCCCAGCCTACAACCTTATTTTTTAATTTGAAACAGAGTCTAATTTGAGATAGAGTCTTGTGATCATCCTGTCTCAGTCTCCCAAGTATTGGAATTATAGGCATGCACCACCACACTCAGCTGAGAATATTTCTTTTTTTCTTTTTTTGGCAGTACTAGTGATGGAACGCAGAGACATTCTACCTCCAAGCTACACCCCCAGTCCTATTTTTTATTCTTTATTTTAAAACAGGATTTCACTGGGTTGCAGAGGGCCTCACTATGTAGCTGAGACTGTCTGCGAACCACGATCCTCCAGGTCTCAGCCTCCCAAATGCTGGGATGACAAGCGTGTGCCACCACGCCCGGCTCGGCTGAGAACATTTCTTAACGGCAATGGAGCCTGCTTCCTGCTGCCCCTATTCATGAAGACATCATAATTGCATCAACAATAAACTTCATTCTCACGCATAGAAACAATATAAGCATTGACATCACTAAGCCAAACATGAGAAGAAGGGAGGGGCGGGAATGGGGAATCGGGGAAGGGCTACATGAGTGATGTGTGCACGCACGCCTCTGCCACCTCGTACCCCATGCAGACGTACGACTGCTCCTATAGAGAGCGTTGGAAGAGAAGACTGAAAGTGAAAAGTACCGAGTAGTATTATGATGGGGGGAGAAATTAATGTTGCCTAAAAAGAATGCGTCCAAATAAATGGACTGCTTTTAACCATGAAGCTGCTTTCTAGTGGGGGAGTAGCCAACATAAAAAGGACATTTTGTCTAAAATAAAGCTCTCTTACTATTTAAAAACAAAAACCAGAGGAGCTGGGCGTGGGGCGCACGCTTGTCATCCCAGCATTAGGGAGGCAGAGATCGAAGGATCGCAGTTCACAGACAGCCTCAGCTGCTACTCAGTGAGGCCCTTTGCAACTCAGTGAGACCCTCTTTCAAAATAAAGAATAAAAAATAGGATTGGGGTACAGCTTGGAGGTAGAATGCCCCTGGGTTCCATCCCCAGTACTGCAAAAAAAAAAAAAAAAATAGCACTGGGTATTCTGGAAAACATCAATACACCACAGAAATCTTTAAAGGAAAGGACAGCCGGGCGTCCCACACCGGGTGTGGTGGCACAGGACAGGGAGAAGTGGAAGACTGGGGGTTAGGAAGGAAGAAAGGACTGTCAAAAACAGCTGCCTGAGCTGGGACAGGTGGTGCACGCTTGTAATCCCAGCATTCGGGAGGCTGAGACAGGAGGATGACAGTTCACGGACAGCCTCAGCTACTTAGTGAGGCCCTCTGCAACTCAGTGAGACCCTGTTTCAAAATAAAGAATAAAAAATAGGGCTGGGGGTGTAGCTCGGAGGTCGAATGCCCCTGGGTTCCATCCCCAGACCCACAAAAAAATAAAAATAGATAAATAAACAGCTGCCTGGAAACTGGCTTGCTGCTGTGACTTTGGTCTCCCCACCTCTGGAAAGGGTGCCATGCTTAGTCCCAGCATCTCCCAGCACAGCAGGCTCTCTGGCAGGAATGCACCCTGGGAACAGTCCTGTGAGGGCGCCGTGGTCCTCCTGCCTTTTGATAAAGGGAGCGGGAGGAGCGTGTGCCTAATGGCGGGCTGGGAAGAATTATCACAAGAAGAACTTGAGGCTCCTGGGGGTGGACTCTACTGATAGCAGAGGGACGAGCTGGACGCCAGCCCGCGAGGGTGGAGGATCCGCGCCCAGCTGGCAGAGAGGGGGACCGAGGAGGCTGCAAAGAGCGAGCAGAAAAAGCCTGCAGACCTGTGGCCCGGCAGCTCCGGAGCTGTGTGCAGACAGATAGACAGACAGACGACAGACAGCTGGCGGTGTGCCTCGGCCCCAGCTCGTGCTGGTCCTGCTCTGCGACCTCAGCAGAGGAAAGGACCTCTCTTCCGGCTGAATCCTTAGTGGAGCCATGCAAAAGAAAGGCAGGTGCTCTGGGTCAGCGGGAGAATGGGAAATTCCACCTTCCTCCCCCAGTCTAAAAACACCACAGCTGGCCGTAGTAATCCCAGCACTTGGGAGGCTGGGAGGATCGCGATTCACAAGCAGCCTCGGCTACTTAGTGAGGCCCTCTGAAACTCAGTGAGACTCTGTTTAAAAATAAAGAATAAAATATTGGGCTGGGGGGTGTAGCTCAGAGGTAGAATGTCTCTGGGTTCCATCCCTGGTACTGTAAATAAATAAATAAATAGATAGATAAATAAATAAATAAATAAATAAATAAATAAAAACACATGTGGAATTTGGACTAGTTTTGTGTGTGTGTTGTGTGTATGTTGTGTGTATGTTGTGTGTGTGTGTGTGTGTGTTGCTTGCTCTCCTGCTCACGTTTTTATTTTTACTTGGCTTGCCAAAGAACAGCAGGGACCCTGAAAGTCAACTTTTCAGAGGAATATTTTCACTAAAATGAATTTAGGCCAGGCGTGGTGGCACACGCTTGTAATCCCCGTGCTTGGGAGGTGGAGACAGGAGGATCGCACAGGTTCGAAGCCAGATGCGCTGGCTTAAGAGACCCTGTTTCCAAATAAAAAGTATAAAAATAGGTCTGGGAGTGTAGCCCGGAAGTAGAAAGGTTTCCAGGAACCCCAGTACCACCAAAAAAAAAAAAATGAATTTAGATTAAAAACGGCAATTTCGCCTCTTCTGTTTTGTCTCTGAGTTTGATGATCTCCTTTGTGTTCAGGATAATGGCTGGGTTCACCCCTGTATCTAATGGGGGAAGAGAAAAGGAGAGGAGAGGAGAGAGGAGAGAGGGGACAAATGTGGTTTTATTATAGAATTTACCTTCCCTATTATATAATTACCTTTCCTTTCCCCAAACTCTCCTCACGACACCATCTTCCTCTTTACGAAGACACTCCTGACATCAGGGGATGTTGTTTCCTTGACAACGCGACACCTGGGCGCAAATGCCAGCTGGCCATAGTATTTCCTAATGGCTGCTTTAGGACTGCAGGCAGCAAGCTGAGAAAGCGGGGCATTTGGGGAGGCTAGAGACTAAAGCAAGCCTGCGTACTTCATAGCTGACAGAGTGGGCAGGATCTAAGCCCAGTCACACACTTAAAGATTGCTGGGCGTGGGCCGCACGCTTGTCATCCCAGCCTTCGGGAGGCTGAAGCAGGAGGATCGCGGTTCACAGACAGCCTTGGCTACTACTTAGTGAGGCCCTTTGCAACTCAGGGAGACCCTATTTCAAAATAAAGAATAAAAAATAGGGCTGGGGTGTAGCTTAGAGGTAGAATGCCCTTGGCTTCCATCCCTAGTACTGCAGAAAATAAAAAATAAAAAAGTAGGGTCGGTGGTGTAGCTCCCATAGAAAGGGCTTTCATGCCACCCCACATTACAAAAGAACAGCTTGGCTGTACGCGGTGCTCCTGCCAGGCTGCCTGTCTGGGTGAGGATTCTGAGTTCTTCATCATCTCATCCAATTCCTGTAACCACCCAGAAGCCTGACATCATGAAGGCCCACACAGATTTCCCTAGGGCCCAACTCCACACAGTCAGGATATGAACTCTCCTGACTCCACCCCGTGTCTGCTGGACCAGCCTGCCTGCTGTCCCTCCGCGCGGTGCACTCTGGGATACTCCTGCATGAAGCCTTCCTGGCCCACATCCTCTCCTCCCTGGCTCTGGGCTGCAGCCGGGTGTGCTCCTAGGTCTGTATCAGTATCTCCCAACAGAGCCTGCGTAGCCCTGGAAGACAAGGTCCATGCTTTATTTATCTTTATAACCCCAGCACCTACCAGGTGACTGGCAGAGACCAGAGCTTACAGATGAGGAGATAAGAGACAGCTGGGGGAGCCGCCGGAATGAAACATTTATCATTCTCATGGCGAAACTAATATTATATAACTGGCATTGCTATAATTATCCATTTTTACAACACAATATGGATAGTTGATACCAATGAGTCCATTTGGTTTTCAGCTTCACTTTCTGCCCAGCAGCTCTGTGATAAATTAGACAGAGAAATGACCTTTTATTTGTTTTTTCTTGGGGACTCGGTGAGACCCAGGGGCATTCTACCTTCTACCTCCAAGCTACACCCCAGCTTTATTTTGTACCCTTTTTTTTTTTTTTTTTGGTGTGTGTGTGTGTGTGTGTGTGTGTGTGTGTGTGTGGTTCTGGGAACAGAAACCAGGGACATTGTACCTCCAAGCTACACCCCCAGCCTTCTTTTTTTTTTTTTTTTTTTTTTTTTGTAGTACTGGGAGTGGAACTCAGGGACTTTCTACCTCCGGGCTATACTCCCAGACCTATTTTATACTTTATTTGGAAACAGGGTCTCACTAAGTTGCTGAGAGCCTCACTAAGTAGCTGAGGCTGGCTTTGAACCTGTGCGATCCTCCTGTCTCAGCCTCCCAAGCACCGGGATTACAAGCGTGCACCACCACGCCTGGCTCCAACTCTGTTTTTATTCTTTAATTTGAAACAGGGTCTCACTGAGTCTCAAAGGTCCTCACTAAGTAGCTGAGATTGTCCATGAACCTCAGTCCTCCTGTCTCAGCTCTATTCTTTATTTTGAAACAGCATCTCACTGAGTTGCAAAGGGCCTAAGTAGCTGAGTCTGTCCGAGAACCAGAATCCTCCTGTCTCGGCCTCCCAAATGCTGGGATTACACCCAACTTTTTTTTTTTTTTTTTTTTTTCTTGCTGTACTGAGGATTGAACCCAGGGGCATTCTACCTCCGAGCTATACTCCCAGCCCAATTTTTTATTCTTTATTTTGAAACAGGCTCTCACAAAGTTGTGGAGGGCCTCACTCAGTAGCTGAGGCTGGCTACAAACCTGTTTCAGCCTCTCAAATACTGGGATTACAAGCGTGTGCCACCATGCCCAGCTGTGAAATTATATTTTATACAGTGAAATTTAAAATATCTATGATTTTCTTTCTTTCTTTTTTTATTTTGGTACTGGGGATTGAGCCAGGAGCATTCTACTTCTGAGCTACACTCCCAGCCCTATTTTATTTCTTATTTGGGAACAGGGTCTAAGTTGTCCAAAGCCTTGCTAAGCTCCTGACACTGGCTTCAAACCTGCAATCCTCCTTTACCAGCCTCCAAAGTACTGGGATTACAGGCCTACACCACCATGCCTGGCTCTCTATGCTTTTCAAACAAGCTGAGAATTTCTTTGCACTCAGTGTTTCTGTTGGATCAAGTTGCAGTCCGATGTGTCCAGAGACCCCTTTCTGCTTCTAACTTATTTTGAACTGAATAGGTCCTAGCCAGGTGTGATTGAAAGAGAGGCTAAGACAGGAGGATTGCAGGTTGAGGCCAGCCTCAGCAAGTAGTGAGACTCTCATTAACCTAGCAAGACCCTGTTTCAAAATAAAAATTTAAAAACAGGGCTGAGGATGTAGCTTGGAGGTAGAATGTCCCTGGGTCCATCCCCAGTCCCACACAAACACATACACACACACACACACACACACACACACACACACACACACACACTGAAAAGGCCTAACAGAACAAAAATTAAAAAACTGAAAAGGCCTACCTAACAGTATATAACAAAGCTCAAGTGTTCAGGCTCTCCCTATAGTAGTCAGATCCCCTGTCCCAGGGTGTATCAGAGAGAAAGACAGAAAAAGGGGGGGCCCTCAGGAGCACTGCTTTGTCAAGTAAGCCCCACGCTTGGGAGGCGGAGGCAGGTTTGAAGCCAGCCACGCTGGCTTAAGAGACCCTGTTTCCAAATAAAATATAAAATAGGTCTGGGAGTATAGCCCAGAGGTAGAAGGGTTTCATTCCCAGTACCACCAAAAAGAAAGAAAAAGAGAGGGAGAGGGAGAGGGAGAGGGAGAGGGAGAGGGAGGGAGGGGGAGGGAGGGAGAAAGGAAGGAAGGAAGGAAGGAAGGGAGGGAGGGGAAGGCTGGACGTGTAGCTCAGAGGTCGAATGCCCCTGGGTTCCACCCCCAGTATCGCCAAATAATAATAATAATAATAATAATAATAATAATAATAACAATAATTTTTTTAATATAGGACTTTGCCAGAGACAGCCAGTGGCCACCACATGGCCGACCCATTCCAGGACTTCACAAAGTGGTATTTAACAGGCTCCCAAAGGGCAAAGCCACACGAGACTCCTGGTAGCGCAGTCTGGATGTGGGCCTGCTGCGTTCTAAGCTAGAACGGAGCAAATGCTCGCAGAACCCTAAGTTCTAGCTCCCCAGTAGTGCGCACTGTTTATCATCCAAATCCGCCGCGTTCGAGAGCCACCGCTCTGGCAGACAGCCCGTGTGACGTGAACTTGGTCAGACCCCCGACGCCCGAAGCCCGGGCCACGTATCACCTGTCCAGGGAGGGGCTCTGGCATCCATGTCCCAGTGGGTGTCGGTGGGTGATAAGACCAGGCAGGACAGGGCGACCTGGGACTCTGAGTCAGCAGAGCCAGGGGCCGAGCTGGTGAGAAAGTTTCCAAGAAGGGGCAGGCACTGGGGAGCTCACAGGCCGCCAAAGGAAGGTGGTCTGAGGCTTCGGGCAGCGTCCCAGAGCTCTGGGATGGCCTGTCACAACCAGAAACACGTCCTAGCAAACGAGCCGCATCAGTGGTTCCTGCAAAGAAAAGATGGGAGAAAGACTAGAAATCCACCGCTCAGCAGGGCATCCGGGTGCGGTGGGACGCCTCACAAGCCAGGTGCCACCTGAGGCAAATCTCTGGGCGATATCGGCGCCTCTGAACGGAGCTGATGGGAGCAGATCTTTTGCACGACACTGTGAGCAGCTGAGGAAGGGACACACGTGAAAGAAAGTCAGCGAAGGAGCCCAGCGCTGCGCGGTGGTGGCGGGGCCTGGGTCGCCCTGGGCAGCACACCAGGGGGATGCTCTGGGCCCACAGGAGGGACCACCGCGCTGCCACCTCACCGTGCAGGGGAGAGGGGAGCTTCAGGCTCCAGCAGCCTGCACAAGCCTTCTTCTGCCTGGCTGTCAGTCACACACACACACACACACACACACACACACACACACACACGTACACACGCACACGCATAAAGCAGCCCACACAATGTCTTGCACATAAGACTCAAAATGCACTGGTTGCTTTTAATTCCTGCATAAGCATGAAGGACGCAGCCGAGGCGTGAAGGACAGCCCGACTCTGAAGCAAGGAGCTGGCTTCCTGTTTCTTACCTCGTCTGGGGGATGCTGATGGAGAGGGCCAGGCCAAGCTGCCTGCAACACAGAGAGGGGGCACTAGCTCAGGCAGCCGCAGGCTCCTTCTTACTTTGAATCTATGAGAATTTTTTGGGGGGGCGCGGGTCAGAGGATGGAACCCAGGAGCATTTGACCTCCAAGCTACATCCCCTGCCCTATTTTTTTATTCCTTATTTTGAAACAGGGTCTCACTAAGTTGTAGAGAGGCTCACTAAGTAGCTGACTCTTAATAAAGACTCAGAACAAGCCGGGCGTGGTGGTGCACGCTTGTAATCCCAGCATCTGGGAGGCTGAGTCAGGAAGGTCGCAGTTCTCGGACAGCCTCTGCTACTTAGTGAAGGCCTTTTGCAACTCAGTGAGACCCCGTCTCAAAATAAAGGATAAAAAATAGGCTTGGGGCTGTAGCTCGGAGGTAGCATGCCCCTGGGTTCCATCCCCAGTAGCACACACACACAAAAAAAGACTCAGAACAAATTCATTGCATATTCTGAAATCCACCAGCTCCAGCCATTATGAAGAACAGTCCGGAGGTTCCTCACAAAACTAAATATAGATTTGCCATCTGATCCAGCAGAGCTACTTCTAGGAACATGTCCAACAGCACTGAAATCAGTATGTCAGAGACATCTGCACCCCATGTTCCTCACAGCATGATTCCCCATCGCAAAACAGTGCAATCAACTCGAGTGTCTCAATGGAGGCGCAGAGAAGGAAGACGTAGGAGGTATACATGGGAGAATACCATTCCGCCACCAAAAGAAAGAAAAATCCGGTTTTTTGGACAAAATGAATGAACCTGGAAGATACAATGGAGGAGAAATTAGCCAGGTACAGAAAGACAAAGCTGTGTGGCCTCGCTGCCCCTGGGTTCCATCCCTAGACCCGCAAAAAAATAAAAATAAAAGTATGTGAGGTGACAGCTGTGTTCCTTAGCTTGATAGAATCATTGCACAATCTATACACATGGCAAAACATCATGCTATACCCCACAAATATACACAGTTATTATTTGTTAGGGTTTGGTCTTAAATGTCCCCCAAAAGCTCCTGTGCTGCAGGTTTGGTCTCCAGTGCAGCGGTGTGCAGAGGTGTGGCCTCTGGAAGTGACCGCATGGTGAGGGCTCCACCCTCATCAGTAACTCATCGCTTACACATTACTAGCTTAACGGTTTAGGGAGAAGGGCTTGGTTACAAAGTTCTCTCTCTAAGATGAAGCAAGCGTCTCCACTCTACCAAATCCCCTCCCTATGCTCTTCTTTCTCATCAGAACCCAAAAACAACATGGCCAATAAACCGTGGACTGGCTCCTCTGAAACTGTGAGCCAAGAGAAACCTTTCCTCCTTTTAAGCCGATTTCGTCAGGTATTGTGTCACCATGATGGAAGGCTGACTAACACACCAATTAGAATTTTAAGTTTCAAAAACATAAAATTCACCAAAATGCAGGCCAGACTCTTTCCTCCAGCGCCTCTCCCCAACCCACACACGATCTATCTTGGTTGCTTGGCCCTGAGCCACGGTTGATGCGAAATGGCCCCAAATTTAATTTCCACTAAGAGCTTAAATGTTTCTCAGTAATGAAATTGACAAGTTCGTTCCAGAGACTCTGTAAAGGACACCAGTCGTGAAGGCTGGTAACAAATTATTTCCTTCTTTTATGGGCTGTCAGTGAATGAAAAGAGTTTGTTTGGCCAAAAGGGGTACAAAAAGGGTACCGACGTAACTTGTGAAGTCTTGACCTCATTAAAATATTCTTTAAAAGTATGACCGGAAAGGAGAAAACATCTCAATTAACACTACAGGTCTCTCCTGCATTGTCAAAGGGGGCCCCAGAGCAATATCCTTTTCCATTTTATGGAAAAGGGCGCTGAGATGTCTAACAGCCTCCCTGGCTGTAATCAGAGTCAAACTCACTCACAAACCCACAGCCTCCAGTAACACCTTTATCATCAGCATCCACAAGCCTTGTATCAAGGGCGTACCCTGGCTCCAACGTGCCTCTGAAAAGATGAAGGACTGAGCAAAAAACAAAACATAAACCAGAAGGAGCCTGGCGATTGCTCTTAAAGTGGTGAAAAATAAAATTAACACAGGGCTCACGAGAGTGAAGACACGGATGTACGCTTTGTGGGTGGGGGGGGGGTACTGGGGATGGAACCCTTCTACCTCCGGGCTACACTCCCAGACCTATTTTATAGTTTATTTGGAAACAGGGTCTCTTAAGCCAGCGCGGCTGGCTTCGAACCTGCGTGGTGCTCCTGTCTCCACCTCCCAAGCGCGGGGATTACAAGCGTGCGCCACCACGCCCAGGCCAGACAGGCCTCCTTTAGTCTAGGTTATGTCATCACAACTCCCAGGAAAGGACAGATCCCAAGGAGTCTGGGAGGTGAAGCCAAGATAAAACAGCCAGAGACGAAAGTTACCAGAGCCCATTAGGCCCTCCAGGCAGTGTCTGGAGCATTCCAGGACTTAAAGGAGAGCTGCCTAGAACCCATCGATTTCGATAAAGTCAAACGCCATGAAAAAGAGACCAGCAGATTTGACCCCATGAAGATGAAATGTTTCAGCCCGGCATGGTAGCACGTGCCTCGCGTTTCAGTCCTTGGGCGGCTGAGACAGGAGGATCACAGGTTGCAGGAGAGCCCCAGCAACTCAGAGTGCCTCCGCAACTTCACGAGACCCTGTTTCAAAGTAAAGAATTAAAAAACAAGGTTGGGGGTGTAGCTCGGAGGTAGAATGTCCCTGGGTTCCATCCCCAGTACCGCAAAAATAAATAAATAAATAAATAAATAAATAAATAAATAAGTAAATAAGGCTGGTGATGTAGCTTGAAGGTAAAATGCCCATGGCTTCAATTCCCAGTATCACAAAAAATAAAAATTAAAAAATAGGGCTCGCGGTGTAGATCACAGGTGGAATATCCCTAGTTTCAATCCCCAGTACAAATAAGTAAATTAATTAAGTAAGTAAATGTTTCTAGAAGATATTCCTGACAAAAATCAAAAAGCCAATGAATATAGATGAGGAGCAAATAAAGGGTCAGTACTGTTTACTATCACCATAAATATTCCCAACACCCTCCACCAATGGGATCAAAGACAAGCAAACCAACAACAACAAACAGACCGGAGGGGAAATAATAAACAAGCACATCATGGGAGAGAAAATGTGAGCGCCCTAGAAGCACACACAGAAATGTTCAACCTCACTCGTGGTCAGCAGAGATGCAAATCAAAAAAGGCATTTAGTGTTTTTGCTGATCACACTGCTGAAAACAAAACAACTAAGTCAGGCGTGGCGGTGCACACTTGTCATCCCAGCATTTGGGAGTCTAAGATGGGAGGATCTCGGTTCGAGGCCAGCCTCAGCTACTTAGTGAGGCCCTCTGCAACTCAGTGAGACCCTGTTTCAAAATAAAGAATAAAAAACAGGGCGGGGGGTGTAGCTTGGAGGTCGAATGCCCCTGGGTTCCATCCCCAGTACCGCAAAAAATAATAATAACTAAAATAAGCGTATCAGAATTTTCTGGGACTGATGAGAGCAAAGGAAACCAGATGCCATCCCATGTACTTGAAAGTTAAGACTGCTACAAAATCCTTGGGATATAATTTGGTATGTCTAATAAAAAAGTAGTTATGTCCTTTGACTTCAAATCTCACTTTGTAAAATTGCATATTGAGGAAATTTATGTAGTGGAGAAAAAAACTGACGTTCATTAAGTGGGGAAATGATTGGTTGAATTCTGAGCAGACATATGTGTAACGCTGAAATTGAGTTGGGGGTAACCAAGGAGGCAAGAACCAGCCAAGCTATGAAAGGCCTCTTTAATTAACTGGCACCCTTGGGCGAGGTCTGCCAACAGTGTGGGAAGGGACCGAGGACAGAGCAGCGGAGTCAGGGTCAGCAGAGACACGCGGCAGAGAGGAAGTCAGGGTATTTACCTCGGGGTGGAGCAAGCAGTGTGGGAATGCCCTCTCGCCACATCTGGAGTCTCGTGATCTCTGGAGTCTGCCCTGCCACGGGGAGATGTCGGGAGTCTCGCAGGGCATTTCTGCTCTGGCTTCTGGAATTCTGTCTCCTGTCCCTGCTGCGGGTTCTGTGGGGGAAAGGAGGGACTCAGGCTATCAATATGAGTATCGTATAGCTATTAAAAAGAACAAAAGTAAGCTGGTCACGGTGGCACATGCTTATAATCCCAGTACCTGGGAGGCTGAGACAGAAGGATTGCAGGTTTGAAGACAGCCTCAGCAAATAGTGAGGCTCTCATCAACCTGGCGAGACCCTGTTTCAAAGTAAGAATAAAACAGGGCTGGGGGTATAGATCAGAAGTAAAATGCCCCTGGGTTCAATCCTCAGAACCACAAAAATAAAAAATAAAAAAGAACAAAAGTAATGTTACCAGGCAGTGATTTCCTCAGTTCTTGTCTCCTGGAAAGAAAGGTTTCATTTGAAAGATACAGATAGGAAAGGCATAAAAGATTTACTTAGTAATGTGAGAATATAATTAAATCTTTTCTATTAAAGGATATGCTTAACACCAAATACCTCCCTTTTGTAAAACTACCATTTGGGAACCTTGTCTAAGATCCTGAAAACGGTAAATGTCAACCCCTTCCTCATTGGTTCCTTCTAGATGGAGTAGCCAATCAAGTAAGACTGTGAAACCTCACTCCCACCAATAGGAGTGCAGTGCAGATGTCAGCCTTAGCTATAAAATCCCAGCTGACTTAAGGCTCAGTGTGCTTGCTTACCAGGCCTTTGTTGGTGCCACACCCTTTTTGCAAAAAGTAAAAATGTGCTTTGCTGAGCAAATATTAAGTGTTTCTATCCCCAGTTCTCATTTCCCAGAGTGAAGGGAGTGGACGGTATTAGGTGAGGAGGGAATAGAAACCAGGCGTGGCGGCGCTCGCTTGTAATCCCAGCATTGGGGAGGCTGAGACAGGAGGACCACAGGTTTAAGAACAGCAGCCTTGGCAACTTGAGACCCTGTTTCAAAACAAAAAAAAAAGGTCAAGCAGGGCATGGTGGCGCACGCTTGTTATCCCCACGCTTGGGAGGCTGAGACAGGAGGATCGCACAGGTTCGAAGCCAGCCTCAGCTACTGAGTGAGGCTCTCAGCAACTTAGTGAGACCCTGTTTCCAAATAAAGTATAAAATAGGTCTGGGAGTATAGCCCGGAAGTAGAAAGCCTCTGGGTTCCACCTCCAGTACCACCAAAAAAAAAAAAAAAAAAAAGAATAAAAAAATCAGGCTGGGAGTGGAGCTCAGAGGTAAGATGCCCCTGGGTTCTATCCCTGGTACCAAAAAAAAAAAAGGTCTGGGTGTAGCTCAAAGGTAAAATGTCCCTGGGTCCAACCCTCAATACCAAAAAAAAAAAAAAAAGCAATATCTGGCTATAAAGAAGGTGGCTTCTGGGCATTTATGGGGCTCGCCATCACCTAAGGTGGGGTGATTTTCCGTCACTCCCAGCAGAGCATACTTTAACCCCACCACTTGCAGATATCTGCCTAACTCCCCAGTAGCATTATTTGGGAGACAGGCTAGAACCATGGCAGCCCTTTGGACTCAGGAGCCAGTCTGGCCAAGTTCACACTGCTGATCCCACAGTCAGGAGCCTTGTGACCGTTCGCGAATTAATCTCAGCTCAGCACCTACTCCATATGATAGCTGTGGGGTAAATGAGATAAGGCCCAGCGCCTGACTTCCAGCAGGTGCTGGAGCAATGTCCATTGCCGGGGGAGGGGGAGCACAAATGGACTAGTACAAACCCATCTGGTGTGTTTCATGCTGTTTGGGAGGGGGTATGCAGGCACACACACGTGATGGGGGGGAGTAGAAAGCTTTATTTTTTTCCACATCTGTGTGTGTGTTTGGCTTATTGCAAAGAACATGTACCTCTAGTGCAGGGGTTAGCAAACTATGGCTGACTGGCTGTTTTGTTCCAACTGAGGGTGACATTCTTAAATGATTGGGGGGGAAAAATCAAAAGAAAAATAAATACTTCATCACAACTAAAATTAGCCAACACTGTCTGCCATAGGAAGGAAGGCTTTTTCTCTTATACCCTTAATGAGATGTCTCAAGGTCTTCACAGCTAAAGCCCCACCCCTCAGAGCTCTCTGCTAGACTATATTCTTGTAAACACCCTGAACCGGTCTAGGAGGGAGTTCTTTCTTTTTTGCCCTGAGATGATAATCTCTCCCAAGAGAACGCTCCAGTTTGGAGTCCTGCAGTACCTTCCTAACTGCTAGCTTGGTCTCAGTCTTCTTCCACTCCATTCCCACCGGAAGGGACAAACCCTACACTCTTAGCCCTTTCGCTCAGACCCCAATCTCAAGGCGATTTAGAGAAGACAGCTCAAGAAAGCTCAGTTTGCACTTGAGGGTCTCCAGAAATCCACATGGCTTGCTTTCCCCTTCCTCTGCAAACTTAGTCCCTCAAGCACCCTCCTTGCAGTGGTCTGTCTCTCCTGACAGTACCTGGTTCCAGGCCTCCCACTTGCTGTATTAATTCTCCACCCAAGACTTTACTCAACACTCCTCCCTCCCCACGGGCCCCCAAGACAGGACAAGGTGGGAAAGCACTCCCTCCTGACCCTCAGCCTACAGCTGGGAACTACATCTCCACACTCCAAGCCATAGATATTTGGGGTTGTTGGTGTCAACTCTTCTAATGTAACAACTGGTATCAGACACAGGGCACCACTATAACAAAACCTCAAGTCGAACGCATCAACAGAGATACCAGGCTACGGGTGTTAGTGCTTGGTTATTAGGCAATGTCCAACTCTGATTCCTCACGAATCTCCCAGGGAGCCTGTCCTGGAAGAAGACCTATTTCCAGAAGAGGGTTCAAGGCGTTCCCAGAGAGAGGGCTCTCAACTCTGCAGCAGCGATCCTTTGATATACGTGAAGGAAAAGGATTCCAATGTATATCGAGGGGCACAGAAATTTGTTTGGGCAAGAAAGGACTCAACGTTCAAGGGAGACTGTGGGCCGTCTCCAGAGAGAGAAAGGGGTGTGTGAGGGTCCATAGCTTTTATTTATTAATTAATTTATTTATTTATTTATTTATTTTTGGTGGTACTGGAGGTGGAACCCAGAGGCTTTCTACCTCTGGGCTATACTCCCATACCCATTTTATATTTTATTTGGAAACAGGGTCTCACTTAAGTTGCTGAGAGCCTCACTAAGTAGCTGAGGCTGGCTTCGAACCTGCGCGATCCTCCTGTCTCAGCCTCCCAAGCGCGGGGATTACAAGCATGCGCCACCACGCCCGGCTCTATCTATTTATTTCTTGCAGTGCTGGGGATGGAACCCAGGGGCATCCTATCTCCAAGCTACACCCACAGCCCTATTTTATTATTTTATTTTGAAACAGAGTCACTAAATTGCAGAGGGCCTCACTAAGTTGCTGAGGCTGGCCGAGAACCTGCGATCCTCCTGTCTCAGACTTCCAAGTACTGGGATTAGGAACGTGCACTACCACACCCAGTTTATGGCTCTCTCTTTTTAAAGAAACATGGTAAGGGGTGAGTATGGGAAGGTACCTGAGAATGACATCAGTCCAGTGATCACGGATGGCTTATGGTGATCTGGTCATATTCTTGATGCTTGACATGGTGTCCATTATCTGATCAAATCCTGGAAAGTTCTCTACTAAAAGGTTCCTCTCTTGCTTAAACTATGTATGGGAGCCGGGCATGGTGGCGCACGCTTGTAATCCCAGCATTCTGGAGGCTGAGAAAGGAGGATCGCGGTTCGCGGACAGCCTCAGCTACTTAGTGAGGCCCTCTGCAACTCAGTGAGACCCTGTTTCAAGATAAAGAATAAAAAAATAGGGCAGGGGGCATAACTCGGAGGTAGAATGACCCTGGGTTCCATCCCTAGTACTGAAATACACACACACACACACACACACACACACACACACACATATATATACATCCTAATATATAATATATATATATTATATATTAGGAGAGTTAATTAGCAGTGGTGCACGCTTGTAATCCCCGCGCTTGGGAGGAGGAGACAGGAGGATCGCGCAGGTTCAAAGCCAGCCTCGCTGGCTTAAGAGACCCTGTTTCCAAATAAAAATATAAAATAGGTCTGGGAGTGTAGCCCAGAGGTAGAAGGGTTTCCAGGAACCGGTACCACCAAAAAAATATATAGTAATAATAAATAAACTAGACGTTTCTACTTGTAGTTAGAACTGTTCCTGTCTGATGTTGTGTGGGTTTTTCCAATTAGCCACAGTACGATCTGGAGTGGGTGGGAGGGTACCTGTCTTTTAATAAGAAGGAGGAAGAATAACTTTTAAAGGGAGCTGGAAAATAGAACTGATGTGACGGCTCAGCCTCAGTTACATCTCAGGCAGCTCCATCTGGGGGAAGAGTAGGCAGAAGCTGAATAAATGGAATTGATTTCCTTAAAACTCTGACCAGCTTGGGAGACCAGAAGATTGCAAGTTCAAGGTCAGCCTCAGTAGCTTAGTGAGATCCAGTTTCAAAATAAAAAATAAAAGGCTGGGGTATAGCCTAGAAGTAGAGCACCCCGGGTTCAGTCCCCAGTAGCGCACACACACACACACACACAAAAAAAAAAAAAACCACAAATCAAAACAAAAACAAACCTCTCTGGCTGGGCACAATAGTACACAGCTGTAATCCCAGCTACTCAGGAGGCTGAGGATGGGTGCCAAGTTCAAGGCCAGCCTGGGCAACTTAAGAGGACCCTGTTTCTTTTTTTCGTTTTGTTTCATCGGGGGTGAAGAGGCAGCGCTTCAGCCTGTGCAGAGCTGCAGGTGCACAGCACAGTCTTCCAGGACCCACAAGCCTTAGCCTGGCACAGCTGTTGTGAAGAACCTGAGGCCGGGGCAGGGTGCAGGGAGAAGGCTGCAGACAGGGCTCCTGGGCTTAGCTTTTGGACTTTCTCCCGTGAGAACCAAGGGGGGGCGCTGGAGTTTTCATTTGTCAGGGAGGTGGAGTCCATCTTCCTGGTTGCCAGAGGGCAGCCACGGCTTTCCTGTCTTTCTTTCACGGGAGTAACATCCGTGCTCCTGTTCCACGAGCACACAGCCCTCCCCCTACTGACCCCCCAGCTCGGTTTGCTGTTCTCCACCACGCTCCTGCTGGCACCCTTACCCGCCCACTTCCAAAGCACAGACTGAGTTCTCTTCTTGGCACGGCATCCTGCTGCGTTGCCCAGACTGACCTTGAACTCCTGGGCTTAGGCAGTCAGTCCTCCTGCCTCAGCCCCCAAAGTGGCTGGGACCACAGGAAAACACCGGGAGGTACAACCAACACTCCTCGCCCCAATTCCTGGACAGTACAACTTTTATATATGCTCTTTCTCGCTTTCTTCCAAACCAATCAAAGAAGAAAAAAAGGAAACACCTGCACACACCTAATTCAGCTCCAGGGTTAGCAGTGGTTCTCAACCAATCCCTCTAGGGACACGTGTGTTGGGTGGGTGGGGAAAAAGAGGGTTTTTCTCAGCGTCACAAGGTGATGCTGATAATTACTGAGAAAAGCCATTACGTGCTAAATGTCCACAAATTCACGGCAGAACAGTTGTGCCCAAGAACTCCCGAAGCCGGTAACACCAAACAATCATGGCGTGCCGTGTTCCTTGTGAGTTACAGCTTCGGGCTAGCTAGTGACAGGTCTGACAAAGATGTGTCTTCCTATCAATGTTACCTCAGTTGCATATGAAGCTTGGAACTGCCATGGCCATCTTGACCCTGAGGCCAGGTTCTTCTCACTTTCCCTATTTCCATCACTGGTACCTCCATTTTCTGTGACCAGGTACCAAAGCAATTTTCACTATTTTTTTTTTTTTTTTTTTTTTTTGTGTGTGTGTGTGTGTGTGGTATTGGGGATTAAACCCAGGGGCATTCTATCTCTGAGCTACACTCCCAGCCCTGTTCTTTATTTTTAGTTTAAAACAGGGTCTCACTAGGTTGATGAGTCTCAGTACTTGCTGAGGCTATACTGGAACCTACGATCCTCCTGTCTCAGCCTCCCAAGTCCAAGTACTGGGATTACAAGTGTGCACCATACCTGGCTAGCGATTTTCTTTTTTTTTCTTTTTTTTTTTTTTTTTTTGGTGGTACTGGGGGTGGAACCCAGAGGCTTTCTACCTCTGGGCTATACTCCCAGACCTTTTTTATATTTTATTTGGAAACAGGGTCTCACTAAGTTGCTGAGGCTGGCTTCGAACCCGTGCGATCCTCCGGTCTCAGTGTGATCCTCCTGTCTCAGCCTCCCAAGCGCGAGGATTACAAGCGTGCACCACCACGCCCAGCTAGCGTTTTCACTTTTAACCCTTAATCTATGTGTGTGTGTGTGTTACTCGGGACTGAAGCCAGGGGCATTCCACCTTCAAGATATATTCTCATACTTTTTTTTTTTTTAAACAGGGTGGGTCTTGCTAAGTTGCTAAGAGCCTCACTAAGCTGCTAAGGCTATCCTCCAACCCACCATCCTCCTGTCTCAGCCTCCCAAGTACTGGGATTACAGGCCTTGACCATCACACCTGCCTAACCTTTGATGTGACAATTCAATTAGGTTTCCCTGTGAGGATCTGACTTTGCTCCGATACTCCCAGTGTAGTGATTAAAAAGTACCCACTTTCGCTTCCACAATTCTTCTGTTATTGGGAGCTTTTTTGTTTGGCTGTTTGATTTTGGTATTTGTTATTGCTGGGGCTTGAACCCAGGGGCATTCTACCTCTAAGAATCACCCCCAGGCCCTTTTATTTTGAAACAGGGGTCTCACTAAATTGCTGAGGCTAGCCCTGAAACATCAATCCCCAGCTCAACCTCCCACGCGTAGGATCACGGGCTTGTGACACGATGCTTTGCTCCAAACGTCTTCTATATTGTAGGATAGATTACCCGCTCACTTAACCCCAACTGAGTCCTGTTTACTCTGCCTCAACAAGTTTCCTCTACGCAGGAGCCAGCAAACTGTGGCCTGCGGGCGGTTTTTGTACCAGAAGGCTAAAAACTGTTGTTTACATTTTTAAATGATTGGAGAAAATCAACAGAGTACTATTTTGTGGCAACTGAAATTATCTTTAATTAAAATTTCGGTGTCCAGAAGGTTTCATCGGAACATAGGCAGTTCGTTCGTTCAAGTATTAAACAGAGCTTTCTCTTTTCAAAGCGGAGTTGAATTGTTGGGATACAGACATGATGGCCCACAGCCCCTACAATATTATCTGGCCCTTTACAGAAAATCTTCGCCAATCCCGGAACTACCGCAACTAGTTCACACACCAGCCTGCTTACTGGTTTCCCCTTCGTTTATCTCTGCCAACCATTACACACCTGGCTGCCACATACTCTCTTAGGAAGAGTTTCATTTGCCCCATCGGTATCTTCAAGGTTCCACCCAAACCCAACAGTACTACCCTATTCCTTCACCCTAAAGGCAAGAACCTACTTTCCTAGACCTTGCTCCTCTTCACTTAAAACCAGAATGGCCGACCTTGTTTCCCTAGCAAGCGCGCCTTGGCGCACACCCGGCCACTGCTGGCCCTGGCTCTGCTCCACTCCACGGTTCCTCCAACTTGCCACGTTAAAGGCTCACTCCCTCGACCCGCCGTCGTTCACCCGTCCGGGAGAGGGGAGCTCGGAGACACAGCCCGGCGGCGGGAGGAGCGAGCCCGGGGACGCGGCGCGGGCGCCCGGCAGCGCAGCTTGAGCGCGCGTCTCGGCTGGAATGCTCGGGACTGCGCATCCAAAGCTCGCCCAGATGCTTGCAGCAGGTGCTCCTACAGCGAACAGGACCACAGGGCCGCCTCATCCCATCCACGCCCCTAGGGCCGCGGACACGGCCCGGAACGCCGCGACCTCTGGCCTAAATCCTTTAAGAGAATCCTACAGCAGCAGCCGCGGCCCCAACCACCGCGAGCGCAGGGCTCGGTGCCGGGCACGGACACCGCCATCCCGGGGTCCAGGTGCGGGCTCGGGGCCCGGGGTCGGGAAGCCCAGCTCGCCCGAGGGACTGGGGGCTGCGCGGCCCGGCGACCTGGGGAGAGAAGGAGGGAGAGACGGCGGCCTGCAGTTAGGACGACGACGCGGCCCCGCACCTGGCATCCCTGCCCGGGAGCCTGGCGCCCGAGAAGCTCCCGGTCGCAGCAGCACCGCCAAGGCGGGAGGCTACCGGCACCAAGCCGGGACCAGCCGCGAAGCGACTACACGGCGCAGGCGCGCTGCGGGGACGGGGGCGGAGCGCGCGGCGCCCGGGGACCCGCGCACGCGCCGTAGCGTCGCCCCGCCTACCCCGGCGCGTGCGCGCGGCCGGCGCCGCGTCCCGGCCCCGCCCACTCCGCTCTTCAGCCCCACGAGGCGCGCGGCCGCAGCGGGGAAGTGTGGGGCGAGGTGGGCGGGGCGTCGGGCGCGCGCGCGGCCCGCCCAGGAGGGCGGGGCCCGAGCGAGCCGACACAACGTTACCGCGTCAGCACCCAATCCGGAGCCGGCCCGGCCCCGCCCCCTCGGCTCACGCGATTGGCCGGGAGGCCCGGGTGGGCGGCGCCCGCCGTGGGGTTGGGGAGGGCAGGGGGCGGGGCGGAGAGGAAGGCGCTGGCGGGCAGTGATGGCGGCGGGTGATGGGGACGTGAAGCCCGGCACCCTGGGGAGTGGCAGCGAGGGCGACGGCGGCGGCGGGAGCCCGGGCGGCGCGGGCGCCGGGGCGGCGGCGGCGGAGGGGGGCGGCTGGGCGGCGGCGGCGCTCCTGGCGGGGGGCGGGGAGATGCTGCTGAACGTGGCGCTGGTGGCGCTGGTGCTGCTGGGGGCCTACCGGCTGTGGGTGCGCTGGGGGCGGCGGGGTCTGGGCGCCGGCGCGGGGGCGGGCGAGGACAGCCCGGCCGCCTCGCTGCCGCGCATGAAGAAGCGGGACTTCAGCTTGGAGCAGCTCCGCCAGTTCGACGGGTCCCGCACGCCGCGCATCCTGCTCGCCGTCAATGGGAAAGTCTTCGACGTGACCAAAGGCAGCAAGTTCTACGGCCCGGGTGAGGAGGAGGAGCGGGAGCGGGGGCCCCGACGGGAGCCGCGGGCGCCGGCCCGCCTCGTCGCCGTCGCCTGCCGCCCCCCTGCCGGTCGCAGCTCGGGGGGCTGACATTTTCAAATTCAGGTTCACAGCGGCCAGTCACGCCGGCTTTCCACCTTGGCTGAGCTTTCTGATTGCTGGGGTGAGCAGGGGCAAGAGGGAGGGGCGATGTCTAAAGTAGGGACCGAAAGTTTTAGGCCTTGTGATTCACAGCTTCCTTTTATTTACAGCCCTTTTCTCCTATCTTTCCTTCTTTTTCTTTCTTTCTTTAAACCACGCATCCTCCGTTTCCCTCCGTGTGCAACTCCCCATAAGGCCACGTTTAGGGACACGTAGTTCCAAGCCCCAGCCCTCCAGTCTGGAAGTCCGGGCGTACAAGCAACACCTTGGACTTTTTTTTTTTTAAAACCAGTTTTGGTTCGAAGATGCTTTCCAAGATTAACACTGTATGTGGGATGAGGACAGACCAGAATGCAGATCTTATTAAAGACTGCCAAGGATATGAGCCCTGAGTGTGGGGTGGAGCTCATCCACCCGGCAGGCGTGTCTGTCTGGTTTCTTTTTTTTATTGTTTTTTTCCTTTCTCTGCCTCTTTTTACTAGTAGAAAGGCAAGTTACCGATACGGGTTGATAACGATTTGTTTATTTTGCACTTAGAGCTGAGGAGAAAAAACTTAGGAGAGCTATAAATTACGCACACACACACCCACCACCAGTTCTGCAAGTTACGGATTTTTAAAAGTTTAATTTCAGAGACCTGTGTAGGTAGAGCGGTTTTTTTAGAAGCCTGTCTTTGACGGTATAGTTGTAACATACATTTCAGATTATGCAAACTTCAGACTCATGGAACCTGTTAGTATCCCATAATATTGAGCAACATGGTGCATCACGGTTGTACCGTGATTATAAGCTTTAAAAATGTGGGGGCTACAGTAAGAATAATAAAGTTAGAGGCCTAAAGTGACCTGTGATCGAGTCAGGGGGTGGGCCGTCGGGAAACAACTGGTTTCCTTCTTGATTTAATCTGTTAGTACATGAGAGAGTTACTGACACTTGCAAATATACGCTTCTGATTTCAGTGCTTCATGGCTAGGTGATATTTTAGCAGTGCTGTGGTTTGTTGTTTGTTCATTGGAATGCAGATAAGAAATTGGGGGTTGCAGTTGTTGATCTATTTCATTATTTCTTGGTGGGTCGTATTTCTGTGTAGATATAGGTACGTTCGTCCAACCCAGTCATAGATAACTTGTAAGGTATTTATTTCTGGCTCTCTAAATAAAAACACCAGATGTCTCCTTGCCTATATCAGCTGAAATGGTTAATACTTTTTGTTGTTTATTTACTTAAGAGCATGTGGGACCAGAGAATAGGGCCAAAGTACAGTATTTAAGCAGACCAAATTAAATAATTTTTAAGTCAAAGACTTACACAGTACTGTGTACGTAGTTGAAGCTTTCCCCCCATTGGTATTAAAACCTGTGTTCAGTGATTAGAGTTCTTAATATAGAAACTTTTTAATATAGAACTTCATTAAAAGCTCTACCTTTGTACCCCATGCCTAAACTGACTGAAACAGAGTACCAGTACAGAATCCTACTAGTCCTGACATATTATGCCGTGGGACCAGCTGAAAGTAGCTAGGAGAATCACAGACATCAGTTGGCAGCCTCCAGTGGTAAATGTTCTGTGACAGAAAGTAAAAATTAAGATAACAGTGCTGTATAACGTGGATTGGCTTCGTGTGGCGTGAACACTGAGGCGGTCCCTCGGCCATCAAGGGAAAAGTCAGTTTTAAGTGGGCTGCCCACCCGTTGTCAAGTTCTGATGAACTGCCTGAGAATATGTTGATATTTCACAGAAGTAGAAAATGTGGTAGCACTTCCCAAAAGCCTTAAAATCAAGTTCCTGGCTATCAAACAAATATAAGTTAACTGTTGCTTTTCACTTCCATCCATAAATAATTTGGTTGTGGAAACAGTAATCCTTATCTAAAATTCTTGGCAACTTTGAAAGAATGAACTTAGCGAGTTAGAAAACCTACTTTTTATGCCTAGCCAATAACTATTCCCATTTCACAATCCTAGTTTTTAAAGATTATTTTGTGAGATTGTTCCATAACGTTGTACATATTTATTTTCTCTTAGTCATACATTTTTAAAATTCTGCTTCTTGTAAATTAAATAAAAATATGGTATTGACAAATGTAGTTAATACCAACTGTTTGCCAAAATGTGTTAACTACCTTAGTCAATATTAAATTTAGTAACAGGTCAGGCACTTGGCCAGCATGTGAGGAAAGTGTGATCATATAAGAAACAATAAGTAGAGAAAAAGAAAGGAAACCAGAATTGTTAAGCTCTCTTATCGGATCCATTCATTTGTACTCTCCTTAGTTGGTCCTTAGAGTTGCTAAACTTTCCTGCCTTGCCATATAGATGAGGAATCTGAGGTTTAGGTAAATTGGCTTGGGTCACACAAATATATATGGTAAATCAAGATATATTTGAAGCCAGGCATGGTGGTGCATGCTTGTAATCCCAGTACTTGGGAGGCTGAGACAAGAAGATTACAGGCTCCAGGCCAGCCTCAGCTCCTTAGCAAGGCCCTCCACAATTTAGTGAGACCCTGTTTTAAAATAAAGAATAAAAAATAGGGCTGAGGGTATAGCTCTAAGGTAGAATGTCTCTAGGTTTAATCCTCAGTATCACAAAAAAAAAAAAAAAAGGTACATTGGACCACAAAATTCATCTACATTATCTAGTGAACTGCATTGGGGATAAATTTGTAGGGATCTTACTGTTGTCTTTATTTATACCTTCTCTTGGTTCCCCTAAGGATTAAAGCTTCAAACAACCTTTCCAAAGTTGTGCATGTCTATAATCCCAGCTACTTTAGGCTGAGGCAGGAAGATCACAAGTTCAAGGCCAGACTACACAACTTGATAAGACCTTGTCTCAAAATAAGAAGGGCTGGCAGTGTGACTCCATGGTGAACACCACTGGGTTTAATCCCCAATACTACAAATAAACTTTCTGTTATGCTGTCCAGTATGGGAGCCACAAGCCAGAAATTGCTAAGTTAATATAGTTAGAAATTGAGCTGGGCTTGGTGGCACATGTCCTTAATCCCAGTGCTTGGAGGCTGAGACAGGAGGGTAGCAAGTTCAAGACCAGCCTCAGCAACTTAGTGACCCTGTTTCAAAACAATAAAAAAAAAAAGGACTGGGGGTGTAACTCGTAGTGCTGGGTTCAATGCCCAGCACCACAGAAAGAGAGAGGAAGGGAGAGTTCTGTGTAACACTAGCTGCAAATCAAGTGCGTGGTCGCATGGCTTCCACGTTAGATAGCCACTTTATCATAGAGTACTGTATTCCATCTTCCCAGAGAGCTCTCTTGAGCAGCAGTGATTCTAGAGGTCAGAGAAAGAGGAGGAGAAAGCCCTATTTCTGGAGCTTGTTTTCTTGTTTAATTCTCAAACAGCCCTAGAGACAGATAATATTCTCATTCTGCACTTGTGAAAGCTGAAACTCGGCGAGGACTTGCTGAAAGTCATGCCCAGTGAGTAACAACACAAAGCACCAGGTCTGCGCAGCTTAGGGGTCTCCCTTTCCCGGTGTCACGTTTTCTGTCCAATCCCACTTGCTTATAGTCTTAATAGATTTTTTAATGGCACTAGAGGCTGAACCCGGATGCATTCCACAGGGTTCTACTTTTATTTATTGTTTTGAAGCAGAGTCTTGCTTGGTCCCTGAGAACGTCGCTAAATTGTTAAGGCTGCTCTCGAACCTGTGACCCTCTTATCTCAGCCTCCCAAGAACTAGGATTATTACAGGCATGCACCACCAGGTCCAGCCATAATAGACTTTGAAGACTCAAGCGAGTAGTATAATTTCAGGTAATAGTGCTTCAGAGGAACTCTGCCACTACATTTTATTTATTCTTTGGAATGACAAAAAATTATTCACTCTGCCTTGTGGTTTACCCTGCATCCCCTGAACTTCAAATATCATCTCCCCTATTCCTGTCCATTCTCCAGCATATATAAAGCCATATCCAACTTCTCACAAGATGCCTAATATTTAGAACATTGAAAAGGAAAATATTCTAGACTCTCCTGAACGAATTGATCATATTAGAAGGTCCTACCGCCTTTATTGGCTCTGACCTGACCTCAGCCATTGATTGCTATCAGATAGCTCATTATTCTTAGTCCAGCCCTTTCTTCTCCACCAGTGTGTGTGATGTTTTTATTTTCTCTTACCACCAACCATTTTTCCTCCATTTTCATTATATTAGTTTTTACTTAATACTTTTGAAATTGCAAATGTAGCAAGAGTTGCAAACGTCACAAGGCCTTACGTACTCCTTCTGGATGTCCTAAGCTGGACTCCTCAGGTGTCACCGCAGCTTCTCGCTTTGAGGCCCATGGGGCCTGTTTTTTGGGCTAATGTCCAGATACATCCATTATCTACCAGTAGGTAAAATAATCAGACACGTTTCTGAAAAATGTTGGTTGTTTGTACATTATCTGCTCAGTTGGCCCATTCAGCATCATTCTGTATTTTTATCCTTTGAGGGAATTGCATGTCTTTAAACACTAAAGCAAATTAATAAGAAAGCCTAGCTTAAAACGAGTATGAGACCAGAAGGTGTTCTTCAGGATAGTGACATCTGGGATTCATCGTTCAGATTCTTGTAATTGTTCTTTAAATGTTCTGCAGCACATACCTTCTGCTGGGTACCCTAACAGACATAACTGGGTAGCTCTTGTAATCCTTTGGACCCCGTGGCCTATCTTGAATCTTTACTGTGTAGGCTTTCAGGTCCACTAAGAAGGAATTCCCTGGATTTCATTACAATAAAACCTTAAATAAGATGTGAGAAAGAGTGTTAACTGACTTGGAAAATACGTCCCTACCCTTGTGGAGTTAAAGGCCTATTGAGGAAGACAGGTGGTAAACAGGCTTTTCAATACATAACTAAAATCTAGAATTAAATATGCTACGAAGAACTAATAGGATTCATAAGAAAGGATAACTAGGGTCACTTGCAAAAGTACCTTCTTTATACTTGTTAAGGAAAAAAGTCAACATTTAAACAGAAATCTGAGGCAGCTGACCACACAAAGATTGAGTGTGAGAATATTCTGAAACCAGATTGTTACTGTGCTTAATATTCTACGACTCTCCTGATCGAATTGATATTAGAAGGTTCCTTATCACCTTTATTGGCTCTGACTGACCTCGCCATTGATTGCTATCAGCTCATTATTCTTAGTCTAGCCCTTTACTCTCCGCCAGTGTGTATTTGTTTTTATTTTTCTCTTATGAACAGCACATACCCGGGCGTTTTGTTGTTGTTAAATACCACCCTTTGTCTCGTGTTGTCTCCGTGCTGGTGGAGTTGAGCTTGTGATCTCTCTCCCTGGGCTCCCAGGCTCCGCGCTGTGCAGTGGTGTGAGTACTGGTGTGAGTACCGGTGTGAGTACCGGTGTGAGTACTGGTGTGAGTACCGGTGTGAGTACTGGTGTGAGTACCGGTGTGAGTACCGGTGTGAGTACCGGTGTGAGTACTGGTGTGAGTACCGGTGTGAGTACCGGTGTGAGTACCGGTGTGAGTACCGCAGGAAGCAGCGCCTCGCGTTGAGGCACGTTCGCCGCGGTGTCGGGGGAGCAGAGGCCTCGGCCCGGGCCGGGCTCCAGCGGCCCTGCCGGCCCTGGGCCGGCGGAGGCGGAGTGAGCGCTTTTGCTTTCCAGCAGCCTGTTTCTGATGCGCTTCTCGGGACGCAGCCCGCAGTGAGCGGAGGAGCATCATCCTCGCTGCCGCGCGTTCCTTCTGCCCTCTCCACTGACTCGGGCGCCTTCTGCTTTCTGGCGATCGACCTTCCCATCCTCTGGAGCAGAGTAAGGCGTTTAGCCAACCATCATTTGCGTGGAGGAGAAAACGCTGCCTCTTTAAAAGGTTCTTGGCCGCCATCGGGCAGACATGCAAAGCTAGCATGACGACGCGCGGGGGCAGGATCCCCGGCCTCGGGTAGTGCGGAGCCATGTGTCTTGCCCCTGGCTACAAGGGCTCATCAGCGGCCCTCGCCTACCCTACTGACCTCAGGATCACCCTTAACCTCCAGGTTCAAGTGCAGCTTTTAAACACATCCCACCCCCAGCTGGCGCATACCTTCTTTTGGTCTCTGTGTCACCGTCGTGGTGGCCTCTGTAAAGCATTACTGTTTCTTGCATCTCCCCGTTGTTTAGAGTTCAGTCTTCATCTACTGAGGGATCTCTGTCCTCTGGTTCTTCTGTCTCTGCCCCAGGTTCTGTTCTGTGGCATTTCTCCGGGCTGGATTTGGCCTCGGTGGGTGCTGGCTCTACTAACCCACGGATACCTGTCGTCCATTATTAAACAACCTTCGCCTCCCAGGCTCTGCCCCTCTGGGGCTCTTAGGGACGTGCACTACCTGTTCAGTCTGCACTTCATGTCTCTTCCCTTTTCCTTCTTCCACTTTTTTCTTTTTCTCTTCCTTCTTTGTATGCAGGGGATTGGACCTGGGCCCCGCACATTCTAGGCAAGCACTCACCACGGAGCTCCAGCGCCAGCCCCATTCCTTAGTTTTGACAGTTTGCGTCCGCTCTGGGCCGCTCTGGGCAGGTGTGTCTGTGGCGCGCTTGCTCCGTGTGGTTGGTCTCTTCGGGTACTTTGTCTTTTGTATTGTGACGGCATCTTCAGCAGTTGCTGCCTTTGTGCTTCTTGGGTTTCTTAGAATATTCCATAAGCCTTAGGTGCAGAAGTATTCTATAGAGTACTTTAGAGATTTTTTTTTTTTTTCGGGTCTGGGGATGGAACTCAGGGGCATTCTACCTCCGAGCTACAGCCCCTGCCCTATTTTGTATTCGTTATTTTGAAACTGGGTCTCACTGAGTTGCGGAGGGCCTCACTAAGTAGCTGAGGCTGTCCGCGAACCACAATCCTCCGGTCTCAGCCTCCCGAACGCTGGGATTTGCGCCACCACGCTGAGCTTAGAGTATGTTTAAAAACAAGGCCTAGTACAAGTTTAAAACATGGTTTTTTAATTAGGTAATACATGCTTAAGGTAGAAAACTTAGAAGGAGACACAGTGAAAAATAAGTCTGCTTTCTGCAACCCACATCCCACTCCCAGAGGCAAAGGATGAAGGTTCGGTGCTGTTCCCGAGCTAGTCCGCAAAGTAAAAGCGCCTAGATAGGAACCGTATTCTCCCCGACTGACCAGAGCAGACTGTACGTACCGTTAGCAATATCCGACTTTCTCGGGAGCTTTTCAGACCCTTTAGAGCTATCTCCTTAGCAGTTCACCATTAATGAACACTTGTTCCAGTCTCTCATTACATGATGCTGCAATAAATACTCATGTACATGTCATTTACATGTGTTAGTAAAATTACTGAGGCCCATAATACTGGGGATGGAACCCAGGGGCATTCTACCTCCGAGCTACACCCCCAGCCCGATTTTTTATTCTTTATTTTGAAACAGGGTCTCACTGAGTTGCAGAGGGCCTCACTAGGTAGCTGAGCTGGCCCTGGACTGCGAGCCTCCTGTCTCAGCCTCTCGGATTCTGTGATTACAAGTGTGCGCCACCATGCCCTGCTCTATTTTTATATTTTATTTAACAGGGTCTCACTAAGTTGCTGAGAGCCTCACTAAGTAGCTGAGGCTGGCTTCAAACCTGCACAGTCCTCCTGCCCCAGCCTCCCAAGTACTGGAATTACAAGCATGCGCCACCACACCCGGCTAAAAAATTTTTTAAATATATGAAATAAGAATCCAAGCCGGGCGTGGTGGCATACTCTTGTAATCCCAGCATTCGGGAGGCTGAGACCAGAGGATCGCAGTTCACGGACAGCCTCAGCTTTTTAGTGAGGCCCTCTGCAACTCAGTGAGACTAGGCTTCAAAATAAAGAATAAAAAATAGGGCAGGGGGTGTAGCTCAGAGGTCGAATGCCCCTGGGTTCCATCCCCAGACCCGAAAAAAAAAAAAAAAAAAAAGAATCCAATATTCTGTAAGGTTATTTTGTTTTGCTTTTAATTGACTATTCCCAGGTCCCAGTATCATTTATAGAATAATCCTTGTTACCGCCAACACTTAAAGTATTATATTTGCTATTTAGTTTCTCCAGATATTTGAGTCCTTGCTGTTTTTTCCCCTTAGATTCTCATTCCTCCGGGTTGGGTGCAGGTGGCACCGCCGGCTTCTTTCAGTTCTCTTTTCCCGTCTCTACCGTGAGCCCGAGGCCGAGGCTGTGAGCTCAGCCATGTGTTAGCAAGCTTCTGGTTTAACTTTTTTTTTGGTAGTATTGGGAATTGAACCCAAGGGCACTCTGCCTCCGAGCTACTTCCCAGCCCTATTTTACTCTTTATTTTGAAACAGGGTCTCATTAAGTTGCAGAGGACCTCATTGAGGCTGGCCACCCACCTGTGATCCTCCTGTCTCGGCCTCCCAAGTACTAAGATTACAAGCATGCGCCACCACCACGCGTGGCCTGGTTGAAAAGACTGGCTCTTCAGTCCCTTGTAGAATCTTTCTATTGAAGAGGTGCTGTAGTTCAGCTCAGCCTTTGGCAGGTAAGGTAACGTCCCTATCTTCTGTGGGCCTATGAGGGCTGTGGGATGGGGACGCACCAGCACACACTTGTTGGGATGGGTGCTCTAGACTGCAAGTGTCTCATTTGTTGTCCTTTTTGTTTTGTTTTGTTTTCCTCTGATACTGGGGATTAAACCCAGGGGCATTCTGCCTCTGAGCTACACCCCAGCCCTATTTTATTTTTTACTCTGAAACAGTGTCTCACTAAGTTGCTAAGGCTGACTACAAACCTGCAATGCTCCTGTCTCAGCCTCCCAAGTTCTAGGATTACAGGCAGGTGCCACTGAGGCCTCAGGATCCCATCTTCTTGGGAAGGATTTGAGCTTTACCATACTGTTTCTAAGTCTCGGGACTTCTTGGACTGGGCCCAAGAATGTATACTTAAAATATATACCCAAGACATATAAATATATACATATGGGGATCAGTTTGACTGTCTTCATTATTTTTATATATTGTTTGTTCCTAGGACCGTTATAACCTTTGATGTAAGTTACCAAGTATTAATAGATATAAAAAAGACTTATAGAGCCGGGTATGGTGGCGCACGCTTGTAATCCCCGCGCTTGGGAGGCGGAGACAGGAGGATCGCGTGGGTTCGTAGTCAGCCTCGCTGGCTTAAGAGACCCTGTTTCCAAATAAATAAAAAAATATAAAATAGGTCTGGGAGTGTAGCCCGGAGGTAGAAGGGCTTCCAGGAACCCCAGTACCACCCAAAAAAAAAAAAAAAGACTTATAGAAACAGGCCAGAACACCAGACTATTGATAAACTTTGATGAATTAAAGTTTGCCTGTGAGAGCTATGGTTTTAGCCCATAGACATAAAATATCCATTATGGAATATTTTTCCTCTTTATAAATATTTTATTCTCTATGGTTTTTTTTTTGGGGGGGGGCAGGTTGCCGATGGAACCCAGGGGCAGTCTACCTCCGAGCAACACCCCAGCCCTCTGTTTTATTCATTATTTTAAAACAGGGTCTCACAGAGTTGCAATGGGCCTAAGTAGTAGCTGAGTCTGTCCGAAAACCGCGAGCCTCTGGTCTCAGCCTCCTGAAGGTTGGGATTATAAGTATGTGCCACCACGCCCAGCTATAAATTTTTTATTCTTTCATGAAATATTTCTTCTCATTTTGTAATCCTCATTATCATCATCGCAGAAGTACCCATTATTGCATATTCTGTTCTTCCTGGCACTTTCTGTTTGCTGTTACTCTTTTTTTTTATTTTATTTATTTATTTATTTATTTATTTATTTATTTATTTATTTTTTGGTGGTACTGGGGATGGAACCCTTCTAACTCTGGGCTACACTCCCAGACCTATTTTATACTTTTTATTTGGAAACAGGGTCTCTTAAGCCAGTGCGCTGGCTTCTAACCTGCGCGGTCCTCCTGTCTCCGCGTCCCAAGCGCGGGGACTCCATGCTCGGCGCTGCTATTCTCTAAGACGTTGTCCTGTCCTGAGCACACATTGCTCTCTTTACAAAAGTCCCCTATTCTACTCGACTGTACTAGAGCGAGCGGTTTAGGGTAGAGAAAGAGTAGGTTTATTGATTATATACATGCACTTAAGGGAATCTGCCTTTATCTCTGATAAAGTGATATTTTAATTCTCAATTTACCATGAGGTTACAACCTGACAAATTGAAAAATCAAGTCCAAATGCATTTTCTATATTCAAACCTACCAGACATCATAGCTTAGCTCAGCCCACCTCAGATGTGCTCAGAACACTTACATCAACCTCCACAGTGGACAGAGTCATCGACCAATGCCTATAAATACTAAGCTGTCCACCGTCCCACGTAGCGAATGGGATTCCTCAGCCCAGGGAATGCTGCCCTGTGGAGCGAGGCTTCCTCCCCGCAGGGCTGGCTGGGAGCTGCAGTGTTGACACTGCCCGCAGCCGAGTGCGCACCACCTACTGCTGGTCCCAGGAGAAGCTCTACTCAGAATATAGTTCCACCATCATAAAGATGGAAAATCTGGGGCCAAGCCATTGTTAAGTTGGGGACCATCTAAATAATGTCAAGTGAGTTGCCAGCCAAAAATAACCAGGTTAGTTAATATAAGCTAGCTTTAACTTTCTTGGTAAGTTGTACTATATCTAAGGACAATGCTATTTCAGGCTTGCTTTCTTCAGGTGGCTCCCTCTGACAGCTTATTGGGATATTAGACTTGGTAATATTTGGTTTTCTGTAGAGGAGAGAGGAGTGGGAAGATGTGCTGATTTCGCAGGTTGCTTCTGGTTGTAGGGTAGGTACGGGGAGACGCCCTTTCATTAGACGTCACAGCCTCCCTTTGTCGGGACAGCCTGTCTAATCCAACTCTAGTTCTTAATCTCGGTGTTAAGTTCTTTAGTGGTTTTCTAGGAAAGCAAAAGGAAACCAAAAAGACCTTTTCACAAGGAAAATTCTAAACATAGATTAGATAGCTCAGTATGATTTGGGAAATGAGGGAATATGTTAATCACTGAATCATTCTTTTCTGTTGAAGAGCTAACATTTTGTGTAGAAATTGGCTTGGATTAGCCCGGCGTGGTGGTGCACACCTGTAATCTCAGTACGCGGGAGGCTGAGACAAGAGGATCGCAGGTTTGAAGTCAGCCCTCTGTAACCTGTTTCAAAATAAAAAGTGGATCTGGGGATGTACCTCAGAGGTGAACACACCTGGGTTCAATCCCCAATGCAGACAGGTGAACAGACAGACAGACAGAAGAAGGAAGGAATGAGCTTGGATTATCAACTGTTGATTAACGCCTGCCCTTACCAAGATGTCTGAAACCGAAAAAAATAACATGTATAAAATTTTGTTTGGTTTTTCTATTCATTGATGTTGGGGAAGGTTGAAATTTACTAGAGAATGCACTGGTGTATGTTAACATGCACAGAGATCGAGGGTTTTCTGGTGTGTGTGTGTGTGTGTGTGTGTGTGTGTGTGTGTGTGTGTGTCTGGGGATTGAGCCCAAGCCTAGGTTGAAATTTACTAGAGAATGCACTGGTGTATGTTAACATGCACAGAGATCGAGGGTTTTCTGGTGTGTGTGTGTGTGTGTGTGTGTGTGTGTGTGTGTGTGTGTGTGTGTCTGGGGATTGAGCCCAAGCCTTGGCTCTTTGCTATTTGATCTTTCCTTTGTATCATTTGAATCTGTTTTATGATTTAAACTCTGAAGGGCCTGACGTTAGTTTTGCAGGCCATGGAGGTACAAACCCACACAGAATGCTAAGGAAAGCTATTGATATTTATGGCTTTTTGTTCCTTCTCTTCAATTTTAATTTAACAAGTATTCTAAAACTCCATTCCCCTGAAGCGTCGTAATTAGTACAGTGCCCCAGTTCTCAGGGCGGCCGCTCCATCTTTGGGCTGTGGGTCCCCTGTGTGTTTTCTTGGAATACAATGTTTGGAATAGCTAGAAAGGTGGAAGAGAGTGCTTCCAGTTCTGTCGGCAACTTTAAGCAAGTCATGAGTTCCTCTGCTCCCGCTTTTCATCTGCCAAGTGAGAACGAAGGCAAAATCTGTACCTTCCGCTTGTGACTAGAGAGCAGTGTGGTTGCTGAAAATTCTTTAAAAAGTGCCCATCGTTCTCTCTCTATGGACTGGTACGGATGTGGCCCGTTTCATTTTTCTTTCTGTATGTTTCGCTCATCGGTTGGCATTGTCCAGTCAGCCTTAAGAGGCTAGAAATTGTGTTTGTAATTTTGGGGGTCGATCATTGTTCTTTGTGTGTGTGTGTGTAGTACTGAGGGTGGAACCCAGAGGCTTTCTACCTCCAGGCTATACTTCCAGACCTATTTTATACTTTATTTGGAATCAGGGTCTCACTAAGTTGCTGAGAGCCTCACCTAGTAGCCGAGGCTGGCTTCGAACCTGTGTGATCCTCCTGTCTCAGCCTCCCAGCACAGGGATTACAAGTGTGCGCCACCACACCCTGCGATATTACTGTTTTAAACATCAAAAACATCCTTTTTTTTTTTTTTTTTTTTTTTTTTGCTTTTCTTTTGGTACTGAAGATTGAACCTAACAGTACTCTACCTCTGAGCTGCGCTCTCAGCCCTATTTGTATTTTGGAACAGGAGCTCACTAAATTGCAGAGGGCCTCACTAAGTAGCTGAGGCTGGCCACAAACCTGCAATCTTCCTGTCTCCGCCTCCCAAGTACTAGGATTACAGGCATGCGCCTCCACACAGGGCTCTAAGTATCTTTTTTTATCATAAGTGAGTCAGCTTAGGGGTCAGAATCTTGAGTTTCTCCTTGTTTGAAACTACAACTAATTTATTTGAAAGAAATGTATTATGTTCCTCCTTCAGGCCAGACCCGGTGAACCTGTTCTGGGCTTTTTTTTTTTTTTAATTAAACCCAGGGGCATTCTACATTCTACATTTAAGCTATACCCCCAGCCCTATTATTTTATTTGGAAACAGGGTCTCGGTAGGTTGATGAGAGTCTCACTACTTGCAGGCTCACAGTGCGCCTGGACGTTCACAGTTCTCTGGGGCGTTTATAGGTTGCACCTCACATAACAGCAACCAGCAAAGTATGTTTTCTCAAGCCGACTGGCTGCTAACCCTTAATTCTTAAGTTTCCTCCGTCCTAACTGCCTTACAGTCTTCATTTTGAATGTAAGTTTGGGAACATCCGAAGTCATTGAAATGTAAAGTTTTAGTCCAAGGGCAGGTTTCCAACAAATTCTTTCTTATCTAGTATGCGCGTATTTTGAAATGAAGGCTGAGTTCCAGTATGAGTCATGGTGAGGCTTTTATTGGAGCTTCTGAACTATTGCTTGGCTGCTAAATGGTCTCTCTTCTTTTGCAGCGGGCCCGTACGGGATATTTGCTGGTAGGGATGCCTCCAGAGGACTGGCAACGTTTTGCCTAGATAAAGATGCGCTTAGAGATGAATACGATGATCTCTCAGACTTGAACGCAGTACAGATGGAGAGCGTTCGAGAATGGGAAATGCAGTTTAAAGGTACCTTCATTCTGCTGGGGTCTTTGGAAAATTAAGTCCACATTCAGAGAAAGTGTAGACTGTCTCGTGCTTTAACACTACGGATGTCATCCTTTAGGGCCATCATTATTAGATATGTTAAGGATAGGTAAATATTCATAAGACTGTTATATGCAATAATTATTTTGAAAGTCCACATTTTACCATTGACTTGTCGCCAGACGTGTGCATTTGTAGGCCCAGCTACTCAGGAGGCTGAGGCAGAAGGATCTCATGAACCGAGGAATTGGAGACCAGGCTGGGCAACCTATGAAGACCCCAACTCAAAAAAAAAACTTGTTACAAATTATGAGTCTCAAAGAATGTGATACTTTTTAGTCTCTCAAAGACTTTCTCATTAAGGTCTAATGTTTTTGTTTTTTTGCTAAAAGCAGGCTTGGATTTAAAACTGAGCTGAGGAATGCATGGCCCAAGGGTAGATCACATGCTTAGCCTGCTTGCAGCCCTGAGTTCAAGCCCTGGCGCCACCAAAACAACAACACTGAAACCCCTGAATTGACCAGAGATGTTTATCCGAATGCTTTTGTCCCTCTGACCGAGCGATACAGAAGGAGAACGTGGCTCCTCTTTGCCCCTCTGGTGTCAGTGCCTGCCACCCGTGTGCCCTGTGCAAGCTCTTCCCTGACTGACCCTTGGAGTCCTTGAAACCGCTTTTCTTATATCTTGGCACTTGTACTGGTTCTACTATAGGAAGTAGTCCTTTATCTAATCCTCTTAATAGCTGGTTGACTTAACCTGGGTTGTTCTTTTTGTTTTGTTTATACTAGAGATTTAACCCAGGGGCAGGCAGTCTACCTCCAAGCTACATCCCCAGCCTGATTTTATTTCTTATTTGGAGAGATAAAATCTCACTAGGTTGCTGAGAGCCTCCTAAGTTGCAGGGGTTGGCTTTGAACCTGCGATCCTCCCGTATTTTAACCTAGGTTAAACAAGGAAAGTACTAGATCTAAGAAGAAGTCTAGAGAAAGGAAATGATAGTGTTATAGGGGCACACTCAGGCCTCAAAAAAGACAGGGTAACAAGCAACAAATTTTTATTTCCTCATTTGGTTTCTTTTCTTGAGGACTACTAGATCACATTTTCTCCCCAAGAATATGTCTCAGTTGAGTCTGCACACACGTGACGCTCCAGCCCCCACCGCCTTCCTCCGCCCAGCAAAGTCACTGTTTTGTTTTGTTTTTTTTTTTCATGGTCTCTACTCTAAAATACTAGGTTTTTTCCATTACACTTCTAGGCAAAGCCCAATATATTTATAGATCTTAGATAATTGTTAGAAATTCCCCACATTGCCAACTCATTTTTTAAATGATAGCATTTGGAGCTATTAAAAGTTTAAAAAATGGACTGGGTGAGGGGGTACAGCTCAGTGGTAGAACGCTTTCCCAACATTCGAATGGCCATGCATTCAATTCCTAGAACTGTAAATATATATTTACAGTAAATATATATATTTACAGAGATAAAATACTATCTGAGACTCACTGCATATTAGACTCACTTCTGGGTGCACGTCTCCAGGCCTAACCCGAGGGCCTGGGCTGAGAAGGGTCCTGTACATGAATATTTTTAAAAAGATGCGCAAGCCATTCCAGTATGGCGTCTTGATTAAGAACACTGATAGGAGCACTCTTCTCAAAGGAGAATCCCCCAGCCCGTGAGCCCCGCCTGCTGCCTCTCTTAGCCGAGGCTTTGCGTGTGTATAAAGGCCCACCGTGCTGACGCACTGGGACACTGAGCGTATTCTGAGTCTAAAGGAGGCGAGCGCCTTCCCTCTGTATAATGAATATCCAAACCAATTTGACCATGACTGATTGTCTTTTGATGTATCTTTCAGAAAAATATGATTATGTAGGCAGACTCCTAAAGCCAGGGGAAGAGCCTTCAGAGTACACAGATGAAGAGGACACCAAGGACCACAATAAACAGGACTGACCTTGTAAAGCACCAGTCAGGGCCTCCAGCGCGACTGTCACTCCCTCCACAGAACGTCCAGTGTCTCTGGGTTTGATTCACCTGCTGCGAAAAACATTCAACAGATGTGCATAAGATACTGAGTCTCACTGAAGATCTGAATACTAGGCATTATGCTGCCAAACTCGTTTGTGATGTCTGGTGGGGCTTCAACATCCTGAAAAGGAGGAGACAGGGATTTTTAAACTACAGGAAAGTCACAGGTTACTTTTGCTTTCTGTCTCTGTCTGTCTGTCTGTCTGTCTCTCTCTCTCTCTCTCTCTCCCCTCTCTCCTTCTTTCTCTCTCTTCTTCTCTCCCTCCCTTCTTCCCTCCCTCCTCCTCTCCCTCTCCCTCTCCCTCTTTTTCTTTTCTTTCTTTTTAAAAATATATCAGAGACAACCAGATACGTATTTTCTACTCAAGTGTACAAATGTCAACAGACAGCAAGGGCCCCCGTTTCACATGCTATGTTTGTATTTTAGCATTGAGGAGGGAGGAGACCTGGCCGGGGAGGTGGGAGTTACACATCGGCGTAGTTAAGGCTACTGAAACGTTCAAATGTGAATTCCTAAACTCGTCTTTTTGGGCTTTGTCAGGGAAAAAATAAAAGCTAATTTCCAAGGAATCTTTGGAAATTAGAATGAGTTTCAAGTGGATTAAAGTCAAAGCAATTCTCCAACTAAGATCATTTGAAACTAGTTGTATTTCTTCCCTTCCTTCCACTAGGTCAAATCAATATTAATTGTGCCTTATTTCACTTCCATAGACTTGAATTGTTTTTAGGGTAAGCCCCTATACGAATTCAAAAGTCACTACAAGCAGCATTGAGACTGAAGTTGGAATATTCTGTTGACCACAAAACCTTGATGTCATTCTGTGTATGTAGAATGTAAAAGGAATATTCAGTGTTAACTGCCATATATGTTCATGTACACAAACTCAATTAGCAAAGTAATGGCCAAATGCATTCCCCCATGCTTTTCTCTTTAAAAAACAAAAATTGAAAAATCAACAATTCTTACCCCCAACAGCTGCCTAATTTTAGGAGTCTGACCCTCACGTCTCACTGGTGGGGTGCATGGGGCCGTGGTGCGGATGCCTGTGTGGCTGCGTCTGGGCGTGTGAGAGGACCTTGGAAGGGACTCTTTCTGCAGATATTGTAAATACAAGTACCGTTTTAATAAAGCATGTACAATAAACCAAAATAAGCTGGAGTTGGACTTTGTGTGCAAAGTAAGCCAGTGCGCTGTGACGGGGCGATCGAGTTGCGCCTTTGATCACGATGGGGAGAAGTCTTGGAAAGGAACAGCACTGGCCCCACAGCACACATGTCCCACGTTCTACAGAAGGTGAAGACATCCGCTCTTGTGAACGTCCTCGAGAGAGGCTGCTCCCCGCAGCGCACACATACCATTCTGTGTAAGGTGACGAGATCCACTCTTTGGAACGGTCTTAAAAGAGCTGAGATTATTCAGGTAAGAAGAGATTATTAAAGTAATAGTTTTACTTTATATTTTGATGGGAACTGATTATACTGGAGGTGGTAGCTCTCCAGGCCTTCATTTTGAACATGAAACAGTGAGGGATATTGTACTGATCGGTACCAAGTTACTGGGTTGAGAATGCCCTTACCAAAGCCCCACCTAGGTCAGTGATTTGATTCATCAGGACTAGGTTTTTAGTTGGGAACAAGTTATATACACACACAAACTCTATTTAAATCACTAAAGAAAAAACTTCTGCTTAGTGGTACAATAATGCAGAATCCATCAAAGAAAGGGGAACTTTTAACTGCAACCATAAGCTTAAAGTATATAAAACTACATTCTGTTCAATCTTGGAATATTTTGTAGAAAGTTATGATCTCTGGCCAACTCTTGGCTAAAAAATACTTGAAGACTGAAGAGTGTTGGTAAATGCTGTGTGTGTTTCTATGTAAAATATTTTCTAAGCAGTTGTTAAAAGTGCGCACCCTCTATACACCAGTATGCACATATGCACATACGTCGTTTGAGCCTAATTTCTGTCCTCTGCACTTGTGAATAGAGAAACCCTGAGTATTCATGCAGTAAAATGATGCGGTCTGTAACCAAAAATGAGTGATGTTGTGTTTGGGACTTGGAATAAATGTTCTATAGACGATTCCTTAATTCTAGTGGATGGTTCTCATTCTCAGGACGCGAGGCCGGCAGCCCTTTGAGAGGGAAATGCGCACTTGGCGGCCCCTCTAATCAAAGTGGCAAAAACCAAAGGTAGCCGTTGAGCATGTTCCATGTAGGATCATGCTGTCAGTTTGGTAGGTGATCGTAAACCAGATTATGATTGGCTGTGGCAAAAAATAAAATTTCAAATAAAACCCAATCTGTTTTTCTTTTTTGGGGGGTGGAGTGGGGGAGTGGTACTGGATATTGGACCCAGGGACATTCTAACTCTGAGCTACACACAACCCCCAGCCCTGTTTTTAATTTTGGAGCAAGTTCACACTAAGTTGCTGAGGCTGGCCCTGAACCTGCAAACCTCTCGTCTCAAGTCTCCCAGGTTCCAGGATGATAGGCTGCTCCACCACACCCAGCTTGAGTTTTGGAGCAGAATTCTCAGGCCATGTCACAAGTTCCTGTACCTCCTCACCACACTCAGGGGAGGCACATTAAGGAAGCCCTGGGGGTGACAGCAGCTCCCCGCGCCTCCCACCCTCATGAGCGAGTGGGCGCCGGGCCACCTGGGGCTGCCCAGCGTCACTGTCCACCACCCACCTAAGCCGTGTCGTGAAGCTTGGTGTCACGGCCTGCTCGTATGCCTGCTGACACTTGAAAACATGGTTCTCATGGCTGCAGAATATTGCTCCCAAGTAGAGAAAGACGTGGAAGTGCAGGCTTTCCTACACAGGGTAGCCCAGGTTTGATTTTAAAAGAAAATAAGAAAAATCTCTAGAAGATAAATATAAAATATGCTCTTGCTGGACATTAAAGATACACATATGAGTTGATCAAACATCACAGTTAAGCAGGTAACATTGTCTAAAGCCCCTTTTAACCCCGTGCATGTGGGTTATTCTCTTATTCCAAGGCTTCAGGCTCAGGACACCCATCCAGGCTTACTGGACATCTCTGCCTGGCTCTTCTGGAACCTCAGAATGAATGTTATCCTCCCTGTGAACTTGCTCCTGCCAGGAGTGAAGGTCTCACGATCCTCTGCTGCACTAAAATTTGGGAGACAAAAGATTGTGAAGAAAATGGGTTTTTTCAGAGCCGGCCATGAGGGAGAAAGGATCTTCAAGGAGCTCAGGCGCCTGAGCAGCTTTTGTAAGAGGACAGGGGGGCTTGGTGCAGCCCCTGGGCTCCCTCCCTCTGCAGGAGGACACGCCAGGCCAGGAAGGCAGCTGTCAGGCTCTTCAGCCCCTGCTCGCGTCCTCTGCCAGACCCCGACCCCAGCCTCCCCGTTGTTCTAGGGAATCCATTGGCTCTGTCGACCATGAAAGCCCAGATTTGGGCACCCACTCTCGCCCTTGCCCAAAGGCCGTCTCTGGCTTGTCCTCTAAAGAATCATGACACACCAGGCCCTCTGCTCCTGCCTCTGCGATCCCCACCTAACTAGCTGCTACCTACAACTACTTCCAGTTTAATGGGGTAGACAGACTTCCAGACAACACCCCAGCTACTTACCCATTCCATTTATCAGCCTGGGCTGTACGCTTCTGCACACCCAAGTAACTGTCCTGCTAGCTGAGAGCTCAGCCTGACTCGGGGCTCCTCAGTACTCCGACCTCCTAGGGAGCCCCCACCCCACGCCACCAGAAGATCAGGGGCAGTTTTATCATTGACTCTTGTCATCTGTTTCTCCTGATAAACCAGGGGCCAGATTTTCAAGTCCTGTTTTAGGTCCAATGTTTTCTCCTCTTGCTACTCTGCTACTACATAATCATTGCCCAGCGCGTTCCTGTCGAGTGAATCTGAAAACAATATAAACGGGGGCCCCAAGGACGCGTCAGAGCCTCAGGAGACTGCCTAGGAGCTGGGTCACAGCACTGCCTAGTCTCTGTTTATGGGGCTTGCGACTTTTGAAGAGTTTTGTGCTACCAAAAAGAAAGAAAACATCAGAAAACCGCGAACAAGCCAAACATGCGAAGGAGGGAGGGGGAGGGAATGGGTGGGAATTGGGGAAGGGCCCAAAGAGTGGTGTGCGCATGTGTGCCTCCACCATCTTCATTAAGATGTGTGACTACAGTGCACCAATAATTTAAAAAAAGAAAACCGTGAGACCAGATGATTGCTAGTACCCTTTCAGTTGATGACTCCAAAGGTGGCCCTCTGGCCTGGCTATATAACCCAAGAACACACATTTGTCTTCCACACAACTGTGAAGGTGGGAGCGCCTCAGCCCAGCACCAGCCTGGTGCCGACGTGACCAGATTCTGCAGCGATCCCCGCAGGGAAGGACAGAGCGTGAAGTTGTCCTTATAACCAAAAACACTCAGCAGCCCCTTAGAAATCTCACCAGGTGAGCGCCTGCGGGGAGTCCGCCCCAGACCCATCACTGACCACTCCTCGCAGGGCTTTGTCTGTGTCCAGGGTAACTTAGAGAAAGAAGTTAATCGTCTAAATTCGGTCTGCCCAAGAACAAATGATAATAGCCCAATCAAATGTGCTTTACTGGGAAGGCATGCCTCTCTGGGGAAAGACCTGTGCCCTTAACAATGGCCAAAAGAGAAGTAACTCTTCTTATGGAAGAAATGCAGGAGCGAGAGTTTTCCCTCCTGTTTTTCTGAGCAGGTGTCTGCAGGGGAAAGATTAGTTTTGGAGGGGATCAGCTGCTCTCTGTTGAGCCTTAACTTCTGGGCCTTGCTTTCCCTGGGTGTAGAAAGGGATTGCTGGTAAGCATCTGTAAGTGGCATATAATTTTCTTTTTCTTTTTTTTTTTTTTTTTGTGTGCTACTGGGGGTGGAACCCAGAGGCATTCTACCCCCAGCCCCTTTCTTTCTTTCTTTCTTTCTTCCTTTTTTTGTGATACAAGGGGTGGAAGCCAGGGGCTTTCTACTTCTGGGCTATACTCCCAGACCTATTGTATTCTTTATTTTGAAACAGGGTCTCACTGAGTTGCAGAGGGCCTCACTAAGTAGCTGAGGCTGTCTGCAAACTACGATCCTCCTGTCTCAGCCTCCCTAATGCTGGGATTACAAGCGTGCCCACCACGCCCGGCATGATTTTCTTATTTAAAGTAACACTCTCAGTAATACTGTTAAACTGTATATACTCACATAAGATCAAACAGCAAAGCTCGGTGAATAATGCTGGGAGACTGCTCCACGTGTAGTAACATGCGCACTTGCGCAACTCGTGAGGACTCCGGCCTTCTGGGGCTCAGCCCGGAACCCTTTGCCGATGGCGACGCTGTGGGCGAGATTTCAGACAGAGCTGAGCAGTTGAATGGTGGCGACACCTGATGGGCGGCCATCTTCGCTGGAGAACAGCAGAGACCCTGGGCGTGTTAACCACCATGCTTAACCAGAGCAAAAGCAAAAATGCCAGGAGGTGGCCGGGCGCTCCTGGCACCTCTCTTGAGCCTCACAGACCCAGCTGCGTCCTCACAACGACCTTCCAACTGCCGCAAAATGGCTGACAATCACTGCTCAGCTCAAACCGTGTGGAGCAAAACTAGTGATTAGAACGGCTAGGTCCATCGCGTGTGTACTGCTCAAAGATTTTCCTCAAGTGATAAACCCAGCCTCGTAAAGCAAATGGAAGCCTGTCTCATCCTAAATCTAAACGTCAGTCTCACACATCTGCAGCATATTTAGTTCAAATTGGAATCTATCCGTGATGGCTGTTTTTATGTTGATTTGACCATGACGGGGACATTGGTCAGACACTAGTCTAGACACTGCTGTGGAGGTCTTGTAGAGGCGGTTAACATTTATAACCGGCTGACTGTCAAACAGATGGCCCTTCTTACTGTTGGTCGACCCCATCGGATCAGTTAAAGGCCTTCAGAGCAAGACGGTTTCTAAAGGAAGCTCTTCTGCCTTAAGACGTCCACAGAGAAGCGCTGCCTGTCTTCAGCCGCCAGGCTCGCTTTGCAGACCTAGGACTGCAGCCCGCGTGGTCAACTCCTGCCTAAATTTCTAGGCTGCCAGGCCTTGAGATTGCACACTTCACAGAAATGGAAGCCAAATACTTAAGAGTCCCCTTCTCTCTCTCCCCCCCCCCCCACTGGTTCTGTTTCTCTGAATACCTTTACCAACCCTGTTACTTTCTAATTATTAGTATTTTATGAGGCTTTGTGGGGGATTGTTTTGGTTTCTGTTTGTTGGTGCTAGGAATTGGACCCAGAGGTGTTCTACCTCCAGCCCTTTTTATTTTTTAGTTTTGAAACAGGGTCTCAGCTGCTTGTAATCCCAGTACTTGGGAGGCTGAGGCAGGAGGATGGCAGATTTGTGTCCAGCCTTACTGTGCAACTTAGTGAGACCCTGTTTCAAAATAAAGAATAAAAAATAGGGCTGATGGTATAGCTCTGAGGTAGAATGCCACTGAGTTCAATCCCCAGTCCCACAAAAATAAAAAATAAAAGAGAAAGAAACAGTCTCACTAAGTTGCCCCAGCTGTCCTCGAACCTGTGTCCTCCTCAGTCTCCCAAGTGCTAGGATAGGATCACAGTCATGCACCACCACACCCATCTACTTTATGAGATTTTTAAAGTTTTAATTCATATTTTAATTAAGTAAAATTAAAAAAAAACTCTTCTTGCCAATTCAGGGCTTAATATTTGATCTGATATGGCCCCCGAGCTTCCTTTTTTGAACTCTGCCCTGCGTTTTAACCTTGAAATAATACATTCGCCAACATACCTCCCATTGTTCCTGATAAAAGTAGAAATAACTCTTCATCTAATCTCTGAAATAAGATTTCATCAGATGTCATGAGACTGGCCAAGAGGAAAAATGAAATGGTTATTCCCTGAGATCTCAGTGACTCCAGAGTCAGTGTGACAATCAGGTTGACAAAAATAACCTAGTAATTTTATTAAGAATCGCTTGCATGGACCCAACATTGATTTTTTTAAAACATCTAAAAATTATTTATAAATATATTTAACAACGGGAGTAACATGAAACCATTCTCTGGGAGTGAAATAAGAGAAACCTCCGTGACTGTAACTAATGGAATGTCCGATTGAACCTTGCCCCAATTCCAGCTCCTAGAACTCTCCAGAGATTGCCGCCATTTTCCGTTTAGTTTATACACTTCTGTCCTTTTTTCCAAGCACTTATATTCATATAGCTGTACCTGTGGACATACAGAAGAGGTTAAGGGCCAGAATCTATAGACAAACTGCCCGGTTTCAATCCTGACTCCAAGCCGGGCATAGTGGCACACACCTGTAATCCCAGTGCCAGGGAGGCGGAGACAGGAGGATTGCAGATGTGAGGCCAGCCTCAGCAACCCCGGAAGATTCTCAGTAACCTAATAAGACTGTTTCAAAACAAGCGATCAGCCAGGCATGGTGGTGCATACTTGTAACCCCGCGCTTGGGAGGCTGAGACAGGAGGATCACACAGGTTCGAAGCCAGCCTCAGCTACTTAGTGAGGCTCTCAGCAACTCAGTGAGACCCTGTTTCCAAATAAAATATAAAATAGGTCTGGGTGTATAGCCTAGAGGTAGAAAGCCCCTGGGTTCCACCCCCAGTACCACCAAAAAAAAAAAAAAAAAAGACTGGGAGTATAGCTTAGAGATAGAATGTCCCTGGGTTCAATTCCCTGGGCCACATTAAAAACAAATAAATAGCCGGGCGTGGTGGCACACCCTTGTAATCCCTGCGCCTGGGAGGCGGAGACAGGAGGATCGCGCTGGTTCGAAGCCAGCCTCACTGGCTCAAGAGACCCTGTTTCCAAATAAAAAAAATATAAAAATAGGTCTGAGAGTGTAGCCCAGAGGTAGAAGGGTTTCCAGGAACCCTAGTACCACCAATTAAATACATAAGTAAATAAATACAAATTATGACTCCACTGTTATTAAGCTCTGTGCCATTAAGCCAAACACTTAAGTTCTCCGTGCCTCAGTGTTCAGACCTGTCAATTGGAATAGTAATAGTACCTGGTTTATAGGGTTGTTTTGAGGATCAAGGGAATACCCCGTTATGAACCACACACTCTGGTGGAGAGTCAGCACTGGCTGTTACAATTACCCCCTCTGCCTGCGCCCTTCTTTTCTCTAACTTAAACAGCACCCTGCTAGATACTATTTGGCAAACTTAACTCATTACCTTGGCAATCATTCCATAGTATTGCAGAGAAAATCGACCTCTCCCCACCCCCATACACTCCCAACAATTTCAAGTCTTATTTTCCATGTGATTTCTGTCTTTATTTATTCATTTATTTTTATTTATTTATTTTGCAGTGCCGGGGATGGAACCCAGGAGCATTGAACTGAGATACACCCCCCCAGCCCTATTTTTTTATTCTTTATTTTGAAACAAGTTTTCACTGAGTTGCAGAGGGCCTCACTAAGTTGCTGAGGCTGCCAGGGAATCTGCGATCCTCCTGTCTCAGCCTCCCAAATGCTGGGATTACAAGCGTGCGCCGCCACGCCCAGCTCACTCTATGATTTTTTTTTTTACTATGGATTTATTTATTTATTTATTTATTTTTGGTGGCGCTGGGGGTGGAACCCAGGGGCTTTTCTACCTCCAGGCTATACTCCCTGACCTATCTTATACTTTATTTGGAAACAGGGTCTCACTAAGTGGCTGAGAGCCTCACTCAGTAGCTGAGGCTGGCTTCGAACCTGTGCGATCCTCCTGTCTCAGCCTCCCAAGCGCGGGGATTACACGCGTGTGCCACCACGCCCAGCTTCACTCTATGTTGATACTTGACCACCAACATAATGGTAGTAAGAGGTGAGGTCTTAGCAGGGGTGACGACACCCCCATAATCCCAGTATTTGGGATGCTGAGAAAGGATCAGAGGTTTGAGGCCAGCCTCAGTAATTTACAGATTCTTAGCAACTTACTGAGATCCTGTTTCAAAATAAAAAGACTGGGGCTGTAGCTTGGAGATAGAATGCCCCTGGGTTCAATTCCCAATATCCTCCCCCAAAAAAGAGGTGAGGCCTTTAGGAGGTGCTTAGGTCAAAGGGGATCTGCCCTCCTGGTGGGTTTGTGCCTTTTAAAAGGGCTTGAGGGCCGGGCGCGGTGGCGCACGCTTGTCATCCCAGCATTCGGGAGGCTGAGACAGGAGGATCACAGTTTGCGGGGAAGCCTGAGCTACTTAGTGAGGCCCTCCGCAACTTAGTGAGACTCTTTCAAAATAAAGAATAAAAAAATAGGTCTGAGGTGTAGCTCAGAGGTAGAATGCCCCTGGGTTCCATCACCAGTACTGCAAAAATAAATAATGAATAAATAATAAATAAATAAATAAATAAGTAAATGGCTTGTGGGAGTGAGTTCACAGTGCCACCTATGAGCAGCAACCTTCACAACACCCCCAACCTGCTGGTGACTCGGTCTTGGAACTCCAGCCCCCCGAAACACGAAAAACTACGTTTCCTTGAGAGCTCGTTTGGAGGCGGTAGCCGGGGAGCGCAGCTTCTTGTTACCTTGACCAAAGACCAGTTCTCCCCTATTCGGGAAGGTCGTCCTCTTCTAGGGAGTGTGCAGCTCCAGGACAGATGCGCGTGTGAGGGAGGACGGGGACACCCGGCGGCCAGGCTGGACCAGCCGAATCCACCCTGGCCATCAATGGGGCAGATGTCGCAGCCAAATCGCCCTCACATCCAGAAACTACATTTCCAATCCGTAAAAACCTCCCAGTTTCAGGTCTTCTGCTCAAACAGCACAGAGACCGAAATGGCATTTCTGGCCAGGCGTGGTGGTGCACACCTGTAATCCCTGCACCTAGGAGGCTTCGAAGCCAGCCTCAGCTACTGAGTGAGGCTCTCGGCAACCTAGTGAGACCCTGTTTCCAAGCAAAATATAAAATAGGTCTGGGAGTATAGCCCGGAGATAGAAAGCCTCTGGGTTCCACCCTCAGTACCACCAAAAAGTAAAAAATAAAAATAAATAAATAAAATGGCATTGCTGGCCCCGAAGACGGCATCTGCTCCCAAATATTAGTACATGAACAAATGACCTCAGCTGACTCCGATCTGCCCTGAAGCCTCATTGCTAGATTAGCCCCAGGTGCTCCATGAGGCAGGTGACCGAGGTTGAGGCCGGCAAGCTTTCCCGGGGCGAGCCCACCCTCGGTCACAGCCAGGCGCTGAGTCCTTAGGAACCAGGCAAGGCCGACCACTGCGCCACCTCCCCCACCCGCCAAGCAGACCGCTCATTCGGCACTGGCGCCTCTGTTGCTGGCAACCACGCGTCCTGGCTGAGGCAGCTGTGTCACAAAGGTTATAGGAAGAAAGTTGCTGGCATTGTCTCCGCAAGGGCCAGTGCCTGCTTTCTGTTTCTGAGGCAAAGGTTCTCACAATAACCGGCCCTGTCAAGAAGCATCCACAGCACAGCTCACTGCCTGGGCCAGGAGCAGGAGCGCGGTCAGGGCGCGAGGATGGCCGGGGATGACAGCTCAGCCAGCGTGCTGCAGCGGCAGGAGCCCAGAGGACAAGCAGCTCCTTGTAAAAAGTGGAAATGGAGCCAGGCCTGGGGGCGCACGCTTGGAATCCCAGCATTCGGGAGGCTGAGACTAGAGGATCGCGGTTCACGGGCAGCCTCAGCTACTTAGTGAGGCCCTTCGCAACTCAGTGAGACCCTGTTTCAAAATAAAGAATAAAAATAGGTCTGGGGGTGTAGCCTGGAGGTAGAATGCCCCTGGGTTCCATCCCCAGTACCACAAAAATACATACATACATACATACATACATACATACATACCAGGAACGAGGAGAGTCCGGGAGAGCTCCAGCGGGTCCCAGGGCTAAATGAGCATACACCGCTTCATCCCAGCCCACAAAGTTCAGCAACGAGATGGCGCATTGCACTGGGCCCAGCCAGGACATTGAACTTCCCACTGTGATGAATGGTACCATGGGTGGCAGTTAAGAGCTCGGGATGGAGCTGGCGTGCTGGCACACACCTGTCCCCCAGTATTTGGGAGGCTGAGACAGGAGGATGACATGTTTGCGGCCATCCTTAGAAATTTAGTGATCTGGCAAGACTTTGTTTCAAAATAAAAATAAAATTGGGCTGAAAGTGTAGCTCAGAAGTGATATGCCCCTGGGTTCAATCCCCAATGCCAAAAACATTTTTTAAAAGTCCAGGATAAGCCTATAATCCCAGAATTTGGGAAGTTGAGAGAGGATGGTCACAGATTAGCGCCCAGCCTTGGCAAAGCCCCTGGGGTTCCGTCCCCAGCACCACAACCAACCAATAAATAAATAAATAAATAAATAAATAAATATGAAATAAATAGGGCTGGGCACGGTGGCACACATTTGTAATCCCTGTACTTGGGAGGCTGAGATAAGAGGATCACAAATTTGCTGTCAGTCTGAGCTACCTAGTGAAGCCCTTCACGACTTAGTGAGACCCTATTTCAAAATAAAGAACAACAACAAAAAAAAAAAGAACTAGGAGTATAGCTCAGAGGTTAAATGCCCCTGGGTTCCATCCCCAGCACTGCAAAAAAAAAAAAAAAAATCAATAACTAGTAAAATAGGGTTGGGGTAGCCGGGTATATTGGCACACATTTGTAATCCCAATACTTGGAAGGCTCAGAGGTAGAATGTCCCTGGGTTCAATCCCCCGTATCACAAAATAATAAGTAAATAAATGATAGATATAAATAGATAAATAAGGCTGGGCTGTAGCTTGAAAATAGAATGCCCCTAGGTTCCATCCCCAGTACCAAAAACAAATATCCATGAATCCTCTTCTTCGATTATAGAGGATATCTGAATGCCAGACGTAAAATCACGTGTTAAATTCTTTCCTGCTCAACTTCTACAAAAGTCCAGTTGAAGAAAACATACAAGAATATTATCTTGTAGGCCAGGAGCATAGGAAGGCACTGGAGATTGAACCCAGGAATTACAGCTCTGCCACTGAGCTATATCCCAAGTCCTGTTTGTTTGTTTGTTTGTTTGTTTGTTTCACTTTGAATCAGGGTGTCTATAAGCTCCTGGGGCCGGCCTTGAACCTGTGATCCTCCTGACTCAGCCTCCCCGGTATTGGGATCACAGGTGTGCGCCACCACATTCGGTTTACAAGAGTGTCTCTCTGGTCGCGTCCCCGGCTCCGCAGTCGGGTTTTTTGGTTCTGAAGGGTCACAGAGGGCTCCGAGGACCATCAGGAGAATTTACTACATGTCAAGTTTACTATCCCATCTCTCCTGGCATCTGCAACCAAGAAGCCATGCTGAGACACTTGCTGTGTGACCTCTGCTTCTGTCAGGTCACAAGGCCAAGTGGGGAGGGAGGGGAGGCCCTGGGGATGGACCGCACAGGCACCTGGGAGAATCTCTTCTCTCTCCTGCACCTGGAAGGAAGTATACTAATGTAGGTTCATTCCTGTGACTGCAAAATTGCCAGGGCTGATCACCACAAAGTTAAACCAGCAACGCACGCAAGAACAGCTCCCCACGAGCTGTTTCCTCGCTCGGGGGCGATTTTGATAAAATTCACACGCCATCCACAGAAGGTAGAAAGAAATCTCCCCACCTCTGCATGTTAATTAAGGAGGACAGATGGCCCTGTGATTATTCAACCATATATAGGTCAAAACCAAATGAATTAATAAGCAACTTAATTCTCAGCCGCCTCCACCAGCTTATGGGGCATCTAGGAGCAAACAATTGTCCAAGTCTCCTGGGTAACAGGCGACGGGGCAGGGGGAGATTGAATTCCCCTCGCCGCAGACCGGTTGCGCGCCCAGCCAGGGACATCTCAGCCCTGCCTCAGCTCGGTGTTTGAGGTATGATACCTGGGGGTTAAAATGAGGCACAAGTCACACATTTGAATTGTCCAGGTATAAACTGTATAACTGCAACCCACAGGGTCTCCTTTAAAAAACAAAAAAGTGAGCACGCCTGTAATTCCAGTACTTGGGAGGCTGAGCCAGGAGGATCGCGGTTCGAGGACAGCCTCAGCTACTTAGTGAGGCCCTTTGCAACTCAGTGAGACCCTGTTTCAAAATAATGAATAAAAAATAGGGCTGGGGTGTAGCTCAGAAGTAGAATGCCCGTGGATTCTATTCCCAGTGCCACGAAAGAAAAAGAGAGAGAGAGAGAGAGAGAGAGAGAGAGAGAGAGAGAGAGAGAGAAGGAAGGGAGGGAGGGAGGAAGGAAGAAAGGAAAGAAGAAAGGAAAGAAAGAATAAAATAGGGCTGGGGGTGTAGCTCAGAGGTAGAATGCCCCTGGGTTCTATCCCCAGTGCCGAGAATGAAAGAAAGAAAGAAAGAAAGAAAGAAAGAAAGAAAGAAAGAAAGAAAGAAAGAAAGAGAATAAAATAGGGCTGGGGATGTAGCTCAGAAGTAGAATGCCCCTGGGTTCTATCCCAGTACCACATACAAACAAAAATGTTAAGCTTTCCTTGATTGGTCACTCTAGGTCTAAACACCAAAGGAGGCAGGTGTGGTGCCACCAACCTCTAGTCCTCCCAGTACTTGGGAGCCTCAGACAAGAGGATCACAGGTTCGAGGCCAGCCTTGGCAACTTGACAACTGTTTCAAAACAAAACAAAAATAAAAGGGGGTATAGGTCAGAGATAGAATGTCCCCAAGTTCAATCCCCAATACTAAAAACAAAACAAAACAGCAAAGGAAATGGTGGCTTAGAGATATAACCAACCACAAACAACAAAACCTAACACAAAAAGCACGTGCTGGGCCTGAGGAGGGGCCGCACGTGTTCTAAAAAAATTAAAGGAAGCCAGGCACAGGCGGTGCACACCTGTCAGCCCAGGACTCGGGACGCTGAGACGGAGGATAGCAGGGGCACGGCCAGGGCCCGCAATTTAGCAAGACCCTGTTTCAAAATAAAAAATGCGAGTCAGGTGCGGTGGCACCCGATTATAATCCCAGGATTTGGGAGGCTGAGCCAGGAGGGTCATAGTGTTCAAGGGCAGCCTCAGCAAGTAGTGAGGCTCTCAGCAGCCTAGGGAAACCCTGTCTCAAAATAAAAATTAAAACAGGGGTGGGGGTGACGTCCAGAGGTAGAACGCCCCTGGGTTCAATTCCAGTACTGCAAAAGAAAAAGTCTAAAGCAACAGGGGTCTGTTGCAGATGGCACTGCCAAAGGCGCACATTTGTAATCCCAGCATTGGGAGGCTGAGAGGAAGATCGTGGCTCGCGGACAGCCTCAGCTACTTAGTGAGGCCCTTTGCAATTCAGTGAGACCCTGTTTCAAAATAAAGAATAAAAAATAGGGTTGGGGATATAAGTCAGATGTAGAACGCTCCTGGGTTCCATTCCCAGTACTGCAAAAAAAAAAAAAAATCACTAAAGTTAAGTTGTGAGTTTTTTGTTGTTTGTTTGTTTGTTTGTTTTGTGGTATTGGCAATGGAACCCAAGGGCATTCTACCTCTGACTTATACCCCCAGCCCTATCTTTTACTCTTTATTTTGAGACAGGGTCTCAGTAAGTTGCAGAGGGCCTCACTAAGTAGCTAAGGCTGGCCACAAACCACGATCCTCCTGCCTTAGCCTCCTAAGTACTGGGATTACAACCGTGCGCCGCTATGCCCAGCTGAAGTTAAGTTTTAGAGTCAGTGTCCACGTGTCCCTGGATTTCTTTTTTTTTTTTTTTTTTTTTTTGTGGTACTGGGGGTGGAACCCAGGAGCATTCTACCTCCAGGCTATATACCCCAGACATATTTTATATTTTATTTGGAAACAGGGTCTCACTTAAGTTGCTGAGAGCCTCACTAAGTAGCTGAGGCTGGCTTCGAACCTGCGCGATCCTCCTGTCTCAACCTACCAGGCGCAAGGATTACAAGCGTGCGCCACCACGCCCGGCTGTGTTTCTGTATTTCTCACTGTTAAAGAACAATCCAGGGCCTGGGCGTATAGCTCAGTGGTAGAGTGCTTGCCTTGCTCGGAGGCCCTGGGTCTAATTCCCAGCACCAAAAAGATAAAGAAATCTGACCAAAACAAAGTGCTTGGGCTTGAGCCAGGCGTGGTGGCACACCCTTGTAATCCCAGCACTTGGGAGGCTGAGACAGGAGGACCACACAGGTTCAAAGGCAGCCTCGGCTACTAGGTGAGGCTGTCAGCAACTTAGTGAGATCATGTTTCCAAATAAAGTATAAAATAGGTCTGGGAGTATAGCCTGGAGGTAGAAAAGCCCCTGGGTTCCACCCCCAGTACGACCAAAAATAAAAAAAAATAAAAAATAAAAAAATGAGCTCAGGCTCCGGGCCAGAGTCGTGGGGCTCAAATCCTCACTCAGCCGCTCAGCCGGCTGCGCGGCCATCTGTCCAGGGATGGAGCATCTTTTCGCTGGGTTTCTCGTGTTCCAGGAGGGGTCGGTTCGCCAACCTGCTGCGTGGCCTAGGTCAGCCAGACGGCTCAACAGCTAGAGTGATAACCTGCGTGCTTGTCTACACCCCGGCGAGTTCATCACAGGCTTTGAAGTGAGAGGAGAAGAAGGACCAAAGCAGGGCGTGTGCGCCGCTCACCGCACACCAGTCTATGGCTGTCTGTCGCTGCATTCATTCACTAAGCGCCAAATAACGAGTGCTAATTTACTAACAATTAGGACGTGCCTAAGAAGGACTGAGACGAGGCCTACTAGTCAAGGAACTCGAGTCTTTTATATTATTCTGCGATCCGACCACTAGATGGAGCAAGAGGTCAACAAAACGGTCGCTGCTTTCCTGCTCAGAACGCAAATGCCGTCCAAAATCCATAGAGCTGACTTGTTCTATTCTGCCATCTAGTGGTCAGAAAATTAGGGGTTATCCTGTTGAACCGGTCTCCTATGCAAGAATCAAATAAAAATGTTTCATAAAAGCAGTTGAAGGTAGCCGGGCGTGGCGGCTCACGCTTGTAATCCCAGTGCTCGGGAGGCTGAGAACTTAGTGAGGCCCTTTGCAACTCAGTGAGACCCTGTTTCAAAATAAAGAATAAAAAATGGGCTGGGGGTGGAGCTCGGAGGTAGAATATCCCTGGGTTCCATCCCCAGTACCACACACACAATAATAATGAGGAGGAGGAGGAGGAGGAGGAGGTGGAGGAGGAGGAGGAGGAGGAGGAGGAGGAGGAGGAGGAGGAGGAGGAGGAGGAGGAATAAAAAATAAAGGTAGGGCTGGGAATATACTTTGGAGGTGGAATGCCCCTGGGTTCCATCCCCAGAACTGGGGGAAAAAAATGTACAATCTAGAGTCAGGTGTGGTGGCGCACACATGTAATCCCTGTACTTGGGAGGCTGAGCCAGGAGGATCACAAGCTCACAGGCAGCTTAGTGAGGCCCTCCACGACTTAGTGAGGTTCAAATTAGAGGATGTAAAGGCTGGGGTGTAGTTTGGAGGTAGGATGTCCCTGCTTTAATCCCCTTTACCCCCTATATCTATCAGTAATTTGATTATAATAATACTTTTTGCTTCTCAGTTTAACAAAGAAAGTTATTGTTTTTATTTTTGTTTTGGTACTGATGAATCTCAACCCCAATAAGTTAAAAATGTAGGTTATAACTCTGTATGTAGAGCATGATACCAATTTTGGTTTTTTCTTTTTTAAAAAAGGCACTTTATTTTCTTCTTTATGCTTTTCTAAAGTTCTCAATGTACACGTTTGGTTTTATCATCAAAATATGATAAATTGCCCAGCGTGGTGGTGCACGCTTGTAATCCCCGCACTTGGGAGGCGGAGACAGGAGGATCGCGCAGGTTCAAAGCCAGCCGCACTGGCTTAGGAGACCTTGTTTCCAAATAAAATATAAAAAATAGGTCTGGGAGTGTAGTCCGGAGGTAGAAAGGTTCCATCCCCAGTATCACCAAAAAATAACAAAACAAAAAAACTGAAACAAAAAGAAAAAAAAACTAAATACTCCCTTTAAATTAATGATAATCCTCCTGGTTGTGAAATTCCCACTAATAGATGTACAAACAGCAGATGCATTCAAACAGAGATTTAATTTATTTAGGACAATATTCCAACTAATCCCTGTGCAGTTTTCCATAGAATCACAAAAGGAAGCCTCTCCTGGTGTGCATCGGGCTTACACCACTTCAGAAAACGTCACGCCAACACAACAAACTGAGGACCATGAGGCCGGACTAAGGGGAGGAAGCAAACCTGCTACCAACGATCGGCAGCACCCGCACTGCAGTGACTGCAATCCTGCTATATTATGTATTCCTACTTTGCCTTAAAATAAAACATTTCCTTTAAACTATGAGGCTAAAATAATAGTAAATATGTGTATTTTCTACTCTTTTTCTGAATTAAAAAAATATATAAATATATGTGACCTTCTGTTTTTTATCAGTTCAAATAAAAATGGGGTCGCTGGCTTCTTTAAGAGCTCTCTGGAAGAGATGAACACCACATACAACATCTTTAAGAATTTTGAGCTAAAATGCTAAGCATTCTTTGTGTTGTTTTTAATGGACCTAAGGAAGGCTCTCCTTATCAACAGCGGCTTTATAGAAATTCTGAGACCAAAACGCTCTCCTGGAGGCTATCACAGGTCACCCACACTATCCTCGTTCGGAAGGTCAGGGGGAAACCTATTTAGGATTTATCTTGCTAGAAAAAAATGCTACTACTCCGTTTTTCTCTTTTCTGATTATCACAGTGAAACAGAAGACTTCTCCCAAAGCAATCCCGATGTCATCGCTGGTTTCCAGGGCGCAACTCCCAGGGTCACCTACTCCGCGGGCCTCCCGCCCCTGGCAACGGGCCGGGGGGCGCTGCTCCCCCGTGGGCAGCCGCGGGCTGCCCGGCCCGTGAGCCTTCTGGAAGGGTTGCCCGGGCCCCCAGGCGGACTGGCAGACGCAGGCTTCTCAGCGCTGGCAGGCGCTGGGGAAGAATCAGGTGGAAAGCGATGACTGTGCTCCTCGCCAGAGGCAGATGAATGTCTTTTTCTTCCAAATACCTCACAAATAGGGGGCTGCAAATCATGAAAGACAATTTGATTACTTTTCCTCCTTCCAGATGTAAGGCCAGAGCCGGGCGTGGCGGGCACGATACCTGGGAGGCTGAGACAGGAGGATCGCAGGTTCGTGGCCAGCCTCAGCTGTTTAGTGAGGCCCTCTGCAACCTAGTGAGACCCTGTTTCAAAATAAAGAATAAAAAATAGGGCTAGGGTGTAGCTTGGAGGTAGGAGGCCCCTGGGCTCCATCCCCAGTACCGCACATACACACAAAAAAATTAAAGCCAGACTTGGCCCATGGGGGGATGGAGGGGGATGTTCTGTTAGCATCATGAAAACGTAACAGCAACTTAAATGTCCTCCCTGAGTAGGCCAACCTCCCAGTGTCCACTCATGGTCTCTTCTTTGGGCCTGAGCTGCATCGTTGGGGATCAGCACAGGCTGGTCCCTCGCCTCCCAGAAAATGTTTCTGCAAGACGCTTTTTCTTCCTGAGTCAACTTCCATCAACTATGAAGCATTAATCAGCCTCCGTCTGTAATTCTAGTCCCCTCCTCAACACTGAACTCCAATCCTAGGCTTATAAACTCCGATCCTAGTGTTAGAAGGTTCAAACAATGGAGCGGTGAGGACGAGCAGGCGGGGAGAGAAGTCAGATAACCTTCAGCAACTCTGGAGTTTGAACCAAGACTCCTCTGAGTAGATGAGCCAGTACTGTGACAGCTCTGCGTTCCAGTCTCCAAATCCACTCAGGCTGCGAGCAGGAAGGGTGGACAGGGAACCCTCGCTGTATTTAAAAGGGGTCACAGGCCTGCTCAGCTGCAGAGACTTGGGAGCCCCAAACTACACGAGATAGGCTAACATTTCTATCTGGAGGTGAGTTGAGACAGGAATCTTGTCCAGTCTTATCTTGCATTTAACAGAGAGGGTCTGATTGTCTTACATTGACACAGGGCGAGGGCCACGATTATAGAGCAAAGATCTCTCTCTACCTCTCCTTCTCTGTCTGTCTGTCTGTCTCTCTCTCTCTCTCTCTCTCTCTCTCTCTCTCTCTCTCTCTCTCTCTCTGTCAGAATTAGGCCACTCTAGAGTAACAGCTCTTAATTCCCGTGACAGGCCACCTCTAATCCATTCCTCTCACTCCATAACCACATACACAAACATAGAAGAAATGGCTAGACTAGGCAGGACACAGCCTTCTTTATCAAGCCTTCAACCATCTTTCTTTCCTACATTTTCCTTTTGCAGTGCTTGTGCGTGCGTGCGTGTGTGTGTGTGTGTGTGTGTGTGTGTGTGTGTGTGTGTTGCTGGTAGATGTCCAGGGGAATTCTACCTCTAAATCCCAGCCCTATTTTATTTTTATTTTGAAACAGTGTCTCAAGCCAGGTGTGGTGGTGCAGGCTTGTAATCCCAGCACCGGGGAAGCTGAGACCGGAGGATCGCAGTTCAAGGACAGCCTCAGCTACTTAGCGAGGCCCTCTGCAACTCAGTGAGACCCTGTTTCAGAACAAAGAATAGAAAATAGGGCTGGGGGTGGGGCTCGGAGGTAGAATGCCCCTGGGTTCTATTCTCACTACTGCAAAAACAAAAAACAAAAAGAAAAGAAAAAAACAGGGTAGCTGGGCATGGTGGCATACGCTTTCGAGAAATCCCAGCTTTCAAGAGGCTGAGACAGAAGGATCGAGGTTCACGACCAGCCTCAGCTACTCAGTGAGGTCCTCTGCAACTCAGTGGGACCCTGTTTCAAAATAAAGAATCAAAAATAGGGCTGAGGATGTAGCTCTGAGGTAGAATGCCCTGGGATACAGCCCCAGTTCTGCCAAAAAAAAAAAAAGAAAGAAAAAAAAGAAAAAAACAGGGTCTCACTAGGTTAATGAGAGTCTCATGACTGGCTGAGGCCCTCCTCAAATCTACGGTCCTCCTGTCTCAGCCTCCCAAATATAGGGATTACAGGTGTGCACCACTACGCCTAGGTTTTAAAGTTTTCCTTTGCCTCTTGATATCAAACGGATTAAAGTCCTCTCTCCTGCCTGCACATATGAACATAACATTATTGTCTTGATTTTATTATCAAGAAACCCCAAGCCAGGCATGGGGGCATGTACTTGTGATCCCAGTACTTGGGAGGCTGTGACAGGAGGGTAAGAGGTTTGAGGACAGCCTCTAAAAGTAGTGAGACTCTCATCAACCTAGCAAGACCCTGTTTCAAAATAAAAATAAAATAAGGCTGCAGACATAGCTCAGAGGTAGAATGCCCTGGGTTCAATCCCTAGTACAAGAAAAAAAGAGAGAGGGAAAGGAAGGAAGGAAGGAAGGAAGGAAGGAAGGAAGGAAGAAAGGAGAGAGAGGAAGAGATCCTAAATTCACATCAGCATGCTACAAAAGTTAAATGGAAGCCAGGCATGGTGGCACATGCTTATAATACCAGTATTTGGGAGGCTGAGACAGGAGAATCGCGGGTTCAAAGCCAGCGCTCAAAAACCTAGTGAGACCCTGTTTTCAAATAAAGAAATAAAAGATGGAGCTGGGGTGTAGTTTGGAGGTAGAATAATGCCTCTAGGTTTAATTCTCAGTGCCAAAAAAATTATATAGATAAAAATACATTAAAAAGTAAAAAGTGGACAGGCATGGTAGCGCACACCTGTAATCCTCGTACTTGGGAGTCTGAGACAGGAGGATCGTAGGTTCAAAACTGGCCTCGGCACTAGGAAGACTGTTTCAAGATTAGAAATAAAACGGGAGCAAGTGCAGTGACACCCTGCAATCCCAGTGCTCGGGAGGCTGAGACGGGAGGATCGTAGGTTCGAGGCCAGTCTCAGCAACTTAGAAGACTCTGTTTCAAAATGATAAATAGCACAGGCCTGAGGTGTAGCTCTGAGGTGGCATGCCCTGGGTTTAAACCCCAGCACCACACACACACTGTGAAAATGGGCTGGGGATGTAGCCCATCTGCCTGGCAGGTGTGAGGCCCTGGGTTCAACTCCTTGTACAAGGAAGGAAGGGGGGAGGAGAGAGAAGGTTTCAGTGTTAGCGAGAACGTAGGAAGTCTTTACTGACAATGGCATGTCAAAATTACAGTGAACGGACCGCTGCAGTGGTGTTACATAAATGTTCACATCTGGGCAGTGTGAGTGAGGACAGTACATGGTCATTTTCTGACTTTTTAAATTTTTCTTTCTTTCTTTCTTTCTTTATTTTGGGGGTTCCTGGAAGCCCTTCTACCTCCGGACTACACTCCCAGACCTATTTTATATTTTATTTGGAAACAGGGTCTCTTACGCCAGCACGGCTGGCTCCGAACCTGCGCGATCCTCCCGTCTCCGCCTCCCAAGCGCGGGGATGACAAGTGTGCCCACCACGCCCGGCTCTGGCCTATTCTTTTGTTCTTGCTTCTAAGTTTGATTTCAAAACAGAAAAGTTAAATGTTCAGAATAAAATTTAAAAGACCGAAATTTTAAAATGAAAGCAAATTCAGCGATGAGAGATCAAAATGAAAGAGTATGATAAGAAAGTACGGAAAGAATTTCGGACTCACATCCGTGCGGAAGTCTTCTAAGGTCTTGAAGCTGCACAGGTATCTCTGAAGCTTTGGGTCAATAGATCGTGTCAGAGACCGAGAATATTTCAAATAGGCCCAAAACTTTTCTAGCCCATAGAGCTGACCTAATAACAGAGAAGAATATACTATAAAATAAATGCTTTTTTTTTTTTTCTGTGTGGTACTGGGGATGGAAGCCAGGGGCATTCTACCTCCGAGCTGCACCTCCAGTCCTATTTTTTATTCTTTATTGTTAAAAGGGTCTCATTGAGTTGCGGAGGGCCTCGCTAAGTAGCTGAGGCTGTCCGCGAACTGCGATCCTCTGGTCTCAGCCTCCCAAGCACTGGGATTAAAGCGTGCGTCACCACGCCTGGCTCTTTTCTATTTATTGGCAAATTCAAGTTTACAGTTTCTAAACACAATAAATTGGCTTTTGGGTTTTTGTTTTTACCAGATTCGTAGTCTTTTTTGGTTTCTTCTTGGAAATCCTTAAAAATTTCTTGTCTGAATTTTTTTTCCAGTCCATAACTATAAAACCTGAACAGACACTCTAATCCATACCTATAGAAAAGAAAGCAAAAGGTTTTTAAAATAAGGTTTCTGCTACAATAACACAAACATCTCTTAGTAGCATTAAGATAAGTAAAAATGGCACAAATAATTCTAAACAAAAAATGTGTTTGAGCATGCAGATTTTTTTTTGGGGGGGCAGTGCTGGGGATGGAACCCAGGGGCATTCTACCTCTAGGCTACACCCCCAGCCCTATATTTTATTCCTTATTTGGAAACAGGGTCTTGCTAAGTTGCAAAGGGCCTCACTAAATAGCTGAGGCTGGCCTCGAGCCTCCCGTCTCAGCCTCCCGAATGCTGGGATGACGAGCGTGCGCCCCACGCCGGGCTGTCCTTTCTTAGGTCACGCTCTCTGGGTGAAACCACAGTGTTGCCCATTACGCCACGGGAGGCTGCTGTGGCCAGGGACTGAGGCCTCTGTTGTCAGCCCTGTAAAGAATCCTGCAGGACCCTCGCAGCCTGGCCAAGGCTTCTAGAGTCTCCACCCTTAGACGCTGTGAGCTAGTGAAGGCTTGGGGTCTGACGCTCCGGAGTTTTGGGGTCATTCCCTGAGCGGGGAGAGGGAGTGAACAGAGCCCGGCCTCCCGGCCTGCTGGACTCTTCACGGTTCAGAGTCAAGTTGCTTCAGGACTTGTTTTCAAAATCATTTCTTTATTTAATTTTTTTTTTTTTTTTGGTGGTGGTGGTACTGGGGGTGGAACCCAGAGGCTTTCTACCTCTGGGCTATACTCCCAGACCTTTTTTATATTTTATTTGGAAACAGGGTCTCACTAGGTTGCCGAGAGCCTCACTAAGTAACTGAGGCTGGCTTCGAACCTGTGCGATCCTCCTGTCTCAGCCTCCCAAGTACTGTGATTACAAGCGTGCGCCACCACGCTCGGCTCTTTATTTAATTTTTATTAATTAATTTGTTAAATTCTGTGTGCGTGTGCGCACGTGCACTACTGGGGATGGAACGCAGGGGCCTTCTACCACCTTCTACCTCCCAGATCTATTTTATATTTTGTTTGGAAACAGGGTCTCACTAAGTTGCCGAGAGCCTCACTAAGCAGCTGAGGCTGGCTTCGAACCACCCTCAGCTTCAAGATCATTTCTGAAAACCTCTGTCCGCGTGTAAAGATATCCGAGAGCGCGTGACCTGTAGTTTTCTTCTGCGTCTTCCCAAGCAAGCTGCCTGAACTCCTCATACATCTTTTTATTGAAGTGATCTCTGAGGAAAAAGGACCAGAAACGAAAGAGGGTATTCATTTCTTGGGACTGTCCAATTCCCAAGCGTTTTCTCTCTGAAAAAAAAATTTTAATATTAAAACATTTCTGAGCCGGGCTTGGTGGCGCACGCTTGTAATCCCAGTGCTTGGGAGGCTGAGACAGGAGAATCCCGCAGGTTCGAAGCCAGCCTCAGCTACTTAGTGAGGCTCTCGGCAACTTAGTGAGACCCTGTTTCTAAGTAGAGTATAAAATAGGTAGCCCGGCCGGGCGTGGTGGCGCACGCTTGTAATCCCCGCGCTTGGGAGGCGGAGACAGGAGGATCGCGCAGGTTCGAAGCCAGCCGCGCGCGCTGGCTTAGGAGACCCTGTTTCCAAACAAAAATGTAAAAATAGGTCTGGGGGTGTAGCCCGGAGGTAGAAGGGCTTCCAGGAACCCCAGTACCACCAAAATAAATAAAAATAAAAATAAAATAAAATAAAATAAAATAGGTAGCCCGGAGGTAGAAAAGCCCATGGGTTCCACCCCTAGTACCACACACACACACACACACACACGCACACACACACACACACACACACACACACACACACACACCACTTTTTTTGTGTGTGTGGTACTGGGGATGGAACCCAGGGGTATTTGACCTCAGAGCTACACCCACTGCCCTGTTTTTTATTCTTTATTTTGAAACCGGGTCTCACTGAGTTGCAGAGGGCCTCACTAAGTAGCTGAGGCTGTCCGCGAACCGCGATCCTCCGGTCTCAGCCTCCCGAAGGCTGGGTCTTGCTAGGTTTATGAGGGTCTCCCTACTTGCCGAGCTGTCCTTGAACCTGCCTCAGCCTCCAGAGAACTTGGATTATAAGTGTGCACCCCTTGCTATTCTAGTTTTAACCTCTAGCTGAGGAAGGGACAAGAATCTCACCATTTAGACACCTTCGGTGGTACTTGTGATACCCGTGCTGGGTAAAGCCGTTTTCCTTCAGCAGTTCGTGAGAAGGGTGCTGGGACCTGGGGAAGGGCTGTGGCGCACGCCTGCAACTTCCCAGCAGCGCTGCGGCGGGCGACGGGGAAGCGTGGCGGCTGCTGTTGGACGAGGGAGAGACTTGTGCTGAAATAGCAACAACCGAGCGCGCAAAGCAGTCTGTGCTGTTCCCTTTATTACTGAGTAACTCGACAGCTGGGAGAGCCAGGCCCAGGCCTGCACCGATTGCCTGTGGAGGCCCTCCGCAACTTAGTGAGAACCTGTTTCAAAATAAAGAAGAGCAAACAGGGCTGGGGGTGTAGCTTGGAGGTTGAATGCTCCTGGGTTCCATCCCCAGTACTGAAAAAAAAAATGTATTCTTACCTAAATGTCAGAACGAAATGTTCTAACTAAATGAAACTAAATGGTACTGACTTAAACGCTTTTTACTACTATCTGTTGGTTTTTTGTTATTGTTGATCTTGAAATAAATGCTCTAATAAAAGTAAAATACTCCAAGCCGGGCGTGGTGGCACATGCTTGTAATCCCTGTGCTTGGGAGGCTGAGACAGGAGGATCGCGCAGGTTCGAAGCCAGCCTCAGCTGGCTTGAGAGACCCTGTCTCCAAATAAAATATAAAATAGGTCTGGGAGTGTAGCCCAGAGGTAGAGGGCCCCTGGGTTCCACCCCCAGGACCACCAATAAATAAATTAAGTAATTAAGTAATTAATTAATTAAATAAAAATACTCCAGCAAATAAAATCAGTTACAACTCAAAAATAGCTTACTGTATCACTCATATGAAGAAGATCGTAATGATTTTATCTTAGGGTAAAGATATGTAATGAGAACAACATAAAAGTTTTTTAAACGATGTCAATGAAAACACAGATTTCAAGATTTGGGGGATCTGAATTTATCAGACCATAATAAATCCCATAATAAAAGTATTTCTTGAACCAGGCATGGCAGCGCACACTTGTAATCCCAGCATTTGGAGGCTGAAACAGGAGGATGTGGTTCGCAGACAGCCTCAGCTACTTAGTGAGGCCCTTTATGAGACCCTGTTTCAATTGAGACCCTGTTTCAAAATAAAGAATAAAATATAGGGCTGGGAGTGTAGCTCAGGGGTAGAATGCCCTTGGGTTCTATCCCCAGTATGACAAAAAAGAAAGAAAGGAAGGAAGGAAGGAAGGAAGGAAGGAAGGAAGGAAGGAAGGAAGAAAGAAGGAAAGAAAGAAGAGAAGAAGAGAGAAAGAAAGGAGAATTTTTTTTTTAATTTTTGGTGGTACTGGGGTTCCTGGAAGCCCTTTTACCTCTGGGCTACACTCCCAGACCTATTTTATACTTTTACCTGGAAACAGGGTCTCTTAAGCCAGTGAGGCTGGCTTCGAACCTGCGCGATCCTACTGTCTCAGCCTCCCAAGCATGGGGATTACAAGCGTGCACCACCACGCCCAGCAATTTCTTTTCATAAAATTAATCCTTCCCTTCTAGTAAGTGGTCAAAAATCTTTTTTCCTAAAGTTTAGAATAAAAAAAAACTATCAGATAAATACTCTGAAATACATACACAATATATTGCTTTGTGGGGAGAGGGTACTAGGATTGAACCCAGGGGTATTCTACCTCCAAGATACACACCCAGCCCTTTTTACTATTTTTTTTTTTTTTTAATTTTGAAACAGGATCTCACTAAATTGCTGAGGCTGGCCTCGAACCTGTGTGATCCTCCTGCCTCAGCTTCTCAAATACTGGGACTATTGGCATGCACCACCACACCTGGCTCAAAGCAGTTTGTTTTTTTGGCAGTACTGGGGATGGAACCCAGGGGCATTCTACCTCCAAGCTACACCCCTAGCCTTATTTTTTATTCTATTTTGAAACAGGGTTTCACTGAGTTGTGGAAAGCCACACTAAGTAGCTGAGGCTGGCCTCGAACCTGTGATCCTCCTGCCTTAGCCTCCCAAGTACTGGGAATACACGTGTACCACCACATTCAGCTCTCACAGCGGCTTTTAAAGGAACACACACCTCCGAGGCCTGGATTGGAGCCTGCCAAAGGGTAAGGCCGGTGCTGGGGCGAGTGGGCCGGGATCAGAGCCTGCCATGAGGCAAGGCCGGTGCTGGGGCCTCCGAGGCTGGGATCAGAGCCTGCCAAAAGATTAGGTCAGTGTCGGGGCCAGCAAGGTTGAGATTGGAGCCTGCTGTGAGGCAAGGCTGGGCTGGGGCCTCCGAGGCTGGGATCAGAGCCTGCCGAGGGGTAGGCTGGTACCGGAGCCAGCAGTCGGCATCAGAGCCTGCCTTGAGGCAAGGCCATTACTGAGGCCTCCGAGGCCGGGATCCGAGCCTACCGAGGGGATAGGCCAGTTCTGGGGCCATCGAGGCCGGGATCAGAGTCTGCTGTGAGGCAAGGCCGGTGCTGGGGCCCTCGAGGCCTGGATTGGAGCCTGCCGAGGGTTAAGGCTGGTGCCGGGGCCAGCGAGGCCGGGATCAGAGCCTACCATGAGGCACAGCCACTACCTTAGGCCTCCGAGGCTGGAATTGGAACCTGCTGAGAGGGTATGCTGGTGCCGGGGCCAGCAAGGCCAGGATTGGAGCCTCCCATGAGGCAAGGCCGGTGCTGGGGCCAGCAAGTCCAGGAGCGGAGCCTGCCATGAGACAAGGCCAGTGCTGGGGCCTCCGAGGCCAGGATCGGAGTCTGCCAAGGGGTTAGGCTGGTACCGGGGCCAGCAAGGCTGGATTCGGAAACTGCCATGAGGCAAGGCTGGTGCTGGGACCTCCAAGGCCAGGATAGGAGTCTGTCGAGGGGTTAGGCCGGTGCCAGGGTCAGCGAGGCTGGGACAGAGCCTGCCTTGAGGCCAGGCCAGTGCTGGGGCCACTGCAGCCGGGATCGGAGCCAGCCGAGGGGTTAGGCCGGTGTCGGGGCCAGCGAGGCCGGTGTCGGGGCCAGCGAGGCTAGAATCGGGGCCTCCCATGAGGCAAGGCCGCTGCTTGAGCCAGCGAGGTCTGGATCAGTCCACCGGGTAGCCAGGCCACTACTGGGGCCATCAAGAGTGGGATCGGTACTTGCAATACGGCATGCACAGAGAAATATCGAATAAAATTAAAACCAGATGCTTCCCCTAATCAGCAATAACTAGGAGGAAAGGGGCAACAGGAAGTGGTCGAGTTATAGAAAGGGCCCTATAGTAAAGCAATTAAGGTGACCAATCAGAGGGTATGGAATAGGGGAGGATGAAGCCTCTTTAAAACTCAGGAGGTACATAAACATATGTATCAGAGTTATTCACCAAACAAGCATGGGATCAGGGAGGGGGAGGGAATGGGATGGGGGCTGGATGAGGGCTAATTGGATGATGTGTGCTTGTATATCCTCTCAAGTCTTGTACTCCAATGTGATATATGATTACAATGCACCAATAAAAATAAAAAATAAAGAAAAAAGGAACACACACAAATCCCCTCTGCATCCCCTCTACAGGATGAAACAGACCACCCTGTTTTGTATGTAACTGGCCCTCTAATGACTTGCTCTGTTATTTCTTTTGAGTTAAATAAATCTCTTTAAGGTGGGTGTGGTGGCGCATGTTTGTAGTCCCAGTATCGGGAGGCTGAGACAGGAGGATCGCAGGTTCGAAGCCAGCCTCAGCAGCTTAGTGAGGCCCTCTGCAACTTAGTGAGACCCTGTTTCCAAATAAAATATAAAATAGGTCTGGAGGTGTAGCCTGGAGGTAGAAGGCCCCTGGTTTCCAACCCCAGCACCACTAAATAAATAAACAAATAACTCTCTTTAAGAGAAATAAATACTGTCCAAAGAAAAACTACTTTCTGCTCATAATGAGTTAACCTAAATCATTTTCTCAAAAAATAAAAAAGATTAATATGTTTTATCTCCATGTTATTTCTATAGTTTCTATTCTCTCTATAGATTCTTTAGCACATTAATTCCCCCATACATTTCTACTAAGAACCTGATAAGTGACACTAAGAGTCTGGGATATGTCCGAAGTTTCATAGACCTATGGAGTTTATAAATCTAACCATTCTCATTTGTAAAAAATAACTTAAATGGAGCCAGGTGTGGTGGCGCACGCTTATAATCCCAGTACTTGGGAGGCTGAGACAGGAGGATCACAAGTTCATGGCCAGCCTTAGCTACTTACTGAGGCCCTCCACAACTTAGTGAGACCCTGTTTCAAAAGAAAGAATAACAAATAGGGCTGGGGGGTGTAACTCAGAGGTAAAATGCCCCTGGGTTCAAAATTAATAATTAATAGGGTTAGGACCAAATTAATAATAATAGGACCAAATTAATAATATTAATAATATTATTAATAATAATAATTAATAGGTCCAAATTAGGACCAAATTAATATTAATAATAATAATAATAAATAGCAACAACTTAAATGGAAAACAAATTGTCCCACTGAATTATTTCCCCATTGTACTTACTATAAAACTGTCCTGCTCATTTCCCATTCTTTTGATTCCTTTTACCATTTTCATCATTCTCTACTTGCCTACTATATTACATTTTAAATATTCTTAAATACCGAATTAGTAGCCGTTTCAACAACAAATGTGTGATACACACGGTACCTGACAGAGGCTGTTCTTGGCCCGTGGTCTCTGGAATCCATCACCCAACCAACATGATACTCTAGAAGGGGGTTTGTACTGCGTCTTGGTGTTCTCTTCCTTGGGCCCTAAGGAAAAAGAAGTTAAACATTGCAATTACTTTTGGTAGTGTGAAGTTCGTAAGTACATTCAAACCCTCTGACTGTAAAGCAACTCAAACATTTTCATCCTGTGAATGACATATTATGAAATCACACGAAGTCACAAAACTCAAACATCTGATTCACCAGTTGCAAAACCTGGCAAACAAGACCCTTGGCTAGGTTTGTAACGCAAGGGTCAAGAGAAATACCACTTAGCATGCAGATTCCTTATTACATTAGTCTTTTTCTTTTGGTGGTTCTAGAGATTGAACTCGGAAGCTTTCTACCTTTGAGCTACACCCCCAGCCTGATTTTATTTCTTATTTGGAAACAGGGTCTTGCTAGGTTGGTAAAAGTCTCACTACTTGCTGAGGCTGTCCTCCAAACTACTATCCTCCTATCCCAGCCTCCCAAGTACGGGGATTACGGGAATGCAACACATCACCTGGCTTTGATTCTTTATTATAACTCCTGATCATCTTTAATTATACGACCCAATTATAAACAAGTTATTTCTTTTGTGTGTGTGTTGGGGGGGTACTGGGGCATTCTGCCTCCCAGCTACATGCCCAGCCCTATTCTTTGTTTTGAAACAGGGTCTCACTGACTTGCAAAGGGCCTCACTAAGTAGCTGAGGCTGTCCTTGAACCACAATCCTCCTGTCTCAGCCTCCCAAATGCTAGGATTACAAGTGTATACCACCACACCGAATTTAAGAAGTTCTTTCTTTCTTTCTTTCTTTCTTTCTTTCTTTCTTTCTTTCTTTCTTTTTTTTTGTGATACTGGAGGTGGAACCCAAAGGCTTTCTACCTCCGGGCTACATTCCCAGACCTATTTTATATTTTATTAGGAAACAGGGTCTCACTAAGTTGCTGAGAGCCTCACTAAGTAGCTGAGGCTGGCTTCGAACCTGTGCGATCCTCCTGTCTCAGCCTCCCAAGCGTGGGGATTACAAGCGTGCGCCACCACGCCCGGCTCAGAAGTTATTTCTTAACACAAGAAAACATTGCTATAGTAAAATAACCATTCTTGAATGAATTTTTATCATTTAAAAATATCTTCTTTTTTTTTGCGGGTTTGGGGATGGAACCCAGGGGCATTCAACCTCCGAGCTATACCCCTGCCCTATTTTTTATTCTTTATTTTGAAACCAGGCCTCACTGAGTTGCAAAGGGCCTCACTAAGTAGCTGAGGCTGTCCGCAAACCGCAATCCTCTGGTTTCAGCCTCCCAAATGCTGGGATTACAAGTGTGTGCCAGCACACCCGGCATCTTTCTAAAATGTGACAGGAAATAAGAACTCTCTTTCATAATGCTAAAGGATACACCATTCTGGCTTTATACTGTAGATTGTTTTATGTACCTTTAGTTCAGTAGCTTTTGGTTCTTTGACAACACGATAAAATCTTGGGGTTTTGTTAGGATCTTGAAACCTGGGTGTTCGGGGTGTTTTAGCATCCTGGTTGGATGAGTCCTAAGAGATTCTGGAACTGTGGTAGGAAATGAACGAGCCATCATTGCTGGAGTTATTTCTGGAATAAACAGCTTCTGAGTTGATTCATCAGTTAAATCTGCAAAATTAATAGCTCTTAAAATTATCCAGAAGTTAGGAAAATATTTTGAGGCTCTTTTGTGTGTGTGTGTGTGTGTGTGTGTGTGTGTGTGTGTGTGTGTGTCTGGTGATGAAGCCCAGGGGCATCTGACCTCCGAGCTACATACACCCCCTGCCCAATTTTTTATTCTTTATTTTGAAACAGGGTCTCAGTGAGTTGTGGAGGACCTCAATAAGTAGCTGAAGCTCTCCTTGAACCATAGTCCTCCTCTCTCAATTTCCCAAGTACTGGGATTACAAGTGTGGGCTACTATGACCAGCCTGGTTTTATTCTTTCTGATATATTTGAAATGTTTCCAACACAAAATCATTTGTGGAGCTGGCCGTGGTGGTGCACGCTTGTAATTTCAGCATTTGGGAGGCTGAGACCGGAGGATCACGGTTCGTGGACAGCCTCAGCTACTTAGTGAGGCCCTCTGCAACTCAGTGAGACCCTGTTTCAAAATAAAGAATAAAAGAAAGAATATATATATATATATATATATATGTATATATATATATATATATATTTACAGGAACTGGAGTTCCTGGAAACCCTTCCACCTCCAGCCTACACTCCCAGACCTATTTTATATTTTTATTTGGAAACAGGGTCTCTTAAGCCAGCAAGGCTGGCTTTGAACCTGTGCGATCCTCTTGTCTCTGCCTTCCGAGTGCAGGGATTACAAGCGTGCACCATCACGCCCGGAGAAATATATTTTCTTATCTCTCACCCCCTTAGATCCCAAGAACAAGTCGTATCAGTCCTATGACAGCAACAACCACAATCTCACTGAACACCAGCACCCGTCATAGTGCCTAGTAAAAATATATTCTCTCCAAAGGAATGTCAAACTAGTTGTGTCAAAAAGGCTTTCTTCATACCAAATGATACACAATATTGAAAACGTGAACATATGCTAGCATATGAACAAAAAAAAAACGTGAACAAAAGCTAGCGCTTTTGTAAAGGACATAGACAAAGATCTGTGAACACCAGCCTGCGGAAAGAGTGAGCTCGCTAGCACTGGTAACAGGCAATAAACTCCATTTTCCACTGAGCAGGTCACTGCAAAGAAACAGTCTACGGCACCAAGATCTGTGTGTGTGTGTGTGTGTGTGTGTGTGTGTGTGTGTGTGTGTGTGTGACATGCCACAGCCTAGCATGATGGGAAATTTATTTTTTATTTATTTATTTGCGGGTCTGGGGATGGAAACCAGGAGCATTCAACCTCTGAGCTACACCCCCTGCCTTATTTTTTATTCTTTATTTTGAAACAGGGTCTCACTGAGTTGCGGAGGGCCTCACTAGCTGAGGCTGGCCGCGAACCGCGATCCTCCGATCTCAGCCTCCCTAATGCTGGGATTACAAGCCTGCACCACCATGCCCGGCTTTGATGTAAAATTTATAATGCACCAAATTAAAAAAAGAAATAGCTGGGCATGGTGGCGCACGCTTGTAATCCCCATGTTTGGGAGGCTGAGACAGGAGGATCGCACAGGTTCGAAGCCAGCCTCAGCTACTTAGTGAGGCTCTCAGCAACTTAGTGAGACCCTGTTTCCAAATAAAATGTAAAATAGGTCTGGGAGTGTAGCCCGGAGGTAGAAAGCCTCTGGGTTCCACCCCCAGTACCACCACCAAAAAAAAAAAAAAATGTTCAGACGGCACCTCAATATACGGGCTCTCCAAACATCACCTCTATATTCCTTTACCCATCTTTAGGATTAAGTTGTATTCATCACCAATTTTAGGACATGTTCAACAACTTATTGGTTGCACGGAATTGACAGCTTGCAGTAACCCACCCATTCACGTGAGCGTGTGCCTGCTTTGTGGCAAACAGCGCAGGGAGCTGGGGATGTCCACCCTGGCTGAGTACTGAGAATGAGCCTCTAGCAACCCCTGATGGCAGTGGGGGTGGCGGGGGGTGGGCTACAGGACAGAAAACCTGGGCAGTGGATAGGTGTCCTACCCACCGTTGGACTTAGCCAGGAGGCTCCTGCTAAACAGGAAGGAAGCCGATGGCCGCGTTATCTCAGTAGAATAACTGAGAGGAGGGAGCTGAAGGAGCCAGCGATGAGCAGAAATGAGTGTTCACTGCTAAATGTACATGAATTATAGCACTCAGATGTTAGCTTGGAATCAAGTATTGGAGAAATGGCAGTCTCTCCAAACATCACCTCTATATTCCTTTACCCATCTTTAGGATTAAGTTGTATTCATCACCAATTTTAGGACATGTTCAACACCTCTAAAAGAAACTGCATAGCCATACGCAGCCACTCACCACGACCCCTATGAGACAACCACAAACCTATGTTTGTCTCCATGGTCTATTCTGTACGTTCCATATAAATGGACTCATACGTGGTCCTGTGTGCCTGGCTCCTTCTACTTACTATTTCAGGATGTTTTCATATTGTAGCATATCAGTACTTCACTACCTTTTTTTTTTTTTTTTTTTTTTGCGGGTCTGGGGATGAAACCCGGGGGCATTCAACCTCCAAGCTACACCCCCTGCCCTGTTTTTTATTCTTTATTTTGAAGCAGGGTCTCACTAAGTTATGGAGAGCCTCACTAAGTAGCTGAGGCTGTCCGCGAACTGCGATCCTCCTGTCTCAGCCTCCCGAATGCTGGGGTTACAAGTGTGCAGCCATACAAGCACAACCTTCCCCCCATCGACAAGCTGTGCCAGAATGATTGACATATCGACTACAACTGGTGAAACAAAGTTGACAGAGTTTTGTCACCTAAGATCCACAGCTCACATGAGAGCGCACTCAGTGATGGGCGTTCTACGGGCGTTAGCAAACATAACATCATTATGATATCATAGTTTCACTGCTCTAAAAATTCTGAGACGGGTGTGGTAGCATATGCTTGCAATCTCAGTACTTGAAAGGCTGAGACAGGAGGATCACAAGTTCAAAACCAGGCTCAGCAACTTAGCAAAACCCTATTTTGAACTAAAAAATAAAATCAGAATAGAGATGTAGCTCAGAGGTAGACCACCCCTGAGTTCAATCTCTCACACACACACACACACACACACACTCTATTGTACCTATTCATCCTGCCCTCCCTGCAGTCCTTGATCCATACAATGCATAGCCACCCCCCTTTTTGTGGTGCTAGAGGTTGAACCCGGAGTCATTCTTCCTCTGAGCTACACCCCCAGCCCGATTTTTTTTTTTTTTTTTTTTTTTTGCGGTACTGGGGATGGAACCCAGGGGCATTCTACCTCTGAGCTATACCATCAGCCCTATTTTTTTTTTTTTTGGTGTTTTTTATTTTTGAAACAGGGTCTCACTGAGTTGTGAAGGGCCTCGCTAAGTACCTGAGGCTGTCCACAAACTGTGATCCTCTGGTCTCTACCTCCCAAATACTGGGATTACAAGCGTGCGCCACCAAGCCCGGGAATGTGTAGCCTTTTAAATTGGCTTCTTGCCTGCAGTAATACGAGCTTAAGGTCTGCCTGTGTCTCTCCATGGTTTGACAGCTCATTAACTTACAGCAGTGAATAACAGTCCATTGTCAGGATGTTCTGGTTTATCCATTCACCTCCTAAAGAACTTCTTGGTTGCGTCCACGTTTCCACGTTTGGTAATTATGAATGAAGCGGCTTTCAACATTCATATACAGGCTATCGTGCGGCTCAGTTCCGACTCGTTTGGGTGACTGTGCTGATTGGTTTGGAAGGAACCGTCCGACGGCCTTCAGCGTGGCTGCGCTATCTTGCCTTGATACCAGCAGTGAACTGGCCCTACTGCCCCGTCTGGTTTGGACAGGATCTTGTGCTCTGGCTCTCCCAATGGGTGGACAACTCATTCTATTCTTTTAAGTTGTAGTTCCCCTGTGAAGTCTGCTGTCAGCACCTTCTCACTTTATCATTTGACAGGTCTCACCAGGTTGCCAAGGCTGACCTAGAACTTAGTTTTCCTGCCTTTGCCTCCGGAGCTGCTGGGATTAGGTGCCACTGCACCTCTCCTATGGGTGGGTTTGTTTGTGTGTGAGGTCCTGGGGGTTGAACCCAGGACACCACCTCAAAGCTCTACTCCCAGTCCTTTCTGTTTGCCTGTAAACAGGGTTCTCACAAGGTTGCGGAGGGCCTTTTAAGTTGCTGAGGCTGTCCTGGAACCTGCAACCCTCTGGTCTCACCCTCCCAAGGACTGGGATCGCAGGCGTGCGCCACCGTCCCTGACTTGAGTTACGTTTTTAAGTTTGATGAGGTCTAGCTTAAATCAATTTTTATTTCTGTGTCATGCTTCGGTGTTGCCTAAAAAGTTGTGCAAAGTCCCAGGTCACATGGATTTTCCCTCAGGTTATTTTCTAGGTGTTTTACAGTTTTGATTTATATTTAGGGGTAGGATCCACTTGACTTCATTTTCGTGAGGTCTGGATCTAGATGATTTTGCACATGGATGTCGTTTTTCCAGCACCATTTGTTGAAACGCTACCTTGTCCTCACTTATTGTCTAGCCCTTTGTCAAAGATAAGCTGGCAGGGCTGGAGGAGCTCAGCCCCACGGAGCGTGGCAAGCACACAGCCCCCGGAACCACAAAACGACAACAAAGTCGAGAAACAAGAGCTGCGTGATTCTTGCTCATATTCAGTTTATTTTGTTTTAGTTTTTTGTGGTATTGGGGATGGAACCCAGGGGTCTTCTACCTCTAGGCTACACCCCTAGTCCTGTTTTATTTTTTATTTGGAAACAGGATCTCAAACCTGTGATCCTTCTGTCTCAGCTTCCCAAGTCCTGGGATTATATGCATGCTTTTGCCTCTGTTTACACATTTAATTCTTGATTTCTTATGTGGCGTGAAATGGGGGCCCATCTTCAACCTTTTACATACGGATGCCCAGTTCGCCCAGTACCACTCACTGAAAGAACTATTCTTTCCTGTCTACTGCCTGGGCACGTTGTTGAAAATCTGTTGAGAACAGACACATGGGTTTATTTCTGGACTCTCGATTCTGTTCCATGGATCCGTCTTCCTGTCTTAGTCATTATCGTAAGCTTTGAAATAAAGTATAAGACCTTCAACTTTGCTTGTTTAAGGATTGTTTTGACCTCTGGAATTAGTTGGTGTCTACAAATTTTATGGTATTTATTTTTCAATCTCCTGCTTTTTTTATTTTTATTTTATTTTATTTTTTTGGTGGTACTGGGGGTGGAACCCAGGAGGCTTTCTACCTCCAGGCTACACTCCCAGACCTATTTTATATTTTATTTGGAAACAGGGTCTCACTAAGTTGCTAAGAACCTCACTAAGTAGCTGAGGCTGGCTTCGAACCTGTACAATCCTCCTGTCTCAGCCTCCCAAGCACGGGGATTACAAGCATGCGCCACCACACCTGGCGCTGCTTTATCTTTTTTTTTTTTTTTTGCAGGTCTGGGGATGGAACCCAGGGGCATTTGACCTCCAAGCTACACCCCCAGCCCTATTTTTATTCTTTATTTTGAAACCGGGTCTCACTGCGTTACAGAGGGCCTAAGTAGCTGACGCTGTCCGCGAACCGGGATCCTCTGGTCTCAGCCTCCCGAATGCTGGGATTACAAGCGTGCACCACCATGCCTGGCTTGCTTTATCTTTTTGACATGACATTTGTAACCCTGATAATCTATTTACTTTGGATAGCTGTATATTTGAGTTTGAATATGGCACATATTTTTGGTACTGTAAGGCCTCTCTGTCCTCCCTCCCCAGCCCCGTTTTTGGCAGTGATGGGAGTTGAACCCAGGGTCTTGCCTGTGCTAGGCAAGTATTCCACCACTGCGCTATATTTCCACCCTCTTTCTTGCATTTTGCAACATTTTTTCTCTCCTAATTTCAAAGTTATGTTCTCTATTTTTAAAATTGGGGATCCATCAAACTGCAGCATAAAAACTTTAAAAACTTTAAAATTAATTACTACCAAGCCAGGATCGCAGGTTTACAGACAGCCTCAGTTACTTAGTGAGGCCCTCTACAACTTAGTGAGACCTGGTTTCAAAATGAAAAATAGGGCTGGGGTGTAGCTCAGAGGTGGAATACCCTTGGGTTCAATCTCTAGTTCTGCAAAAATAAAGTTTAAAAACTAACAGCTTTTTCTGGATGTAAGTATCCATAAGCAGGAAATTCATTTCCTGCTCTGGGTTAATATTATATTATTAAGTCTGTAGGCAGTATTTTGTTCAATATTCATTTAGGCTTATTAACATTTATCAGTTTTTCTGTTCTAGAGTCCTTCTAAATGTCTGGTAGCTGGAATCGCTTATTCTTTTTTTAAATTGTGGTGCCAGGGATTGAACCCTTGACCTTGCACCCGCTAGGAAAGCCCCTACGGCTCTGCTGCATCCCCAGTCCTTTTTATTGTCTTTTGAGACAGTCTGTTGCTCCGGCTTGTCCTTGAACTTGTAGCCGCCTTGCCTCAGCCTCCCCAGTAGCTTAGGTACAGGCACGGATGAGCACACCCAGCAATTATCCATCCTCCTTCAGTGAGACTTTGCTCGTGATGCGTAACAATTTCTCATAGTTTATCTTACTTGGAAGGTGCTGTCCTACGTTGAGTTGACAGCTACTTGCCCCTGGTGCCCGCTGGCTCCCTCTGCCGCAGCTGGGAAGCGGCTGCTGGCTGCCAGGTACGCCTTCTTTCATTGAATGCAAACTGTCCTCTGGCTGTTCGACTCTGGCATTAGTGTACTCTCCTCAGATCTGAAAAGGTTCTAATTATTACCTCTTAAAATATTTACTGAGCTGGGTGTGATGGCCACGCCTGGAATCCTAGTACTCAGGAGGCTGAAACAGGAAGATCCAGGTTTGAGGACAGCCTCGGCAAGTAGTGAGACTCTCACCAACCTAGCTAGACTCTTCCAAAATAAAAATAAAACAGGGCTGGGGTGTAGCGCGGAGGTAAAAATGACCCTGGGTTCAAACCTTAATACTGTGAAGATAAAAACAGCTGGGCGTGACGGTGCATTTGAGAGGCTAAGACAGGAGGATGACACAGGTTCAAAGCCAGTCTCAGCTTAGTGAGACTCAGTGAGACCCTGTTTCCAAATAAAATATAAAATTTGTAGCCAGGCGTGGTGGCGCACGCTTGTAATCCCAGCATTCGGGAGGCTGAGACCCGGAGGATCGCGGTTTGCGGACAGCCTCAGCTACTTAGTGAGGCCCTCTGCAACTCAGTGAAACCTGGTTTCAAAATAAAGAATAAAAAATAGGGCAGGGGGTATAGCTCGGAGGTCAAATGCCCCTGGGTTCCATCCCGAGACCCACAGAAAAAATAATAAATAAATAAAATTTGTCAGTAAGTGTAGCTCGGCAATAGAGGGCCCCTGGGTTCCATCCCCAGTGCCACAAAAAGAAAAGAAATAAAAAAAAAAAAAACATAAAAAGCCAACAACGTACTCTTCTCTAGTCTTCTTTCTTCTACAACTCTGGACATTTACATCTTCTCTATCACTCTATATTTACAGTTTACTGCTTGCTTATTTTTTGTGTGTGACTTTAAGTTAAATTATACAAGAGATTTGAAATTTATAAATTAAGAGCGAAGGACTGTGGACATCAGTCGGTTCCTGCTTCTCATGTACTGTCTCCTCTCCTTCCTTAATTCTCAGTGTCTTGTGAAGTCTTCACACACTCATTAGAATCTGTTAGCCGGGCATGGTGGCGCACGCTTGTGATGGGAGGCTGAGACTAGAGGATCACGGTCCGTGGACAGCCTCAGCTACTTAGTGAGGCCCTGTTTCAAAATAAAGAATAAAAAACAGGGCAGGAGGTGTAGCTCGGAGGTCAAATGCCCCTGGGTTCCGTTCCCCAGACCCCACCACACACACACACATAGACACACACAAAGAATCTGTTAACTCCTTCCATTAATTATATCCTAATTTTCAATCATATTTTTTTTTTTTTTTTGCGGTACTGGGGGTGAAACCCAGGGGCATTCTATTTCTGAGCTACACCCCCCAGCCCTACTTTTTATTATTTGGAAACAGGGTCTCACTAAGTAGCTGAGGCTGTCTGTGAACTGTGATCCTCCTGTCTCAGCCTCCCGAATGCTGGGATTACAAGTGTGTGCCACCACACCTGGCTCAATCATAATTGTTTTTATTTCCAGAAAGTCTATAACTATTTCCTTGGAATTCCTTCTTCTCTGAACCTATTTTTGTTTCTGCCAATGGAGTAAACATAGGTGTTCTATGTTGTTTAATAATCCCACTCTCGCCGGACGTGGCGGTGCACGCTTGTAATCCCCGCGCTTGGGAGGCAGAGACAGGAGGATCGCGCAGGTTTGAAGTCAGCCGCGTGCGCTGGCTTAGGAGACCCTGTTTCCAAATAAAAAATATAAAAATAGGTCTGGGAGTGTAGCCCGGAGGTAGAAGGGCTTCCAGGAACCCTGGTACCACCAAAAATAAAAATTTAAAAAATCCCACTCTCACTTATTTTAAGGTACGGTCTTGCTGGCTGTCATTTTTATTCATTTTCACGTGTAGTTTCTTCATTTTCTTTTTGATTACTAGCTGTGAGCTGCTCAATTTCCTTATAAAATACTTTGAGTGCATACCTTGTGGTAGAGGACAAAGGTGAGTATCGATCTCCACTATGTCAGGAGTCTGTAAGCTAACAGGTTACAGCCGCTCTCAACTGACAACTCACGGCTACTGCAGTGGCCCCGGTGGTGTGACTGTGGGCCACACAATTATAACTTGTAGTCTGACTTCCCCTCCCTTTCCACTCAGCGTGATCAGAGAACATCCCTCAGAGTCCCCCAGAGGAGTAAGTGAAAGCAAATTAAGTCCTCCCCAGGGCAGGGGACTCCTTGGGCACCACCCCAGGGGGGAGGACTCGCGTAGTGCCCCCCGCTTTGGATGCTCCTGGATGCGCGTCTTGTACCCGTTTGGGCTGAATTCCTTAAACACCCCAAATTCCACAAAGGTTTTCCTGGCAAACTGATTTTCCTCTTACCTTTTAGATATTTGGAGATTTTACCTGGACGTTTTCTCATCTATTAGACAGCCCTAGTATGTGTTGTTTTCCGCAGTAGGGACATGCCAGAAACAGAAAGCTTCTTCTTCCTCTTTATTTATTTATTTATTTATTTTTTGGTAGTAGGGAATGAACCCAGAGGCATTCTACCTCCAATCTACACCCTCAGCCCTTTGCCCTTTTTATCTTTGTATTTTTTGTATTTCCCTTTGTGTGTGTGTGTGGGAGGGGGGGGTCTGGGGATGGAACCCAGGGGCATTCTACCTCTGAGCTACACCCCAGCCCTATTTCGTAGTCTTTATTTTGAAACAGGGTCTCACTGAGTTGCAAAGGACCTCACTAAGTAGCTGAGGCTGTCCGCGAACCATGATCCTCTGGTATCAGTCTCCGAAATCCTGGGATTACAAGTGTGCGCCACCATGCCCGGCTGTATTATCTTTTGTACAGGGTCTTGCTAGGTTGCCGAGGCTGGTCTCAAACCTGCGATCCTCCTGACTCAGCCTCTTAAGAACTGGGTTTACAAGTATAGCCACCACACCCAGCTTCTTGGAGCCATTTTAGGCTGCCAAAATACCATACATTGGTATTCAACTCCCCCCTTTTTTTTAAAAAAAGTTTTGTTTTATTTTTTCAGTACCGCATTGAACTCAGGGGCATCCCAGTTTTGAGACACATACCCCATATCCTATTTTTTTATTCTTTATTTTGAAATGGGCTTACTAGGTTTCCGAGGGCCTCACTAAGCTGCTGAGGCTGGCTGTGAACCTGTGCTCCTCCTGTCTCAGCCTCTCAAGTACCGGGATGGCAAGCGTGCGCCACCACGCCTGGCCCTGTATAACTCCCATATGACTGTGCACCAGGGCTCAGACCTCAGCGTTTCCACTGCCAGCAGTTCCCTTGCACTACCACACCAGTCTCCTGAGTACAGTGGTTCTCAAGAGCCTCCTCGTGGGATTTCTTTTGAGCACTGTTTCCCCATACAATCCATTCTCTGTCATAGCAAGCAAGTTATCTTTTAAAAATAAAAATTCTGTCAGGCGTGGTGGTGCACGCTTGTAATCCCTGCACTTGGGAGGCAGAGACAGGAGGATCGCGCTGGTTCGAAGCCAGCCTTGCTGGCTTAAGAGACCCTGTTTCCAAAAATAAAAAAAGTATAAAATAAGTCTGGGAGTGTAGCCCGGAGGTAGAAGGGGTTTCAGGAACCCCAGTACCACCAAATAATAAAAAAAAAAAAATAATAATAATAATAATAATAAATAATAATATAAAAATTCTAGGCCAGGTGTGGTGGTGCACGCTTGTCATCCCAGCATTTGGTAGGCTGACACCAGAGGATTGTGTTTCGAGGCCAGCCTCAGCTACTTAGTGAGGCCCTTTGCAACTCAGGGAGACCCTTTTTCAAAATAAAGAATAAAAAATAGGGTAGGGATGTAGCTTGGAGGTAGAATGCCCCTGGGTTCCATCCCCAGGACCGCAAATAAAATAAAATAAAAAATAAAATGGCAATGGCTAGAAGGTTGGAAGTAATGACGGCAATGGAAGAGAGGAAAGAAAGAAAGGAGGGAGGGAAGGCAAGGGAAGGGAGGGAGGCCAGCGGGGCACACTCTTGCTGCCCAGCTGCAGCCCATGGACTGACGCCCTCCACCCAGCCACCCCACCAGCGTCCTTTCTAAACTGTTAACCATCCTGCCGTCAATCACTTTCCTGTTTACTCAAACTTCCCTCATTATGTTATCCCCAAAACAAGTATTTGCCTTTGGGGCTTTTCTGATAAGTGTAATGGCAGAAGAAAATCCCTACCCACACCATTATAATTCACAACATTAGCCGGGCGTGGTGGCGCACGCTGGTCATCCCAGCATTCGGGAGGCTGAGACCCGAGGATCGCAGTTCACGGACAGCCTCAGTCACTCAGCGAGGCCCTCTGCAACTCAGTGAGACCCGGTTTCAAAATAAAGAATAAAAAATTGGGTAGGGGGTATAGCTCAGAGGTCAAATGCCTCTGGGTTCCATCTGCAGACCCGCAAAAAAAATAAAAATAAAAAAATAAATGAACACCATTATAATTCACAACAAAGCAATGATAACCAGTAAGTACTCTAGATATCTCTTGCATTTTACCTCAATAACCAGGAGAGGCCAGGATCTGGGGTGGAATGCAAAGAATAAAATTAAGCAGGGTGTACCAACGCATGCATGGAATCCCAGTACTCGGGAGGCTGAGACACCGGGATCGCAGTTTCGAGGAGACTCAGCGACCTAGCAAGACCTGCTTTCAAAACCAAAAGTAAAGTGGGACTGAGGGTGTAGCTCTGAGGTGGGATGGCCTTAGGGTCCATCACTGGTACCTCCGATGAAGAAAAAAAAAAAAAAGAAAGAAAAAGAAAAAGAACTAGTATCCCTGTCTTATCTCCTATACTCTACCCCCGACCATGTCTACATAGAGCATGCACCACAGACCAAGATGAGCGGGACAGAATGAGCTCGCCCTAGGCCAGCAGCACACAAGCTGGAGTGACCGCCAGGTGGGCATGGAGGGAAACAGCCTGTCCAGAACGGCTTCAGCCTGGATGCCAGGGCACTGCCCCGCGGCTCAGTGGCAGAGCCCTCGCCCACATATATCCTGGGGCCGAGTCTCAGTGCTGGGAGGAAAGAGCCTAGCAAAGTAACTTCAGTTTTAAATCCCTTCATACATATGAGAGAGGGCCTTATCATTTTCACTAGAAAAAGCAAGGGTTTCAGTCAATGAGTGCCAATCATTTTTTAAATTAAATAATTTATTTATATCCAAATTTTCATAAAACAAAGTCAAGTTTAAGAAAATATAATAAGAGAAACATACAATCAAAACAGACCATTAGCAGGAAGATGCTGGCCAGAAACGATTACCTCCACGGCCGGGCGCGCGCGCTCACCTTCTGTCCACAGGTCCTGCTCGTAGTGGCACAAGCCCTCGTTGATGGCCTGGGCAAGCTCCGACGTGATTCTTGCCCGGGACGTGTGGCCGCCTGCGGGGCCTCCTCCAGGACGCTCTCTCAGATACGGTGGCGTCTGAGTTACAATCAGAATCTTATTTAAATCCTGGTCATCAATTTCACAATCCGAGTCACTATCGGACCAATCAGTAAATGTGTTTTTCCTTCCTTCTACTTGGTCCATCTCATCAAATAAAAAATCAAGTTCTTCTTGTTCCTGTTCTTCTGGAACACCGAGTGGACTTGATGTCTCTTCACACACAGATACGGAGTCCTGAAAGAAATGAACGCTTCATCGTTTGAGCCCAGCCTCAGGAACTCAGCGGACTCTCAACAATTTACACAATGGAATTCTATTCAGCTATAAAGAAAAATAAAATAATAGCATTTGCAAGAAGATGGAAGGACCCAGAGAACATTATGTTACGTGAGATCAGTCAAGCACAGAAAGGAAAGGGACATGTGTTTTCTCTAATATACCCAAGCTAGGGAGCAGTGGTAATACCAGAGGGACTCCACATGATGGAGGGGAAATCTCAGCAAAGCTTGAACGGAAGGACAGGAGAGGAAGAAAGCTGAGGTTGTTCAGTGGAGGAGCTACATACGAATATGTGTAATAGCATAAATACAGCATGATTAACCTGGACACTCTCTATTGGGGGGAGGGGAAGGGAGGGGGAAGGGCACGAAGCACAATGGAAATGTACACCACTCTCAATATGTTCCACTTATAAAAAATAAAAATTAAAGAAAAAAATAAAAAATAAAAAATAAAAAGGACTGAGGTATAACCTAGAGGCAGAATAACCCTGAATTCAATCCATATATATATATTTGAAGACCAAGTAAAATTTAAGACTAAAGAACACAGCTGGACGTGTGGTGCACGCCTATAATCCCAGTACTCCAAGCCGGGTATGTCCCATTTCTCTTGGTTTGTAGTATCATGGACCTAACGATTGCCAGGGCACAGCCCATGCACTTGGGTGCATGACAGTTCACTTGTAACATCTTACCTTGAATTTCACTGGGGATAGAAGATGCCTCTTCTTTACTTCGAGCCACGGGTCTGAGTCCAAGTCAGGTAAACTGGTAGACAAACCTCCAGCCATTGCTTGAAGATTACTTATTTCAGTGTTTTTCTTTGGGCTCAATGAACTTCCAATTCTTGGAGAATTGGGGGCAGACCCTAGAAATTGTAAATTAATTCTACAGTTAACACAGTATCTCTTTCTTTCTTTCTTTCTTTCTTTCTTTCTTTCTTTCTTTCTTTCTTTCTTTTTTTTTTTTGTGTGTGTGGTACTGGAGATTGAACCCATAGGGATTCTACCTCTGAGCTACACCCCCAGCCCTATTTTATGCTTTATTTGGAAACAGGGCCTCACTAACTTGCAGAGGGGCTCCCTGAGTTGCTGAGACTGGCTTCGAACTTGTGACCCTCCTGCCTCAGCCTCTCAAGTACTGGGATTGCAAAGTGAGCCATCTCACCTAGCTAATCGGAATTCTCACAAAATACAATTTTTCCTTAACTTGGTTTGACATTTTTAGTAGAAACATGATAATGTCTCCAGTGATGCTCAAACATAAGTGCTTACGAGATTTATTTAAGGGCTGAGATGCAGCCTGGTGACTTGCCCAGGTCACCAGATTGTCTTTGCAAAGACCTGGGTTCGATGACCACCACCACACACACAAAAATTATTTAAAGACAAAGCCACTGAAAAATAAAATAAACCACCACCTCATTCAAACTGCTCAAGAGTATCGGTGTGCTGGGCGTGGTGGCGCACGCTTGTAATTCCCACGCTTGGGAGGCTGAGACAGGAGGATCGCACAGGTTCGAAGCCAGCCTCAGCTACTTAGTGAGGCTCTCAGCAACTTAGTGAGACCCTGTTTCCAAATAAAATATTTAAAAAATAGGTCTGGGAGTATAGCCCGGAGGTAGAAAGCTTCTGGGTTCCACCCCCAGTACCACCAAAAAAAAGAAAAAAAAGAGTATCAGTGTGAGTCTCTTACGATGGTAAATCCCTTGTGGAAGCAAGGAATCTGTCAAATCTCAGACGGAGCTCTGCGAGCAATAATTATTACACTATTCAAGTGCTATGAAGCCACGGCCAGTCTCATGCAGTACGCCCCATGGAAGGAGTCGCTCGTGGCGCGAGCGGCATCCAGGCTGAAGCAGCCTGGCCACCGCCTCCCATACTTCCTTGGCTCGACAGTCTGTCTGCGTGGCTAGGGGCAGCGTGTCCACCTAACGGCAGGACTCGTGCCGAGTACTGCAGAGCACACTACGTCACAGGGAAGCACACACCTCCAAGAAGAACGCTTCAAACATTTAAAACCACAGTCACTTCCTCCGGCTCATTTTTAATCAAAACGATTACAGTTTATAAGTAAAATTCACGTTGCTTAAGTGTTTTAAGTCACATTTCATCCCTAGGTGAGAAGATGCCCGGAGCCTTGCGATGAACAAAGACACAAACTGTGAATGTGGAAAACTTCAAACACATTCCTGAAAATTCTAAATATCACTGTCAAGGTCAGTTTATTAAAAGCATGACAAGGTGAAAAGTTACATGCAGAAAGCTAAAACGAATGACCACAACAATCCTTTGAATCGCTAACTTAAATTGTACCAAAGGTATTATTTCCATCTGCATGAAAGAACGCGAGGGCTTCAGTGTTCCCCCATGGACACGTGGATTCAACCCCTAGACTGCTATGACCCCGCACTCTAACTGTGCTACTCTGTACAACAGGCACCTGTCACACTGCTTCTGAGCATCTGCAACGTGGCTAGGGCAGAGATGTGCTCAGGACAAGCGTAAAATACACACCAGAAGAGATCTGTATCCACCCCTTCACAAACAGCCAAAACTCGCCAAAGCTTTACATCAGGCATATGTTGTAATATTAGGTATATTCAGTATTAAAAATGGATTGAAAACATTAAAACCAATTAAATGCTTTGTAGTTTTAGGACTACTGACATTTTTAGAATTACATGTATTTTTTTTTTTTTTTTTTTTTTGCAGTACGGGGGATGGAACTCAGGGGCACTGTACCTCCGAGCTACACCCCCAGCCCTAGGTTTAGTCTTTTTTATTTTTGAAACAGGGCCTGAGTTTCTAAGGGCCTTGCTAAGGAGCTGAAGCTGTCTATGAACAGCGATCCTCCAGTCTCCGCCTCTCAAATACTGGATTACAAGTGTGTACCACCACGCTCGGCTCCACAAACTTCTATTGGCTGCTGCTGCTCTATAATTTTCTAACTAATGGTTCATCAACCCCCCAATCCATTCACAGAGGGACTGCATGTGAAACGTGGGGACTGACAGAGCTGAAGAGGTGAGAAAAACACCAACTCTAGAGAACCCTCACAAGAAGTAGACAACCACTATTCCACTGTTCAGGATGGACCCAGTTTTTTATAAAGCTTTTGTTGAGAATTAACTAAATTTCAACTTGGAGTTCATGTATAAATGGAAACAGCACCTGGCATATACTAGGGAAATCGGTAGCTATTTTTTTGTGTAGAAACTAAATTCTTAACACCAACTCTAACAATCCTAAGTCTGAATAATGCAGAAGCATAATTCATAGCTCACAGCATAAATGCTTAGAAATGGAATATTAAAACAAAAAAATTGAAGACAAAAACAGCCTTAGAATAAAACTTTAGAAATGTTTTATGTGTTCATTTTGCCATAGTGGCACACGACTATAATCCCAGTACTTGAGAGGCTGAGACATGAGGGTCACAGGTTCAAGGACAGCCTCAGCAAGTAGTGAGACTCTCATCAACTTTACTGAGACCTTGTTTCCAAATAAGAAATAAAATCGGCTAGGGGTATAACTTGAAGGTAGAATGCCTCTGGATTCAAATCCCCAGGACCACATACACATAAAAAGAGTGTCTGCTAAGCTGGGCGTGGTGGCCCACACTTGTCATCCCAGCACTTGGGAGGCTGAGACAGGAGGATCACACGGGTTCGAAGCCAGCCTCAGCTTCTGAGTGAGGCTCTCAGCAACTTAGTGAGACCCTGTTTCCAAATAAAGTGTAAAATAGTTCTGGGAGAGTTGGGTGTGGTGACACACACTTGTAATCCCAGCATCTGGGAGGCTGAGACTGGAGGATTCCGATTCATGGACAGCCTCAGCTACTCAGTGAGACCCTGTTTCAAAAATAAAAAATAAAGCTGGTGTGGTCACGCACGCTTGTAATCCCAGTATTCGGGAGGCTGAGACCGGAGGATTTCGGTTCTCGGACAGCCTCAGCTACTCAGTGAGACCCTGTTTCAAATTAAAGAATAAAAAATAGGACAGGGGGTGTAGCTCGGAGGTCAATTTCCCCTGGGTTCCATTCCCAGACCCACAAAAAACAAATAAACAAACAAAAAATAGTTCTGGGAGTGTAGCCCAGAGGTAGAGAAGCCCCTGGGTTCCACCCCAGGACCACAAAAAGTGTCTGTTTTATTAAGCTGTGCATTGGCCCTGCAATAGTTCCTGCACCCATTTATTCTTTTACAAAGAAAAAAGATTTCAAACTATATATTAGTAAAGTTTAAGGACAACAGCAAAATCTTAATATCCCAAGACAAAAAGAATTGAAGTATGACTTGGACTACCACTAAATTTACTTACATGCATACAATAATTATTTCATTACACACTTTAACACTTAGGCTGTATTACAGTTTCTGAGAATAGAGAAAATTCATCTTTGCTGATGTATTAAATGAAAATTGCCAAACTGGGCATGCTAGCACATGCAGTAATCACAGTACTTGGGAGGCTGAAACAGGATCATAGGTTCGAAGCCAGCCTCAGGTTTAGCTAGGCCCTCAGCAGCACCTATTTGTAATCTCAGCACTTGCGAGACTGAGACAGGAGGATCCAGGTTCATGGTCAGCCTCGGCGACTTAGTGAGGCCCTACACAACTCAGACCTGTCTCAACATGAATAGGGCTGAGGCAGAATGCCTCTGGACTCAACCCCCAGAACCACAAGGAAAAAGACAATTGCAGCTCGGGTTTTTAAACATAAATTATCATTTATGCCCACATCTACCTAGTATTACTCAGTCTTCCTCCCATGAAGCAGCGCAGCTCTGGGTAATTATAGGGATCCTTAAAGGTTATATATATTTTGTGTGTGGCACTTTCCAAGTTTTCAGAGGCAGCAGCAGCTTATTCAATAATTATTACCTCGTCCCACACTTCTTTAGATTTTGAAACTGTTTCACTAAGTTGAGGTACCAACCCTGAACATGGTCCTTCCACGCAGACTCCCTAGTAGCTAGGATTACAAGCATTTGCCCACCACGCCCGTCTTCACACATTTTTTAAAGCAAAAAAAAAAAAAATGATTTGTCAATTTTGATGAATAAAATTCTTTTAAAAAAGAGTAGATAGTACAATACCATAGCCATAGCACAGCAAAACCTACATTTCAAAAGTAATCTTACCATTCTCATTATCAACCTTTTATGGTGCACTAAGGTCTTCTGTTCAGTGCAAATGTCAACCCGTTACACAATTCAACCTCCAAGGAGGAAAAAATAAAAATTTCATTTCTTTGATAAAGAATATCACTTAAATATTTCACCAAACTCCTCAGAAAGCATACATCAAAGGTGGTTTTTAAAATTTAAAATGTATTAGGTTTTCTAATTTGAACTTAAAAGGCTATAGATAAGTAGGTATACACAAAAACAGTCAACACTCCTGACTTCCACTTCAAACCTTTGGTAACACACAAGCTCTCATGGACTTGGTGAAACCAGGCTTATCACAAGGGGATGATCACGGTGGGAAGAGACCTGGGCTTGGGGGAGAGAGGGTTCACGCTATCACTGCGACAACATGACCGGCGTAAGGTAATAGCACTGCCGTTTCCGCTCATTTACATCTAGCTTCTGATGCAATAAAATTTAGGACACTTGTGTACATACTGAGTTGTTTGTACAGACAAGCATGTATATGCAGGTATCTGAGTGCATGTTAAAAAACACAAGATGTACAAAACAGTCACTTTATTCTTATAATTTTATTAATAATGCATAAATGGTTAATGGACAGGCATCACCAACTCGACTGACCTATCTTAGCTGTCCCGTGGGAAAGGACTTTCTATATTATCCAACTTAGCAATGATTGTTCATAAGCTGGTTAAAATTATCATCTTGGACCCCAAGTTCACACAAAAATAAATCTAACATATACAATTAGCCGTTGTATCTTTAAAAAACAAATGAACAATGTCACCTTTCTCCAACTTTTAAATACTTGCCCAGGCTGCTTGCTGGGGTGGGAAGCAGCTGAGATAAAGAGCGCTCTGTGCGCTGACGGGAGCTTCCCGAGCCCAGGGCGCGCACGGCGTGCCAGAACACTCTAAAGAGCAAGGGGAGATAGCCGTTTTGCTTCAATCTCGTGTCCCTTGGGTATGCACAGTGGTCAATCTTGGAGTCCACATACAGCACCACAGCTTGAGAGTCAGGGACGTAACCATGTGGGTGGACAGGTCACACAGCAGAGGCCCGCCGTCCACGCAACGCCACGCAAGCCTGCCTTCTGCTTTACTGACCTGGACACACGCACACATGCCTGGAAACAAGACAGCATCTCGCAGGACCCGTACAATGGTAATAATGAACTTTCCCACCGTGGATCAAAGTAGCCCGTGCAGTAGTCCAGTTACACAGAACGATGCTCCCGCGCCGGCGGCGGCCATCACAGAGGCGTAGCTCCACGGCAGTATTGAGCAGTATTGAGCTCGGAAGGCAGTCTGTCACTTCACTTCTGGGCGCGGTGTGGTCCAGTATTTACAAAGGTTTCCGCGAGTCACCTGCTCCACTGCACACTCCGATCAGAGGGCATCCAAGAGCGTCAGCAGATCATCACCCTGACTGAGAAAAGGTTAAGCACACATTCTTTTCCCCAAGAGGGAATATCTTAAAAATGATACAGGAAAAAAATTTGGTCGTTTTGGGGCTTTTTTTTTAGTACCAAAGATTGAACGCAGGGGCGTTCTACCTCCGAGCTACCCCCCAGTTCTATTTTTTATTCTTTATTTTGAAACAGGCCCTCACTAAATAGCTGAGGCTGGCTGCAAACCCAGATCCTCCTGTCTCAGCCTCCCAAATACTAGGATTACAAGCATGTGCCACCTCACCCAGCTGAAAAAATTCTTAACCCTAAAGCAGTTTGGAAAATTCTCAACACAACCAGATTAAAAAGAACATCGATTCTGCTTTTAAATGGGTGTCCTCTGATCTTTTCAAGACAAAGCTAAGCACAGTGACAACAAGATTAAGAAAGACTTCCCTGCTCCTGAGTGGACAGCTGTTGAGACTCTTCCAGATCTACAGGGGACATTGGCACAATATGTCTATGACCATTCAGTGAAAGTATACAAGGAGAAGACACGTAAAAACTTCATACATGACAAAGTGCAAACATTTAATTGTAAGATCAATAAACCTCCATAATTCTCAGATCTCTGTTTAAATAAAGCTCAGTGTGGGGACAATATAAATAGGATTTGGAGCATCAAAAGGGATGTAAACTAAAAAGAGGTGAAATGGATCCAGCACCTCACGGTTACCCTGTCTGCTCTAGAAGCAAAGCTGTTACCTGTCTGAGAGCAAAAGGCCTGGCCTGGCACGAACTCTGGACAGTCGATGAGCTGAGAGAAGTCTGTGTGCGGGGCGGCTCGGGGGGGAGGGCCCGGGACCGGCCACTTCTCAGGCTCTACCTTCTTCCTCATCTTCTCATCCACCACTTCCACTTCCGTGCTGTCCTTCAGTGCCTGCCAAGAGGAATTCCGAGCTACTGAGAAACGGACCCAAGAGCGTTTCCACTGCATAGCTCATATTTCTAATAACCTAAAAACTGCAAACCTGAATTTCACAGATTTTATTGCAGTCAATGGATCTACAATTATCCATGCACTGGATAATCCAAGAGCAGAATGATCTTAAAATCATTGGCTCCATTTATTTATTTATTTATTTATTTATTTATTTATTTATTTATTTATTTATTTATTGGTACTGGGTGGAATCCAAGGGCTTTTCTACCCCCGGGCTATACTCCCACACCTCTTTTATACTTTATTTGGAAACAGGGTCTCACTAAGCTGTCGAGGCTGGCTTCGAACCTGTGCGATCCTCGTCTCAGCCTCCAGAGCATTGTGATTACAAGCGTGCGCCACCACGCCCGGCTCATTTGCTCCTTTTAAGTGACAAATATCCCAACTTACCACAGATTTACCTTGAAGCATGAGTTACTGAAACAAATAAGCCAGGTGCGGTGGTACACGCCCGCAATCCCAGTACCTGGGAGTCCAAGGACAAGAGGGTCACAAGTCCCAAGGCAGCCTGAGCAATATAGCAAGATACTACTTCAAAATGAAAAATAAGGCCGGGCGTGGTGGCACATGTTTCTAATCTTAGTACTTTGGAGGCTGAGACTAGAAGACTGCAGGTTTGAAATCAGCCTCAGTAAGGACCCTTGTAACTTAGAGAGATCCTGTTTCCAAATAAAAAATGAAATAGAGCTGGGAGTGTACGAAGCTGAGACTGGTCTTGAACCTACGATCCTCCTGTCTCAGCCTCCCAAAAACAGAAACTTGAGATGGGAGACTCCATATGTTGCCAAGGGTGGTCTCAACCTCAGAGGCTCAAGCGATCCTCTTGCCTAAGCCTCCTGAGCCGCTGGAAATACAGGCACACCACCACCCAGGTTACTATTTTATACTTAATGTGAAGAGCAGATTCAGATTCACAGAAAAATTGAATGAAGAGTAGAGACTGTGTTTAAGTGAAGTTACCTCTAGAATGAGGCTGAGGTTGGTGGTGAGAGCCTGCACACGGTGAAACCCAGCAATAAGGGATATGGGCAGGAAGCCCTGTGCATCCATCTTCCTCCGGAGAAAGAAATCACGCTCCAGATTTTCTGTACTGAAATAATACTCACTGAAAAGAGAAATTAAAAACACATACATTTCATCTAGCCTTATCAGGACAAAATAAATATCCATTGCTAGCCGGGCATGGATGGCGCACGCTTGTAATCCTAGCATTTGGGAGGCTGAGACAGGAGGATTACGGTTCACAACCAGCCTCAGTTACTTAGTGAGGAACTCTGAAACTCAGAGAAACCCTGTTTCAAAAAAAAAGAATAAAAAATAGGAATGGAGGTATAGCTCAGAGGTAGGATGCTTCTGGATTCTATCCCCAGTTCTGCAAAATAATAATAATAATAATAATAATAATAATAATAATAATAATAATAATGAAAAAAAAGAAAAAAAGAAACTGGGCATGATGGTGCACGCTTGTAATCCCAGCACTTGAGAGGCTGAGACAGGAAGATTGCACAGGTTCAAAGCCAGCCTCAGCTACTGAGTGAGGCTCTTAGCAACTTAGTGAGACACTGTTTCCGAATAATATAAAATAGGTCTGGGAGTATAGCCCGGAGGTATAAGGCCCCTGGGTTCCATCCCCAGTACCACACAAACACACACACACACACACACACACACAATTCACAGCTTACATATTACCAACTGCTATGAGGGTACCTTAATTTGGCTAATATTATTTCACACCATAAATATAGCATAGATGGCCTAATACAATATAAGGCAGATACAAAATAAAAGCAAAAAACCATAAAAATCATAATTTCACATATAAATGAGAATTTGCAAAATAGTAACATCAACTTTTATTTAGGTTACCTTCACCTCAGTGCAGAGAACTAAGAGCTCAATCTTACTGTATTTTATATATACATATATATGTATTTTTTTTTAGTACCAGAGATGGAACCCAGGGCATTTTACTGCCAAGCTACACCCCCAGCTTCTGTGTGTGTGTGGGGGGGGGGTACTGGGGTGGAACCCAGAGGCTTTCTACTTTCAGGCTATATTCCCAGACCTATTTTCTCTTTTTTATTTGGAAACAGGGTCTCACTAAGTTGCTGAGAGCCTCACTAAGTAGCTGAGGCTGGCCTCCCAAGTACTGTGATTACAAGTGTGCGCCACCACCCCCGGCTCCTATTTTTCATTCTTTATTTGGAAACAGGGTCTCACTGAGTTGCACAGCACCTAAGTAGCCGAGGCTGGCCAGGAACCGCGATCCTCCTGTCTCAGCCTCCCAAGTGCTGAGATTACAAGGGTGGGCCAGTACACCCAGCTCTCATCTTACTTTAAAATAGTTCAATAATGAGCCAGGGGCAATGGCATGTGCCTGTAATTCCAGATCACAAATTAGAGGCTACTTAATGAGATACTGTCTCAAAACAAGATAAAGACAAAAAGGCTGGAGGTGCCTCCGTGGTAGGGTGCTTGTCTAGTAGGCACACACGCCTGGATTCAATCACCAGAGCCAACCAAACAAAACCAACCAGTGTTTGCTTCTTTGTGGTACTGGAGATTGACCCCAGGGGCGTTTTAACTCATTTATTTTATCTTATTTTATTAATTTTGAAACAGTAGCTCAGAGGTAGAATGCCCCTGGGTTCAATCCCCAGTATCACCCTCACACACACAAAGCGGTATCTGCCACCATTTTTATCATATATGGTCACTGTAAGTTCTAATATAAACATCTATTTTCAAATAATGAGCCAAGTTTCACCTGTTCCATTTCAAATAATATATTTATATAAGTTTTATATTGTCATATTATACAGTGACTTTTTTATGGTACTGGGGATGGAACCCAGGGGCATTCTACCTCTGAGCTACACCCCCAGTCCTGTTTTTTATTCTTTATTTTGAGACAGGGTCTGAGTTTTGGAGAGCCTAAGTAGTGACCTGTGATCCTCCTGTCTTGGCCTCCCAAGTAAGGGGATTACAAGCCTGTGCCACCAGCCTGGCTCAATGACATTTTAATTATCATCCCGTAAGCACAGAAATATCTAAATGGTAAAGAGGTGCTATGTAAACATGAAGTAAATACAACTTTTTAAAAGTACTAGTCTTTCCTACAAAAACACAGTCAGCGCTCCCCGTCTTACTGTAAGTACTTAGGGCTGCGCACTCACATCTGCCGCCGGATGTACTCCTTGAGCACCGCCTCCTCCACGGGGTACACCTGCAGGCCGGCGTCCGCGCAGTAGTACACCACGCCGCCGCCCAGCTCCGCCTGAAGGGGCTGCTCGGTCCTCTCAGCGTGCTCTCGGTAGCCATACGAATAGTCGAAGTTCACTGGATGGAAATATAAGAAGTGATCAGTGAAAAGGGAAGGAATAGTTACCATGAAGAAATCCAACGTGAAGTGTTTCAAGGAGTACCAAAAGCACCGGCGTGAAGGATAGCATAAAAACAACCCGTGCTCACGTTCCCCAAGCTCGTCTAATTGAACAAGGCTGCCCGGCCTGGTCCTGGTACCTCGAGGGTTTCCTCGGCCGCGCCCGCGGCCCCGCCCGCGGCCCCGCCCGCGGCCTCTAAAGGCGCCTCGGGCGCTGCCGCCCTCGCTTCTCACGCTGGACACCTCATCCTCATCATCCCTCTTTTCTCGATCGCGCCTCCAACCTTTAAAAAAAACACACATTTCATAAACTTCAGCTTGCACAAGAGCGCACGATCATCTTTATGAGAATATGGTGAGCACCGCCCCGACGGCGTAACAGGTGCAGTAGCCAGGCAGTCAAGAGACACACTAAAGAGACCCGGCAGAGCCGGGCGTGGCGGCGGCTCCCACCCGTAATCCCAGTAATCCCAGTACTGCGGGGGCTGAAACAGCAGGATCACGGGTTCAAGAACAGCCTCAGCAAGTAGTGAGAGTCTCACCAACCTAGGGAGACCTCATTTCAAAATAAAAATAAAATATGACTGTGTATCGCTCAGAGGTAGAATGTCCCTAGATTTAATCACCAGCACCATAAAAATTAAAAATGTCATAAAGGATAAAGCCAAAGAACTGTTAGAAAATAATTAAGGCTGGGCGTGGTGGTGCATGCTTGTAATCCCCATGTCTGGGAGGCTGAGACAGGAGGATTACACAGATTCAAAGCCAGCCTCAGCAACTTAGTGAGACCCTGTTTCCAAATAAAGTAGAAAATAGGTCTGGGAGTATAGCCTGGAGGTAGAAAGCCTCTGGGTTCCACCCCAGTACCACCAAAAAAATAAAAAAAATAAAAAAATTAAGACATAAAAAGAAATAAAAACACCGGACATGGTGGTGCACACTTGTAATCCCAGTACTTGGGAGGCTGAGACAGGAGGATCACAGGTTCAAGAACAGCCTCAGTAAGTAGTGAGAATCTCATCAACCTAGCGAGACCCTGTTTCCAAATAAAATCAGGTTGGAGGTGTAGCTTAGAGGTCTGGGTTCAATCCCTGGTACCAAAAAATAAAAAAATAAAAATAAAAGAAAATAAAAGAATAAAAACTAAGCCAGAAATGGTGGTGCACACTTACGCCAGTACTAGAGAGACTGAGACAGGAGGATCACAGGTTCCCAGCCAACCTCAGCTACAAACTGAGGCCCTTTGCAACTTAGACACAATTCCAAAATAAAGAATAAAATATAGGGCTGGGGTATCGCTTGGAGGTAGAATGCCCCTGGGTTTAATCCCCAGTATGGCAAAAAAATAAAAAGTAAAAAATAAAAGCCCTGTGATCCCAGACTAGATCCTAGAAAAAAAGTATGAAGTGTGGACAGTCGCACCTATTAATTTTAAGCCTGCCTACTGCCTGGTGGCTACACTGTTTCTTATGAAAGAGACCCCTGAGATTTAGGGTCAGGGAGGTAAAGGACCACTGTGAGCAGCTGCTGGGGCTCAGACTCTGCAGTGAGGTGGAGAGCCCTGCCCGGCCCCTGCGCCTCGAGGACCCACTCACCCCGTGCGGCGCTCCTCCTCGGGGCGTGCACTGATTTGTCGGCTTCCGCTTGGCACCTGGAGCTGTTCCGGGACCCGGGTCTCTCCTGACTCTCTGGTCTCACATCATCTAAGTGGAGTGGTACCCACTTGTGCTTATTAGCTTGACGAAAACAAGGTAATTTAATGACAAAGTAAAATCTTCACTGAAGTGCTGCAATTCTGAAAGCATTGTGAATTTTAACGAAATAAATGAAAGACAATTTGCTTCTATAAAAATATTAATTTTTTCTTTCACCGTGTAATTTTTCTTTCATTTTGGTGCTGAGGCTAGAACCCAAAGGCATTCTACCTCTGAGCTATAGCCCTAGTCCTACTTTACTTTTTATTTTGAAACAGGGTCTCACTAAGTAGCTGAGGCTGTTTGCAAACCATGATCCTCTTGTCTCAGCATCCCAAGCACTGGAATCAGTGTGCGGCTCAAGCCTGGCTTCACTGTGTAATTTTTACAAGGAAAAAAGTTAGCTAAAATTGTCCTCACTTTTCTCTTAGAGAAATGAAGTATTGCAAATTGAGCGCGGTGGCACAGGCTTGTAATCTCAGTACTTGGAAGGCTGAGACAGGAGGAGCACAGATGGCAGACAGCCTCAGCAACTTAGTGAGACCTTGTTTAAAACAAGGAATAAAAATAGGGCCAGGCATGGTGGCGCACACTTGTAATCCTTGCATTTGGGAGGCAGAAACAGGAATATCACAGTTTGCTGGACAGCCTCAGCTACTTAGTGAGGCCCTCTGCAACTTAGTGAGACCCTGTTTCCAAATAAAATATAAAATAGGTCTGAGAGTATAGCCCAGAGGTAGAAAGCCCCTGGGTTCCACCCCCAGTACCACACAAAAAAGAGAACACTTACACAATATACAAAAAAAAAACACACACAAAAGCCTAATAGTTCAGAAACGTTACAAAAGCAAACCAGTGTACTACTACAGTTTATCCTGAAAAGGTACAGAATGCACACGGATAGCCCTTGGGGACCCGGGGTCAGACCCGGCGCCTCGTGGGGCCCGGGTGCAGATGGGCGCAGATGGGATGGGCTGGACCGACCTTTCCTGCGCTGGCTGCTCGCCTGGGCCTCGTCCTCGCTCACGGCCTCTACAGGACCCTCCGCTTTGGCTTCCCGGTGCTCCTTGCTCTCTCCATTACTTCTCCTTTCAACTTTCTCTTCTTTTTCTTTTCTAGTTGGTGGCTTCTTATTTCCTTGGCTGGTGACACTCTGAGACTGTAAAAAGGTTTTCTGAATAAAGTAGTATTCCTTAATATTTTCACTAACAACCAAAAACTGTGGCAATGTACCTTGCCTAAATATCATAAATTACAAATACTTTTGTAAAAACTACTAATCTAAACACAATGTTAAGCCGGGCGTGGTGGCGCACACTTGTAATCCCCGCGCTTGGGAGGCTGAGACAGGAGGATCGCACTGGTTTGAAGCCAGCCATGCTGGCTTAAGAGACCCTGTTTCCAAATTAAAATATATTAAAAAATTGGTTTGGGAGTGTAGCCTGGAGATAGAAGAGTTTCCAGGAACCCCAGTACGACCAAAAAGATAAAAAATAAAAATAAAGACAACATTAAGTTTAAAAGTCAAGCTTCACACTGGGAAAAAATATTTGCAAATTACCTGATAAAGAACTTATATTTAAAATGACCTTCAGCTGGGCGTGGTGGCGCACGCTTCTAATCCCTGTGCTTGGGAGGCTGAGACAGGAAGGATTATGCAGGTTCAAAGCCAGCCTCAGCTATTTAGTGAGGCTCTCAGCAACTTAGTGATACCCTGTTCCCAAATAAAATACAAAATAGGTCTGGGAGTGTAGCCCAAAGGGAGAAAGCCTCTGGGTTCCATCCCCAGCACCACAAAAAAATAAAATAAAAAAGACCTTCAGCCGGGCATGGTGGCACACGTTTTTAATTCCAGCATTTGAGAGGCTAAGACAGGAGGCTGTATGCAGACAACCTCAGCTACTATTTATTGAGGCCCTGTGCAACTCAGTGAGACCCTGTTTCAAAATAAAGAATAAAAAATAGGGCTGGGGGAGTAGTTTGGAGGTAGAATGCTCTAGAGTTCCATCCCCAGTACCACAAATAAAATAAACATATAAAATTACCCTCAAAACTTAATAAGAAAACAATGCATTAAAGAAAATGGGCAAGTGTCAATCAAACACTTCATCACAAAGATAGACTGATAAGCTGGGCTGGGTAGTGCAAGCTTGTAATCCTCGTGCTTGGGAGGCTGAGACAGGAGGGCTGCAGGTTGGAGGACAGCCTCAGCAACTTGGCAAGATCCTATTTCAAACTAAAAAAGAAAACAGAGCTGGAGGTGTAGCTCAGAGGTAGAATGCCCACAGGTTCAACTCAAAGTACCATAAAAAAATAGCAAATGTGTATGAAAAGATGCTCAACATCTTTAATCTGAGAAATGCAAATTAAACCATCTGGTGATATGACCCCAGCCCTATGCCTGTGAATATACTGAAAAAATTATACATCAAAGAAAACTTATATAGCACAAATTCTGAATCATAAAATGGGCTTCAATAAGACACACTAAAAATTAATCCCAAGAAGGGCATGGTGGCGCACGCTTGTAATCCCAGCATTTGGGAGGCTGAGACAGAAGGATCGTTGTTCACAGAGAGCCTCAGCTACTAGTGAGGCCCTCTGCAACTCAGTGAGACCCTGTCTCAAAAAATGAAGAATTAGCCGGGCATGGTGGTACACGCTTGTAATCCCAGCATTTGGGAAGCTGAGACCAGAGGATCGCGGTTCGCGGACAGCCTCAGATACTTAGTGAGGACCTCCGTAACTCAGTGAGACCCTGTTTCAAAATGGAGAATAAAAAATGGGGGGCTGGGCGTGGTGGCGCACGCTTGTAATCCCAGAATTTGGGAGGCTGAGGCCGGCGGATCGTGGTTCGTGGACAGCCTCAGCTACTTAGTGAGGCTCTCTGCAATTCAGTGAGACCTGGTTTCAAAATAAAGAATAAAAAATAGGGCAGGAGGTATATCTTGGAGGTCAAATGCCCCTGGGTTCCACCCCCAGACCCCCAAAAATAAATAAATAAATAAATAAATAAATAAATAAATAAATAAAAATAAAATAAAAAATTGGGCAGGGGGTGTAGCTCGTAGATCAAATGCCTCTGGGTTCCATCCCCAGACCCTCAAAAAAAAAAAAAAAAAAAAAAAAGAAGGAAGGAAGGGAGAGAGAGGAGAGAAAGAAAGAAAGAAAGGAAGAAAGAAAGAATAGCTGGGCGTGGTGGCTCACACTTGCAATCTCCGCCCTTGGGAGGCTGACACAGGAAGATGGCGCAGGTTCAAAGCCAGCCTCAGCTGGCTTAAGAGACCCTGTTTCCAAAAAATATATAAAATAGGTCTGGGAGTGTAGCCTGGAGGTAGAAGGGCCCTGGGTTCCATCCCCAGTACCACCAAAAATAAATAAATAAATAAATAAATAAATAAATAAATAAATAAATAAAGGGGGAGCCAAGCACGATGGCACCCGCTTGTGATTCTAATACAGGAGGATCACAGGTTCGCAGCCAGCCTCGGCTACTTAGGCCCTCTGCAATTTAGTGAGACCCTGTTTCAAAATAAAGAATAAAGCCGGGCGTGGTGGCACACGTTTGTAATCCCTGTGCTTGGGAGGCTGAGACAGGAGGATCGCACAGGTTCGAAGCCAGCCTTAGCTACTTAGTGAGGCTCTCAGCAACTTAGTGCGACCCTGTTTCCAAATAAAATATAAAATAGGTCTGTGAGTATAGCCTGGAGATAGAAAGCCTCTAGGTTCCACCCCCAATACCACAGAAAGAAAGAAATGAAAGATAGATAGATAGATAGATAGATAGATAGATCGGACTGAGGGTGTAGCTCAGAAGTACAATGTTCCTGGGTCCTATCCCCAATACCACACACACACACACACACACACACACACACACACACACACACTAATAATAATAATAATAATAATAATACCAGATATAATAATAATAATAATAATAATAATAATAATAATAATACCAGAGCCGTACGTGGTGCCACATACCTGGATTCCCAGTATTTGGGAGGCTGAGACAGCAGGATTCCAGGTTCAAAGCCAGCCTCAGCAGTTTAGTGAGACCTTGTTTCAAACTAAAATATAAGGTAAGGTTGAGGGTAGAGCCCAGATGCAGAACACCCCTGGGTTCAGTCCCCAGTACCACACACACACAAACACTCGTCGGGCCAGGTGCGGTGGCACCTGTCTGCACCCCAGTTCGGGAGGCCGAAACAGGAGCTAGGTATTTAACAACAGCCTCCCCATCAATGCGGTGAATCTAGCAACCTGGAAAGACCCTCTCAAAACAAAACTGAAGAGGGCCAGGGTGTAATTTGGAAGCAGAATGCCTCTGAATTCAATTCCCAGGAGCACAAATAGAGAAAAATTCATCTCAGCTGGGTACAGGGGCACACACCGGTACTTGGGAGGCAAGACAGGAGGACTGCAGACTCAAAGGCTAGATTCGGCAATTTAGTAAGACTCCAGCAACTCAGTCAGACCCGGGCTCTGAAAACCTCAAAAGCGCTGGGCTGCAGCTCAGCGGCAGAGTGCTTACATGTGATCCCCAGGGCTCCATCCCCGCACGGTGACAACAGCAGTAACAATACTTATAAAATATACTCATTATTATAGAAATAACAGTATGCTTACAGTAGATAAGGTTTTACAAATGCGATTGGCAACACCAAAGGATGACTGCAAATTAGTAAAAAAGCAATCTCGCTGATAAATCAAGTCTGTAAGTATGTCCCTCGTGGCAATTATTTCTTAGATTTGAGAAAGGTTAATTCTGCATACTGAAGTGAGAATGTTACTTACGCCAGTGTTCACTAATTCACCTGGTGTTGGCCAATTTGCCATATCGCTGAAATCACTGGCCTAAAAGGTAATTAATAAATGTTATGTCTGCAAATTAGTTTTAGAATCTTTAAACAAAAAGTATTTGCTAAAAGCTGGTAGCCATTTTAGAAACACAAATATTTAACTATATGCAGATATTTGCCAAATTAATTAAAAAGCTTCTTCAAACAACAGAATACTTTGAAATAAAAATGCCTTAGGCTAGCTGGGCATGATGGCACATGCTTCTAATTCCAGTGCTTGGGAGGCTGACAGGGGAGGATCCCAAGATAGCAGCCAGCGCCAGAAATTTAGTGAGACCCTGTTTCCAAATAAAAAATAAAATAGAGCTAGAGATATAGCTCAGAGGTAGAATGCCCCTGGGTTCAATCACCAGTATCAGAAAAAAAAAAAAAAGAAAAAAAAAAAAGCTTGAGTCTTCTGGTCAGACATTGAGTACTACTAAATGACGTTCAGACACACATGCTGGGCGTGGAGGCACACGCTGTCATCCCAGTATTTGGGAGGCTGAGATAGGAGAGTCACGCTTCGCGGCCAGCCTCAACTACTTAGTGAGGCCCTTTGCAACTCAGTGAGACCCTGTTTCAAAATAAAGAATAAAAAATAGGGCTGGGGTGTAGCTTGGAGGTAGAATGCCCCTGAGTTCCATCCCCAGCACTGCAAAAAAATATAAAAAAATTTTAAAAAGAATTTTAAAAATGAGGCTGGGAATGTAACTCAGAGGTAGAATGCCCCTTGGTTCAATCCCCAGTACTGCCAAAAAAAAAAAAAAAAAAAAAGTACATATTACCTTTAATATTAATGGTACAACTAGTAAAAGTATTCTTAGAATACTTCTTCAATTTCCAACAACAATCTGCAAAATCAGTATAGTTAAATTCTTTTTGTAAAGACATACCTTGTTAGATTTCTTTGTCTTGAGTTTTCCTGCTTTTATAATTTTGGGGGAACTGAGCTCTAAAGAAAATATACAGAATTGTTTTATAACTATTTAGCAGGATAACTATTATTAATTCAGTAAGTCTGTGTAGTCACCACTCAACAAAATCTCTAATTTCCAAACTCGAATTCCTAGGAAGAAATCAACTACATTAGTATTTTGTTTGTTTCTATTTTGTGTATGGGGGTACTGGGTATTGAACCCAGGCGCATTCTATACCTAACCTACACCCTCAGCCCTGTTTTTATTTCTTTATTTTATTTGCAGTTCTAGGGATGGAACCCAGGGACATTCTACCTCCAAGCTATACCCCTGACCCTATTTTTTATTCTTTATTTTGAAACAGGGTCTCACTAATTTTCGGAAGGCCTAAGTAGCTGAGGCTGGCCCTTGTGACCCTCCTGACTCTCTGCCTCCTAAGTACTGGAATGACAAGCCTGTGCCCACACTGGGCTGCTTAAATACATTTGAATGGTAGGCTCAAACTGGCCTTGATATAATCAAGAAGTGGGAAATAGGGCATGGTGGCACACGCATGTAACACCCAAGCTTGGGAGGGAAGACAGGAGGATGGCGCAGGTTAGAAGCCAGCCTCACTGGCTTAAGAGACACTGTTTCCAAGAATAAAAAAAGTATAAGTGTGGGAGTATATCCCAGAGGTAGAAGGGCTTCCAGGAACCTCAGTACCACCAAAAAAATAAATAAGAAAAGAAAAGAAGTGGGAAATACCAAGTTTACTTACACTGAACTAATAAGCCAATCCTTGCCTTAACTGAACACATGTTAAAATTAGAAACAAAACTTTGTGCTGGCATGGTGACCCACACTTGTATCCCAGCATTTGGGAGGCTGAGACAGGAGGGTCATGGTTTGAAGATGACCTCAGCTGCTTAGTGAGGGCCTTTGCAACTCAGGGAGACCTTGTTTGAAAATAAAAGAATATGCTTGTAATCCCAGCACTTGGGAGGCTGAGACAGGAGGGTCTCACGGGTTGGAAGCCAGCCTCAGCTACTGAGTGAGGCTCTCAGCAATTTACAGAGACCCTGTTTCCAAATAAAGTATAAAATAGGTCTGGGAGTGTAGCCTGGAGGTAAAAAAAAAAAAAAACCCTGGGTTCCACGTTCTACCCCCCAGTACCACAATAAATAAATAAATAGATAAATAAATAAATAAATAAGAAAGAAAGAAAGAAAGACAAGAAAAGAAAGAATAAAAATAGGGCTGTGGATATAGCTCAGAGGTAGAATGTCCCTGGGTTCCATCCCCAGTACAAAAAAAGAAAAAAGAAAGAAAAAGAAAGAAAACTTTGCTATGAGCTGGGTGTGGTGGGGCAAGCCTTTAATCCTAGTACTTGGGAGGCTGAGACAGGAGGATCACAGGTTCCAGGACAGCCTCAGCAAGCAACCTAGCAAGACCCTGTTTCAAAATAAAAATGAAAAACAGGGCTGGGGATGGAGCTCAGAGGTAGAATGCCCTTGGGTTCAATGCCCAGTACCCCGCCATGCACGCAAGCGCGCGCGCACACACACACACACACACACAAAACTTTTGTGTTTGTGGATTAAGGATAAAACCCAGGGTCATTTTATCTCTGGGCTATAACCCCACCCCCATTTAATTCTTTATATTGAAACAAGGGTCTCTCCAAATCACTGAGGCTGAAGCCGGGTGTGGTGGCACACGCTTGTAATCCCAGCATTCTTGTAATCCCAGCATTCGGGAGGCTGAGACCGGAGGAAGGCGGTTTTGTGGACAGCCTCAGCTACTTAGTGAGGTCCACTGCAACTCTGTGAGACCCGGTTTCAAAATAAAGCATAAAAAATAGGGCAGGGAGTGTAGCTCAGAGGTCGAATGTCCCTGGGTTTCATCCCCAGACCCCCCCCCCAAAAAAAAAAATCACTGAGGCTGGCCGCAAACCTGTGATCCTATGTCTCAGCCTCAGTACGGGGATTACCATGCCCAGCTTATAAAACTCTGTGGGGAGGGTATACTGGGAATGGAACCCAGGAACATTCTAACTGAGCTAGACTCCCAGCCCTATTTTATTTTTTGTTTTGAAACATGGTCTCAGTAGGTTGCTGAGAATGTCCTCAAACTTGAGTTCCTCCTGTCTCAATCTCCCATGTACTAGGATTACAGGTGTGTGCCATCCTACCTGGCTCTCATAAATATATTTTAAGCCAAGTGTGGTGGTGTCACACCCCTATGATTCTAGTACTCAGGATGTTAAGACAGGAGGATAGCAGGTTCGGAGCTACTGAGGGAGGTCCTCCCAACTTAGTGAGACCCTGTTTCAAAATTTAAAAATAGAGCCAGGCTGGGTAGCACACGTTTGTAATCCCAGAATTTAGGAGGCTGAGACAGGATTGAACAAGTTCAAAGCCAGCCTCAGCTACTTAGTGAGGCTCTCAGCAATTTAGTGAGACCCTGTTTCCAAATAAAATAGAAAATAGGTCTGGGAGTGTAGCCTCTGGGTTCCATCCCCAGGATCACAAAAAATAATTAATTAGTTAATTAAACAGGGCTGAGGGTATAGCTGAGAGGTAGAATGGCCCCGGGTTCCAGCCAGGCGTGTGGCACACACTTGTAATCTCAGTACTTGGAAGGCTGACACAAGAGGATCAAGGTTCAAGGACAGCCTCAGCATGTGGTGAGACTCTCTTCAACTTAGAGACTCTGTTAAAAGTAAAATACAGGGCTGGGCGTGTAGGTCAGAGGCAGAATGCCCCTGGGTTCAATCCCAGTACTAGACACACACACACACACACACACACACACACTCACTCACACACACAATGACCCCAGGTCCAATCTCCAATGTCTGTCTCTCTCTTACACACACACACACACACACACACACACACACACACACACACACACACACAAGCATGTTTTAAATACAGTGAAGTGCAACTCAGTTTCTCCCATCCAAGTACTAACCAGGACCAACCCTGCTTAGCTCCCGAGATCAGATGAGACCAGGCGTGTCCGGGGAGGTATGGCCACAGACTCAACTCATAGACAAACTCAATTTCTAATAGGTTGAGCTTTTCTATACAATTAATGCATCCACAAAAGAGCATTCAGAAAATAGGTCATAAGACTTCAAACAATTTGTCCTAGGAAACAAACAGGTTTGACAGCCCTAAGAGGTTGTACCTAGATTCAACCCATAAAAAAGAGATTAACTAGTCTATATAAATGTGCCTAAGACCATCACTGGATCACTTGTCCTCAACCTCAATAAAACCACAGTGCGAGACGTTACAAGCCAATAGAATGCCTCCAAAAGCATGTACACTACCTTTAAGTGTGGTCCATTACCTAGTAAGATGATCATATGGCATGACCATTCAGCTACTGGGTTCAATACCCAGTACACACACAAAAGTAAAAAATAAAAAGGGTTGGGGGCGCTGCTCTGAAGCGAACGACTGGGTTCAATCCCCAGCACAAAAAAAGTTAGAGAAATTAGATCCGGCTGAGGTCACACAACCCTGTAATCCCAGCACTTGGAGGATGAAACAGGGATGGCAGCCAGTCTCAACAACTTAGCAGGACCCTGTTTCAAAATGAAATTACAACAGGTCTGAGGGTGTAGGTCGGGGCAGAAAGCCCCTGGATTCCGAGGAGCAAGCATGCCTGCAATGGAGGCCAACCTGGGCAACACAGGAAGAGCCAGTCTCAAAAAAGAAAAACAGGCTGGGGGGTGGTGCACTGGCTTAGGAGACCCTGTTTCCAAATAAAATGTATAAAATAGGTCTGGGAGTGTAGCCCGGAGGTACCCCAGTACCACCAAAAAAAAACAAAAAAAACAAAAAAAACAACGAAAACAACTAAATGCAGTAGGAAAAAACAGCTAAAACAGACCCCAAACTGGAAGCCCGTGGGACAGGGAAAAATAAAGGAAATCACTAATAAGACATGAGCATTACCTAAAAATTGAAATATGGTCTATGAACATACACATTTATGATAAAAGCTACAGTGTGTGATTTTCAAACAACTTCTTCCTCAGCAACATGAAATACCCGCTCCAAGCTACTACCGAGGCGCTGGCAAGGAGTGCAGGATCCGCCACTCAGTGAGGCCCTGCTTCAAAATGGAGAATAAAAGCCGGGCTGGGGTCAGCTCGGAGGTAGAAGGCCCTGGTTCCATGCCCAGAGATGGAGTGTAGCTCAGAGGCACAACGGCCGGAAGTTCTACTCCCCCACATATTAAAATAACCTCACATTTATGTTCAAGCCATTTTAAGGTACTACTAGCTCCTAGTATATACAAGCACACATGAACAATTTGTGACCTACAGATCTCTATTTTTCAAACACTGCTGGTAAGATATCCTTGAGCTTGACATTTTTTTTTTATGGTACTGGGTGGAGCTCCTGAGTGCCCCGCCTCTGAGCCACACACCCCAGCTTTTCTTTATTTTGAAACAGGATCTCAGTAAGTTACTGAGGGTGTCATTAAGTTTCTGAGGCTGGCCTTGAACCTGCAGTCCTCCTTTCTCAGCCTGCAGGAATATGCCAAGCTTCAATGTTTTTATAATAGCATTATTTATGTAAAATTACACTAGAAGGGTGTATTCATTTCGAGTCACCCTCCATGCCAGTCTGGTATGGAGCTGTATTTCTATCTTTCTAATAAACTTCTTTAAATCTTCAAAAAAATTAAAATAAAAAAATAAAATTACACTAGAAGGCTGTGTGTGTGCTACTGCGGACTGAAATCAGGGACATTCTACAGCTCAGCTACACTCCTGGTCCTAGTCGTGGTCCCCCACCCCGCCAGGGAGCTCCACCTGAAGCCCTATTTTTATTCTTGATTTTGAAACAGGGTGTCACTAAGTTGAGGAGGGCCTCACAAAGTGGCTGAGGCTGCCTGTGAACCCCTGATCCTCTGTCTCAGCCAGTGCCACCACGCCCAGCTGTTTTTTGTTTGTTTGTTTGTTTAAACAGGGGTCGGGCTTGGCTGAGCCACCTTGAATTTGGGATCTTCCTGCCTCAGGTTAGCTACACTGTGATTTTTCTTTTCTTTTTTTTTTTTTTTTTTTTTGCAGGTCTGGGGATGGACTCAAGGGCATTCAACCTCTGAGCTACAGCCCCTGCCTATCTTTTAGTCTTTATTTTGAAACCGGGTCTGAGTTGCAAAGGGCCTAAGTAGCTGAGGCTAAGTAGCTGAGGCTGTCCGCAAACTGAGATCCTCCTGTCTCAGCCTCCCAAATGCTGGGATGACAAGCGTGCGCCACCACGCCCAGCTACACTGTGATCTTAACTAAGGGCCTCACCAGGCATGGTGGCGCACGCTTGTCATCCCAGCACTTGGGGGGCTGAGACAGGAGGATCCCAAAGGCTGGAAGCCAGTCTCAGCTACTTAATGAGGTTCTCAGCCACTTATTGTTTCCAAATAAAGTATAAAAAAGTAGGTCTGGGAGTATAGGCCAGAGGTAGAAAAGCCCCTGGGTTCCTCACCCTCAGTACCACAAAAATAAAAAAAAAGAAAGGAAGAAAGGGCCTAACATTAATACTACTAACGCAAGGCTCTAACACAGTTTGGGGAAAGGTCTGGCAGGCAGGCCATTACTCCAGGCACCCCAGTATCCCTGGCTGAGGAGTGTGTTTGTTTCTGTTTTTTATGGTACTGAGCTGGAACCCAGCAGGGGCATCCTACCTCCAAGCTACATCCCCAGTCCTATTTTATTCTTTATTTTGAAACTGGGCCTCACTATGTAGAGACTACCTGTGAACCCACAATCCTCCTGTCCCAGCCTCCCAAATGCTGGGATTACTAGTGTGAGCCACTTGTCAGGCTCTTAAGAGTTCTTTATCTGCCCAGATAAAGCACTAAACACACTAAAGCACCACCCTAGAAGTGGAAGTATCTCAAGGGCTGAACCACCAAGGAATCTGCCTCTTTTACTCTTTTATCTGCAGATTTTGTTTCTCTTCTTGTGTACTGGGGATTGGACCCAGAGGCATTCTACCTCCTAGCTACAGGGGTCTGGCTAAGTTGCCAGGGCCTCACTAAAGTAGCTGAGGCTGGCTGAAAACCCATGATCCTGTCTCAGCCACCCAAGTGGCTTACAGGTGTGGGCGCCCACGCCCACCTTATCTGTAGAAGTTAAAGTAATGAAAAGTCATGACCCAAGTCCTGAAGTACTCACAGGGTTCCTAGGTTTCTAACTCTGATGGTAAGTTTCCTGGCAAAATTTTGCGGGTGGGATTTTATCTCATTAATGGAAAGACGGTAAGTCCAGGTTTGGCCAGCATACACCTGTTATTACAGAATAATTAATATCCTTCCCTTTCCCTTTCAAGCATATCCTGTTTCGTAGAATAAATTATCCAGGCACCCTACTAATAGATTACTAATTGAACACTCCTTGGTTTGCACACTCTGAACCCTAAATGATCTCTGAACCTTTTTTTTTTTTTTTTTAAGACAAGCGGTGGCACACACTTGCAACCCCAGGACTTGGGAGACTGAGACAGGAGAATGAGGATCACAAGTTCCAGAAGAGCCTCAGCAAGCAGTAAGACATTCAGTAACCTGGCAAGACCATTTCAAAATGTAAATACGTTATCTACACATATATACTGATATATGGAGACACAGCACGGGCCGTAGCTCAGTAGAATGCCTGAGTTCAGCCCCAGCACCACCAAGTTCAGACGGTCTCCCTATGCTGCCCAAGCTGTCTCAAACGCCTGGGCTCAGAGTCTTCAAAGCTCAGCCTCTTGAGAGATTATAATAAACACACACAATTCTACATAACATTTCACATAACTATCTAATTATCCTTGAAGTCACAGTTTTGCTCAGGAAAACAGAACATCAAGGCACCTGGGCTTTACAAAAACGCCACACTAGTATGAAGAATTGGAAAAGACAAGCCCATCTATTTGATTTACAAGACCCAGAAATCTTGCCAGAGTCATCCACCTAGTTAACACCTTCACTCGAACCCAGTTCTCTCAGAACTGTGCTTCCCTGAACCCCAATCTGCCACCTAAGTTATTCAACTCCAAAAGAAGTTGTTGGAAAACAGCAACGTGGGGTTGGAAAGAAGGTATTGTCGTTATACTGCTCCAGGACTAAGGAAAGGTTTCCTTCCCTGCAGGTGCAGAATGAATTCCAAGGACAGTCGCCTACACAGACACACCAGCAAAACTGAAATTCCCTTGAACGCACCACACAGCAAACACCACCTTGCTGTTGACCCCCAAAGCATAATGGAGAATGAAGGCACCAGTTTAAAACTTTTGAGTATTTTACCAGGTCATTTAAAATGAAAATACCCGAGTCTCACCTTTTACCAGGTCATTTAAAATGAAAATACCTGAGTCTCATCTTGAAAGGCTTTAAAGTTGTTGGTGTGTGTGTGTGTGTTACTGCAGTAGAACCCAGGGCCTTTTCTACCTCCAGGCTATACTCCCAGACTTATTTTTTATAGTTTATTTGAAAATGGAGTCTAAGTTGCTTAGAGCCTCACTCAGTAGCTCAGCGATCCTCCTGTCTCAGCCTCCCAAGTGCTGGGATTACAAGTATATGCCACCACCCTTGGCTCAGGCTTTAAGGTTTTAAGTGGTGGTGCAGGTTTGTAATCCCTGCGCTTGGGAGGCTGAGACAGGAGGATCGCACGGGTTCAAAGCCAGCCTCGGCTACTTAATGAGACCCTGTTTCCAAATAAAATATAAAATAGGTCTGGGAGTATAGCCCGGAGGTAGAAAGCCTCTGGTCTGGGTTCCACCCCTAGTACCACCAAAAAAGAAAAAAACGTAAGACCTTAAAATTGGTTTTATAACCAACAAAAAGCTCGTGTTTTGGTAGCTCACTGAATACCATAATGTATAATTGCATGTCTCAAGGTAGTGAGGTAAGAAAGTCAATAGTCAACTAGGGCTTTCTGTGCTGAATCTTATGGCGACTTTACATAAAGCTGTTTTCTTCAGTTAGTAATAATAAACAGGTTTAATACTTAATATAATAACAAATAGGTTTTTGGATGTGCCAAATTTACCAAAAAATGAATTTTGAGTTTCCACAAAAAAAGCCAAAGAATTCAACTGACTCAACATTTAAATCTCTCTTTTGCCGGGTTACATTTTTTTTCCTTTATTATTATTATCATTTTTTTTTTCCCTTTGCGGTACTGGGGATGGAACCCAGGGGCATTCGACCTCCGAGAGGCACTCCCAGCCCTCTTTTTTATTCTCCTTATTTTGAAACAGGCTCTCACTGGGTTGCAAAGGGTCTCAATCAGCTGAGGCGGTCTAAGAACTACGATCCTCCAGTCTCAGCCTCCCAAGTACTGCGATTACACGCGAGCGCCAACACTCTCTGTGTCAAGGGATCCTAAGCAGCACAAGGCCGGCTCCTACCCGTCCCCGGGCGCTCGCTCCGCGGCCAGCACCGCGTGGGCTCCGGGGGCTCCAGCTCCCTCTCCACCGCCGACCTCCACGAAAGCCCAGAAACGTGCAGACAGACAGCTGTGAACGTCAGATGAAATTCCCAGCCAACTAGAGCCAACTCAATGTAGAAAGCAAAACTAGGAGCTACTGCCTGGGGGTGGCGGGGGGGGGCTTCCCTTAACTTAGCATTTTCCCTCTTAACCATAAAAATGATAACGCAAAACTGAACCCGGACCGCCGCGACCCGGCGCAGCGGCGGGCTGCGGTGTCACCTAGGGGCGCGCCGGCCCCCGCCGCCCGGGGTCCCCGTCCCGTCCCCGACCCCGGCCCCGACCCCCACCTATGGGCGCGCCGGCCCCCGCCGCCCGGGGTCCCCGTCCCGACCCCGGCCCCCACCTAGGGGCGCGCCGGCCCCCGCCGCCCGGGGTCCCCGTCCCGACCCCGACCCCCACCTAGGGGCGCGCCGGCCCCCGCCGCCCGGGGTCCCCGTCCCGACCCCGACCCCGACCCCGGCCCCGGCCCCCACCTAGGGGCGCGCCGGCCCCCGCCGCCCGGGGTCCCCGTCCCGACCCCGGCCCCCACCTAGGGGCGCGCCGGCCCCCGCCGCCCGGGGTCCCCGTCCCGACCCCGGCCCCCACCTACGGGCGCGCCGGCCCCCGCCCCGCCCGGCCCACCTGGTCCCGGCGCCGCCTCCCGCTCGGCCGCGCGCGTCCCGCCGGCGTCGGGGGGCGGCGGCGGCCCCCGGGCCCAGGGGTTCTCCGCGGGCGGCGGCGGCGCGGCCTCGGGGCCCGGGGCGGCGGCGGGCGGCTCCCCGCGGCCCGGCTCCCCCTGCCCGCCCGGCCCGCCCGCCCGCGCCTCCCCGGCCCCCGGCCCCGCCGCGCGAGCGCTCATGGCCGGCGTCGGCCTCCGCCGCTGCCGCGTCCGCCCAACCGCGCCCGGGCCGCCGCCGCCCGCGCCGCGAGCCGGCCGGTAACTGCCCCGGGCGGGGCCTGCGAGCGCGACGCCCCCGCCGCCGCCCGCGCGCCCCGGGGTCAGGGGGCGGCGCCGGGGTCAGCCGCGAGGGCGCCCCCCCCCCCCAGCGGCCAGGGCCGGGGGCCTGGGGCTGAGCCTGAGCCCCAAAAGTCACACGAAGTGGGGCTGGGGTCGCAGGGGCCTGGGGCTGAGCCTGAGCCCCAAGGTCAGGCGGGGCGGGGCTGGGGTCTCAGGGGCCTGGGGCTGAGCCCTGTATCCCAAAGGTCACATAACATGGGGCCAGGGACACAGGGGCCTGGGTCTGAGCCCTGTACCCCAAAGGACAGGGGAGGTGGGGCTGGGGTCGCAGGGGCCTGGGTCTGAGCCTCACCCCAAGGTCAGGCGAGGTGGGCCTGGGGTCGCAAGGTCCTGGTTATGAGTCCTGTACCCTGAGATCAACCAGGCGGCCCCGGGTCACAGGGTCTTGGGTCTGAGCCCCATACCCCAAGGTCAGGCAAGGTGGGCCTGGGGGTCGCAGGGTCCTGGTTATGAGCTCTGCATCCCGAGATCAGCCAGGCAGGCCCCAGGGTCCCTGTGCCCTGCTGCTGAGTCCAGTAACCCGACGCCAGGCAGGCAGGCAGTGCGGGTGGCCCTGGGGTCGCACTGCCCCGGCCCTGAGCCCTGCACCCCCAGATCAGGCCAGGTGAACTGGTGGGGGGGGGTCGCAGTCCCGGAGTTCTGAGTCCAGCACCCCAAGGTCAAACCAGGAAGGCCCTGGAATGGAGATGCCCTGATTCTGAGCCCCGCACCCAGGCCAGGGAGGCGGTGCACAGGGCCCCGGGGCTCATTGCCCCGCCCCGAGGCCCAGCACCCCAAGGCCAGCGAGGTGGACGGTCCAGGATGGCCCCAGGTCCCAGACCGGCCATCGCCCGGCGAAAGCTTCCCACCTGCGCTCGGGGCGCCGCGCTCACTGGAAATCCAGAGCCAAGTGGCGATGCCAGGGCTGCCGCTCTCCGTGGGCAACTGCACCTTTGCCCCAGCGGGGGATGGAGCTCACTGCCCCGCCCCGTCCCACCCACAGGCAGACACATTTCTAAAGTGCTCTTAAGCAAATAGTTAATATTTCTCCGGCCTTTAAAATCTTTCTTTCCTATTCTTAATTTGGGAAAAGAGCACTTGATTGCCAAGTGAGTTGTGTTACCCGTATATGTTGTCTTAGAAAGGCTTTTAAAAAGCTAGAATGGAAGGAGAGAAGGCTGAGGTTGATCAGTGGAGGAGCTACATCAGAATATGTGTACAGGTGTGAATGTAGCATGGTCAGCTGGACACTCATCGCTGGGAGGGGAGGGAAGGAGGGAGGGCACCAAGCACAGTCTGAATGTATGCCATTTTCAATATGTCCCACGTGAAAATAAAATAAACAAAATACTACATATATATTTTATTCTTTTTTGCATTACTGGGGATAGAACCCAGGGGCATTCTACCTCCAAGCTCCAGCCCTATTTTTTTTTTTTTTTTTTTTTTGCAGTACTGAAGAGTGAACCCATGGGCATATTAAATACCTCTGAGCTACATCCCCAGCCCAATTTTGTTCTTTATTTTGAAACAGGGTCTCACTGAGTTGCAAAAAGCCTCATTAAGTAGCCGAGGCTGTCCGCGAATCGGGATCCTCCTGTCTCAGCCTCCCAAGTGCTGGGATTACAGGTGTGCGCCACCACGCCAGCTCTATTTTTTATTCTCTATTTTGAAAGAGGGTCTCTCTAGGTTGCAGGGCCTCACTAAGTAGCTGAGCCTGGCTGGGAACCTGCAATCCTCCTGTCTCAGCCTCCCAAATGCTGGGAGCATTCTACCTTCAAGCTACACCCCTGGTCTTATATTTTATTTTGAAACAGGGTCTCCCTGGGTTGATGAGAGACTCACCACTTGCTTAGGCTGTTCTCCAACTTAGGCTGTTCTCCAACCTGCATTCCTCCTGTGTCAGCCTCCTAAATACTGGGATTACAGGCCTGCGCCACTATGCCAGGCTTTTTTATTTTTTTATTCTTATGTGATACTGGAATTGGAACACAGGAGCCTTCTATCTGAGCTACACCCCCAGCCCTATTTTATATTTTATTTGGAAACAGGGTCTCACTAAGTTGCCGAGAACCTCACTAAGTAGCTGAGGCTGACTTCGAACCCGCGCGATCCTCCTGTCTCAGCCTCCCAAATGCTGGGATGACAAGCGTGCGCCACCACGCCTGGCTTTATTTATTTATTTACATTTATTTATTTATTTATTTATTTATTTATTTATTTATTTATAGAACCTCACTAAGTTCCCGGGGCTGGCTGCAAACCCGCAGTCCCGTTTTAGCCTCCCAAGAACTGAAGTTCCAGTTTGAGTTCCAGCCTTGAACTCCCTTTTGCAAAGACCCAGCAACAAGATCACAGTCCAGTGACGCAGAGAACGCTTTCACTTTCTCTGTCCTCTCTAGCCAAGTGCACTTGAATTAAAGGCTGAGTCAGCTGAGAAAAAGGTAACAGGGAATGTTTCTCTGAAACTTGATTCCTATGAACTACCCTGGTTCCCTTGCTTGTCTTTTTTTTTTTTTTTTTTTTCTCTTTTTTTGGGGTGGAACCCAGAGGCTTTCTACCTCTGGGCTACACTCCTAGACCTATTTTATATTTTATTTGGAAACAGGTTCTCACTAAATTGCTGAGAGCCTCACTAGGTAGCTGAGGCTGTCCGCAAACTGCCATCCTCCCGTCTCGGCCTCCTGAATGCTGGGATTACAAGCGTGCGCCCCCGCGCCCGGCCGGTGTTTTATTAAGGACGCGCTTCATTTCCACTAATAACCACATTTGCAGTCAGACTTTATGAACTTGTTGAGCACTGGCACTTTCAGTAAATGTACAAAAAGTTAGCAGAGGCTCTCTTCCTTCTCTTTTTTCTCTTCTGTCTCCTCCCCTCCCCTCTTCTCTCTCCCTCCCCTCTCCTCTTGTCATCTATCCTCATCAGTCTTGCTCTAGGCGCGCTGCTGAGTTCCAAGGTAGCACAGACGTCCTTGCCCAGGCCCGCGCTCCTCTTCTGATAAGTCCAAAGTCTCATCGCATCGGGGCCAGACGTTTAAGACTAAGTTACCCTCACTTCCGGAAACTCCAACTGCTGTAGCTGGGTCAAGTTTTTCATCCTCTTAATGCCTCTTCTTCTCTCTGGGATAATGAGGGTGAGCAAAGTCCCAACACCTTCTGCAAAGCCTTTCCACGATCTGCCCGGAGGAGCATCTTCACCCTTCCTGTCTCACGGTGCTGAAGGGAATGGCGTATTCCAGATGCCCGGGGAAGGGTCGGGCAGGCTATAGCCCCAGGGCGATCCGGTGTTGCAGCTCAAGTCTGAAGTCCTGCTTGACGTGGGGAGGTCAGTCTTGTTCCACTAAGGCCCCTTCAGTCCTTGGGTGAGGCTTCTCCACATGCTGAAGGACAATCTGCCGGTCGCAGAGGTTTCCGTCCAGAGGGCTAGCTCCAGGGAATCAAAGTCAGGGGCTGTGGTGTCGCGAGCAGGAGGGCTGCCGCTCCCATACACGGAGGACAGAAGCCGCTCTTACATGGTGGGGTCCAGGACGGAAGCTGCTCTCACATCACGATGACGGCAATCACCATCGCCCCGTGGGGGCTGAAGCTTGCTCTCACATCCTGGAGGGCGGAAGCCACATCCAGATCATAGAGGCTGAGAACCGCTCCCATATCATGGAGGACGGAGGCTGCTCTCAAGTCATGAAGGCCGGAAGCTGTTCTCACACCATGGAGGCCCCTATTTTATTTATTTATTTATTTACTTATTTACTTATTTATTTATTTTGCAGTACTGGGGCTGGAACCCAGGGACATTCGACCTCTGAGGTACACCTCCAGCCCTATTTTATTTATAATTTGCGTGTGTGTGTGTGTGTGTGTGTGTGTGTGTGTGTGTGTTACCAGGAATGGAACCCAGGGGCTTTCTACACTCCCAGAGCTATTTTATATTTTATTTGGAAACAGGGTCTCACTAAGTCGCTGAGGCTGGCTTCGAATCTGTGCAATCCTCCTGTCTCAGCCTCCCAAATACCGGGATTATAAGCGCGCAGCACCACACCCCGCTATTTTATTTATAATTTTGAAACAAGGTCTTATTAAATTGCTCATTCTGGTGCTGACCCTGAGATCCTCCTATCTCAGTCCCCCAGGTACTGGGATTACAAGCTTGTACCACCACTCCCGGTTTATATTTCATCTGTGAAACAAAGTCTCACTAAATTGCTGAGGCCAGCCTAAAACCTGTGATCCTGGTCTCGGCCTCCCAAGTACTAGGATTATAAGCGTCCCGCACCACCCCTGGCTTTTATTTTTTTCTTGGAAACAGGCCCCCCCCCCCCACCTTGTGAAGCCAGCCTTCAACCTGTGATGCTCCCGTCTCAGCCCAAGTACCAGGATGAGAGGCCTGTGCTACACACTGCCAAGCTTTATTTTTCTTTTAAGCCAGGTCCCTGTCTTTGGCCAACCTGTCGGTTATTTACCCTTGCATAGGCATGATTGGACCTGGCCTAAAGGGACACTACCATCTAGGCCTGGAAGCTGGGTGTGAGGGAATTTGTTTTTCTTTTTTTGCAGGCCTGGGGATGGAACCCAGGGGTATTCAACCTCCGAGCTACATCCCCTGCCCTATTTTTTTATTCTTTCTTTCTTTTTTTCTTATTTTTTGTGGTACTGGGGCTGGAACCCAGGGGCATTCTACCTCCAAGTTATACCTCCAGCCCTATTTTTTATTCTTTATTTTGAAACAGGATCTCATTGAGTTGCAGAGGGCCTTGCTAAGTAGCTGAGGCTGTCCCTAAACCACTAGCCTCCTGTCTCGGCCTCCTGAATGCTGGGATTACAAGCGTGAGCCACCACACTCAGTTTTTGTTTTTTGTTTGTTGTTTTGCTGGGAATGGAACCCAGGGGCATTCGACCTCCAAGCTACACACTCAGCGTCCCAACCCTTATTTTTTAAAATTATTATTATTTTTTAATGTGGTACTGGGAATGGAACCCAGAGGCATTCTACCTCTGAGCTACATCAGCCCTATTTTTATTTTTTATTTTGAAACAGGGTCTCACTGAATTGCAGACGGCCTCATTAAGTAGCTGAGGCTGTCTGCAAACCGTGATCCTCCTGTCTTAGCCCCCCAAATGTCGGGATGACAAGTGTGCGCCACCACGCCCCGCTCATTTTTTTTTTTTTTTTTTAAACAGGGTCTCACTGAGTTGCAGAGGACGTTGCTAAGTAGCTGAGGCTGGCTGAGAAGCTGCAATCCTCCAGTCTCATCCTCCCAAGTACTGGCATTACAAGTGTGTGCCACCATGCCGGCTGAGGCTGCATTCTTCGGGTTCTCTTAATTTCTCAGTCTGGGTGCAGGGTACTGCATTCTAGCCTAGGAATTTCAGGAGGTACCTTTCACACACCCCCTTCCCCTACTAAGCTAGTTCATTCATTTGCAAATATTTCCCCAGTGTGTGCTGGGTCCTTCTGCATGTTAGGCGAGCTCTATACTACTGAACTACATTCCCAGTTCTCATTTTTTTATTTTGAGACAGAGTCTCCCTAAATTGCCCAGGCTGGACTCGAACTTATGCTGGAATTACAAGCTACACCCCCGGCCCTGCTTTGTTTTTATTTTTTAGGTCAGTAGATTTATCCAGGACAAGTGACCTTAATTAAGCTACTGAGCTTATGGGTCTTTTTTATTTTTTTCTTCTCCTCCCTTGTAAAGGAACAATTCTGATCTGGAGAACAGGTACAAGGTGATTTTTTGAAAGGGAGGATGGTTCTCTAGGCCATTGAAAATTATGAAACACATAAAGTTATTCTTACACAATCTTGATGATCAGATGGTTCAAATAAGACTTGAAAGGCGAATCCTGTTTTTCCTGTTTAGAGTATGCTAATGTACCTTCCTTCAGATGACTGAGCCTGGTCCTCCTCCTTTCCCTGGCATTTGGGGAAAATTATTCAAGGTTCTTGGAAGCCAGTAACAGCGGTGCACACCTGTAATTCCAGCACTTGGGAGGCTGAGACAGGAGGATCCCAGGTTCAAGGCCAGACTCCACAACTAATCAAAGCCCTGAGGAACTTAGTGAGACCCTGTTTCAAACTAAAAAATAAAAAAATAGGACTGGGAATATAGCTCAGAGGTAGAATGCCCTGGGTTCAATCTCCACTACCTAAAAAATAATAATAAAGAATAAAAAATGGGGCTGAGGGCTGTACCTTGGAAATACAGTACCCCTGAGTTCAATCCTCAGCACTACAAAAATTAAATAACACTATATGAAATATTTCCTTAAATAAAATGTTTCTGGAGCAGAAGCAAGTTTATTCCTTTACGTATATGGTCTGGAGCTGCGTCCACATTACAAAAACTGAGCTAAGTAGTTGCATCAGAGGCCACATGTGGTTCGGCCATCACTTTGTACTGCCAGAAAGAGGCCACACGCAAATATCAAGAGAGGAACCTAAAGCTGGGCCTGGAGGCGCACGCCAGTCACCCCAGCACTCAGGAGGCTGAGACAGGAGGATTCGGTTCACAGCCAGACTCAGCTACTTAGTGAGGCCCTCTGCAACTCAGTGAGACCCTGTTTAAAAATAAACAATAAAAGATAGGGTAGCCAGGTGCGGTGGCGGCACACTTGTTTTCCCAGCATTTGGGAGGCTGAGACAGGAGGATTGTGGTTCAAGGACAGCCTCAGCTACTTAGGCCCTTTGCAATCTTCCTGTCTCAGCCTCCAAGTACCAGGATTAGGTGTGTGTCTAGCCATTTCTTCTTTTTCTTTTTTTTTTTTAAATGGTACTGGGGATTGAATCCAGGAGCATTCTAACTTTGAGCTATCCTTCACCCCTATTTTATTTTATTTTATTTTTTGTGGTACTAGGGATGGAACCCAGGGGCATTCTACCTCCAAGCTCCACCCCCAGTCCAATTTTTTATTCCTTATTTTGAAACAGGGTCTCACTGAGTTGCAGAGGGCCTCACTAAGTAGCTGAGGCTGCCTATGAACCGCGATCCTCCGGTCTCAGCCTCCCACGTGCTGTGCTGGGATGACGAGCTGCCACCGCGCCAGGCTACTTTAAATGTAGTCACAGCCAAGATTGAGCGAAACACTCAGAGAACCACGATAGGCCAGATTGCTTGTTTCTCTCACACCACACAGACCTTGGGGAAAATCTGGCTCTTAGATATGTTCTGATAAAGCCCCCTCCATTTCTGCCTTTCTATGTTGTTAAAATAACTAAGGGGAAGAGGTATAGTCAATTCAAGTTTGAGTATATTAATCAAATTGTAACATCACTTTCTGGATTTGGAAAACGACTTCTCAAGAAAAACGCCCAAGCAATTAACTTTTAAAATACTTTTATTATTAAATATAAAACATTTGGAAATCATTTTTAAAATTTCATTTACAGTGTTAACAATTCAATCATCTTTATGAAAGCACCACGTTAAAAAGATATATTCTTAAGAACCATCTAAAATGCATATGCTAAATTGGTATAAGAGGAACAATTACAACATTAGCGAATCATGACACTCAGAAGCTTTTTTCCCTTTTTTTGCGGTACCGGGGATCGAACCTGGGGCTTCGTACACGCTGGGCGAGCGCTCCTTCCTGAGTGCCCCCGGCTCGGGCTGCAGCACGCTCTCCAAGCACACGGCTGAGCAGGAAGTGCTGAGCAGAGAAGTCACGAGGACCCCCGCTCAAGCTGACAAGTTTCAGCTTCAAACGCTATGGAACATACGCACCTCGTAAAACAACTGTACATCACACCTGCCTGCGTCGACTACCAGCTCACAGCTGTGTTCTAAGAGAATACCTAGTGTTTTATGTGCCTAGTTCTCAAAATGTAGAAAAACAGCAGAGAGCACTTCTCAAAGAATACATTGTGTGTGTGTGTGTGTGTGTGTGTGTGTGTGTGTGTGTGTGTGTGTGAGTACTTAGGCCATATTTGGGGAGGGACTAGATTAAAACATCTGGCTAAGAGATGAAATTCTTAAAATAGCCTTCTTTCATATTTAATTTGGGAAAAGTCAGTTATGCCCAAGAGTTCATTAGAACTGTACCAAAATTGCATTCTTTTACCTAAAGAAAAGTCACACCCCATGGTATGTTATTGCTTAATGAGAAGTGCTGATGTGGACAAGAGGAGTGTTGGCTTCACTAAGCCACTGTCCAGAAAGCATCTGCTGGCGTCACCTCGCGGTATACACAACACCACTTCATGGAGAAACAGGGACAAAGTCTTCGAAGAGGTGGCAAAGGCACCTAATAATTCACCTATTTCTAGCAGACAAAGAACACACATTTTAAAATAATTCATGAACAGCACAGATTTCAAACAAGTAAAACTCAAAATATACTGACTGTAAACCTCCATGCAATGCCCAACATTTTATAACTTTTTTTTTTTGCAGCCATGGGGATGGAACCCAGGGGCATTAACTAAGTTTTTTGTACGATAGCGTTTCCATGGCGCCCACTGATTTCACTGCGGCTATCCCATGTTGAAATTATAAAGCCAAGTCTGTGGTGTGCTTTGGACAAGGTCAGCAAATCCGAGAGTGGTACCCAAGAACACATTAGCCACAGACCCCATCAATTAATGCAAGAGGTCTGCCATTATTTCTATTTTTATGAAATTTTTTTTTGTACATTAGGGATTGAACCCAGGGGACGCACTACTGTTGTCTGTTTTCTGTAATACTGAAGCTCGAGCCCAGGGGCACGCTACCTCTGAGCTGCGCTCCCAGCCCTTCTTACTCTTCATTGTGAACCGAGGGCTCACTCAGCTGCTGAGGCTGTCCTTGAACCAACCCGATCCTCCTGTCTCAGCCTCCCAAACACTGGTATTACAGGCGTGTGCCTCTGTGCCCCGTAGTGGCACTGTACTATGGAACTACATCCCCAGCCCTTTAATTAATTAATTAATTAATTAATTAATTTTGTGGTAGTGGGGATTAAATCCGCCGGCATTCTACCTCTGAGGCACATCCCCCTATTTTATTTTTATTTATTTATTTTTCATGGCACTGGGGATTGAGCCCAGAGGCTTTCTACCTCTGAGTTATGTCTAAGGACCTATTTTACTTTTATTTGGAAACAGGTCTCACTCGGTTGCTCAGAGTCTCACTACCTGCCATGACTGTCCTCAAAGCCGCGATTCTCCCGTCTCAGCCTCTCAAATACTAGGATTACAGGAGGGTGCCACCACGCCCGGCTTCAGCCCTTTTATTTTTTTTATAGTGAGATCAGGTCTTGCTAAATCGCCGAAGCTGGCCTAGAACTTGCAATCTTCTTGCCTCGGCCCCCAGAGTAGTTGGGATTACAAGAATACATCATCATTCCCAGCATACAGTTAAGTAGAAAAGATATGTTTGGCTTTTGTTTTTGTACTGAGGTTTGAACCAAGGGCATTCTCCTTTTAAGCTATACCCTCAGCTCTATTTTACTTTTAGTTTTTAAAACAGGGTCTTGTTAATAACACATTTTTCTAACTTAATCCTTGATAAAAATTTTAAAGTCTAGCCCTGTTGAATTCATTGTCTCTTATTTTATTTTTTTGCGGGTCTGGGGATGGAACCCAGGGCCATTCGACCTCCGAGCTACACCCCCTGCCCTATTTTTTTTTATTCTTTATTTTGAAACCGGGTCTCACTGAGTTGCAGAGGGCCTCACTTAGTAGCTGAGGCTGTCCGCGAACCGCGATCTTCCGGTCTCAGCCTCCCAAGTGCTGGGATTACAAGCGTGCGCCACCACGCCCGGCTTCGTCTCTTATTTTAGCACTTACTTTAGCTATTAAAAGCACTTATCTACAAGGCAGGATTAGAATTCAAAGTTAACACTGATTTTTACATCTTATAAGTATTTCTATGGCCGAAAATTAAAGTTGAAAAAAGACTAAAAAGTCACCACATCCACAAGAGAAGCACACACATTTCTTAAGTCACATTAATAGCAGAAATATCTTATAAAGGTATACAGTACAGGCTGATGTTTTACAATCTCAGGGTTTTTTTTTAGCAATTCCACTAAAACCCCGTAGGTTTCCATGAACACATTCATTTTCCATTAATAAATTATTCATAATTTAAAATGTAAAGCTTCATAAATCATAACAACAGACTAGCTATTGGATATATGGGATTCTCATAAAAATAACAAAATACTTCAAGATCATTTAACTCAGGTATTGTTTTAAAATTACTGAAATGAGTTCACGGTTTATGACGGGTGGATGTGTGGCACTGAAATCCACACTAAACCGGCCGCAGGTGGACGCCACAGGCTGGCCACTCTTCCCCGTCCCCGCAGGATGGCGGTCCTGGAGAGGAAGCGCGCCGGCTCACGGCCAGCTAGTTGGCGTATTTACGGAGGAAGCGCTCAAAAGCATCGTAGATGGCGCGTCTGAAAGTAAATATGGGAGAGAAGCTGTAAGTCATTGGCAGAAAGGAAGGGGAGAGACAGTTCTTTTACTGCAAGGATTTCCAGGTGGATCTGTGGCCTGCAAGCCTGCCTCCTCTCCCCAGAGCCAGGACCCGGCGGCGTCCGCACCCAGGTCCGTCCAGGTCCCACCTCCACGTCCCAGAGAAACCGCGGCTGTGTTTCCACTGGGGAAGGAAGCAGGATCGCCTTTTTCTTTTTTTATTTTGTGGCACTGGGGATGGAACCCAGGGTATATCTACCTCCCTCAGGGCTACACTCCCAGACCTATTTTATACTTTATTTGGAAAGCGGGTCTCGCTAGGTTGCTAAGAGCCTCACTAGTAGCTGAGGCTGGCTTCGCACGTGTGCGATCCTGGTGTCTCAGCCTCCCAAGGACTGGGATACAAGCGTGCCGGTGAGGAGCCTTTTTGAAGCACATTCTTGCATTCCTGTGTGTGCACACAGAGTGTATAAAATGGCAAGGAGCCCTCAACTTGTCACTCTGCTGAGATTAACTCTGTGACTTGTCGGGATGGGGATTCAGTCTATCTCTCAGATCCACACAGACGCTGATTTACTAACAGCAGGTTCTTGGCAACTGAACGTGAAATCAAAAGCCCTCCTTGTAATCCCAGCACTTGAAAGGCAGCTATGCACACTCCATACCTCCAGTGCCGACTAAGCCCAGTGCTTGGGAGGCTGAGACCGGAGGATCGCACAGGTTCGAAGCCAGCCTCAGCCACTTAGTGAGGCTCTCAGCAACTTAGTGAGATCCTATTTCTGAATAAAATAGAAAATAGCTCTGAGAGTGTAGCCCGAAGTTAGAAAGCTTCTGGGTTCCATCCCCAGCACCACAAAAAAAAAAAAAAAAAAAAAAGAATAAAAATTGGGCTGTGGGTATAACTCGGAGGTAGAATGTCCCTGGGTTCAAACTCCAGCTACACACACACACACACACACACACACACACACACACACACGCACTTTTGAGTTTTTACATCTGTCTTTGTATGCAATGCCTAATGCGTTTCATCTATGGTCCCATTAAGATAAAGAAAAGAGTAAAAGAAACTGGATACTGGTCGACTAATCAGGGAGAAACGTAGGTCCTCGGCATTCGCTTATATAACAGGACCCAGCCTCTTCCTAAACCAGCCGAAGTTCTCAGTGTTTGTTAGTTTGCTTTAGGTCTGCTGGGTCAGAGGGCCACTGCAGTACTGGGCTAGTGGTCTGCTCACTCACCAGAAGGGATTCAAGTGCTAAGTACATCTGTAAAAAAAATCATGCCGGGCGTGGTGGTGATACTTGTAATCCCAGCACTTGGGAGGCTGAGACAGGAGGGTTAGGCAGGTTCGCAGCCAGCCTCAGCTACTTAGTGGGGCCCTTTGCAATTCAGTGAGATCCTGTTTCAAAATAAAGAATAAAAAAAAAAATAGGGCAAGGGGTGTAGCTCAGAGGTAGAATGCCCCTGGGTTCCATCCCCAGCACCAGAAGAAGAAGAAGAAGAAGAAGAAGAAGAAGAAGAAGAAGAAGAAGAAGAAGAAGAAGAAGAAGCCGCCTGCCTATCATATCCTCGTCCTACACCTCCAGAGGCAGGAGAGGGAAAACTACCTCAGCATGAGGAAAACCAAAGATTAAAACATAGATGAATCTTCTCTATTTATAAAGGTGAAAAATATCCCCAAACCAAACAAACTACACATAAATATTTGTTTAGACAAATCATCTTACCTGAAGATTCCTTGTTTGAACAGATAAGCACTAATGTGACCGCCTTCGAGGTAACGGATTTCACAACCGGGCCAAATTTCCTGCAGACTTCGAACTCCCGTTCGTGGAATATAGGCGTCTTCTTTGGCTTGTACCACTATAATGAGGCTTGGGTCAACTGGAACTAATTATAGGATTTTTACATGTTAAAAGTCTTCAAGATTTTTCTATAAATATTGAAAATCATATTAGAAAATAAAAACACTACACAATACAGTAAATGAAACTATTTGTCAAACTTGAAACTTTTGATGAAGCAAGCTAAATTATTAGCTAAAATATACCATATATGATATATTTTAGTACCCTAATATGAACATTCAAAAGATATAAAATTTATTTATTGATTTCTTAAGTATTGATTGATTGATTGATTGATTGTGGTACTCGGATTGAATCTGGGGCAATCTACATTCAAGCTACATCTCCAGTCCTATTTATTTTTTTATTTATTTTTGCAGAACTGAGGGTTGAACCCAGGGACATTTTTACCTCCAAACTACACCCCTGGTATTTTTTTTTTTTTTTTTTTTTTGCGGTATTGGGGGTGGAACCCAGGGGCATTCTGCCTCCAAGCCACACCCCAGCCCTATTTTTTTATTATTTATTTTAAAACAGGGTCTCACTGAGTTGCAAAGGGCCTCACTAAGTAGCTGAGGCTGGCCATGAATCAAGATCCTCCTGTCTCAGCCTCCTGAATGCTGGGATTACAAGCGTGCGCCACCACACCCGGCTCTTAATTTTTTATTCTTTATTTTGAAACAGGGTCTCAGTAAGTTGATATGCCTCTTACTACTTGCTGAGGCTGTCCTCAAACCTGCAATCCTCCTGTCTCAGTCTCCCGAGTACTGGGATTACAGGTGTGCGCCCCTATGCCCAGCTGTTTTATTATTATTTGGTGCTGGAGATTGAACCCAGAACCTCATGCATGCCAAACACTTGCTCTAGCACTGAGTCACACTCAAAGTCCCTCCAATGGATTTTTTTTTTTTGGTAGTACTGGGGATTGAACCCAGGGGCATTCTACCTCCAAGCTATACCCCCAGCCCTATTTTTTACTCTTTATTTTGAAGCACAGGGCCTCAGTAAGTAGTTGAGGCTGTTGGCAAACCTGCAATCCTCCTGTCTCAGCCTCCCAAGCACTGGAATTACAACCTTGCGCCACCACATCTGGCTTCCTAGATATACTTATAAATATTCCCCCATCATCAGATGTTCTCAATGTTGTCTACAATTAGTACCTGAGAAGTTTGCCACGTGAGTGCACTCATCCATAACTCCTTTCATGAATATTAAAGATTCTTTTTGAAGGCTGCTTCTCCTTTGTCCTTCGCTGAGTAGGCGGCAGGACCGAGGGCTGTAACCTGCATAGCCACTCTTGCTGGCCGAGATCGTTTCATTCAGGCGGTCTACCTTGGCAGTATCTTGCAACAAGAGTCCTTCTGATGTAGAACTGATGGATGTTTTACTAGAGTTGTGGCACTCGGAAGCTTTCTGGGAGACTACTTGGTTGGTCACATCTAAATTTAAAGTTCTGGGAACCAGATTAAGGTTGGCTAGCTTGTCTGCACCGCTAGGGAAGCGTTTCACAAACTCTTGTCCCATTTTGAAAGAATCTGTCTGAAGATATGAAAAAAAAATTTAATATAAAACCAAGCTTTATTTAACAACCTTTGAAAGAGAAAGGACAAATACCCATCAATGGATATACAAAGTGCGGTATTCTAACCATGTAACAGAACAACGCCTGGCAAAGGAATAACATTTTAAAGTTTTAAACTCTATTTTGAATATGCAAAAGCTAGGGAGAAAATGGGTCATAGAACTCTAGATGAAGGAGATACTACAGATAAGCTGAGGGGATGGGAGGGGGAAGAGGGACGTTCTCAAACGTTCATGACATACATTCACAAACATATCAAAGTCAGTCACTAAGCCAAACGTGAGAAGGAGGCCGGGGGAGGGAGCGGGGCGGGCTGAATGAGTGGCGTGTGCACGGGCGCCTCCACCGTCCTGTACCCCATTAAGATGCATGTCCACAGTGCACCAATAAAAAGTGAAAAAAAAGGAATTCCGTTGTAACACTGAAGACATATGGCAGGCGAGTCGGATACAGTGAAACGATGCTCTAGTATTCCGCCTTACGAGGGCGCCCGGCTGCCAGGGAGAGGAGGAGGGGGTAGGAAGACACGGAGTCTGGGAAGATGGAGAGGGATGTGGTGACGGCTGTACAGCAGTGACTGTGCCCCACTCCACGTCACTGAATTGCACAACTAAACATGATGGACAGCCGGGCGTGGTGGCGCACGCTTGTAATCCCAGCATTCGGGAGGCTGAGACCGGAGGATCGCGGCTCGCGGACAGGCTCAGCTACTTAGTGAGGCCTCTGCAACTCAGTGAGACCCTGTTCAAAATAAAGACTAAAAACTGGGGCTGAGGGTGTAGCTTGGAGGTACAATGCCCCTGGGTTCCATCCCCGGTACCACAAAAAAGGAAAAAAAAAAAAAGACTAAACATGATGGAAACAGCTACTTATGAGGCCCGCTGCAACTTAGTGAGACCCTGTTTCAAAATAAAGAATAGCCGGGTGTGGTGGCGCACGCTTGTAATCCCTGCGCTTGGAGGTGGAGACAGGAGGATCGCGCAGGTTCGAAACCTGCTGTGCTGGCTTAAGAGACCCTGTTTCCAAATAAAAATATAAAAAATAGGTCTGGGAGTGTAGCCCAGAGGTAGAAGGGTACCATCCCCAGTACCACCAAAAAACAAACAAACAAAAAAACAAACAAAAAAAAAATAAAAAATAAAAAATAGGGCTGGGGGTGTAGCTTGGAGGTAGAATGCCCCTGGGTTCTATCCCCAGTACAAAAAAAAAAAAAGCTATTTTCTTTAAAGATCTGTATCGTGTGTGTGTGTGTGTGTGTGTGTGTGTGTGTGTGTGTTACTGAGGAAATGAACCCAGGGACGGTCTCTGAGCTATACTCCCTTGCCAATTGTATTTTTTATTTGGAATCAGACTCTAAGTCGAGGAGGGCATCTCTTAGTTGCTAAAGCTGGCCTTGAACCTGCGATCTTCCTATCTCGACCTCCCAAGTGCCAGGATTGCAGGCATGCACCACCACACCTGGCTTGAATCATCAAATATACAACCAACTCCCCCCAGGTTATGTGGGAATTAAAGTACTTACTCCGCAGTATTCAAGCATATGGATGATTTCTTCTTCATAAACTGTCTGCGTATAATACTGCTTTTCCAGCTCTCTCCAATTAATGGATTTACTCAGCACACCCTAAAATAATAAGTTAAATCATATGATACCATATGTTGCTGAGTATTTTTACTTGCATTATTATTGTGTAACGGAGCTACCACAGCAGGCTTGGGACGGCCTGTACCTAGAGAGGCCTGTGCCCTGGAGTCCGCGCTTGGCTGGTGAGCAGCCTCTGCGTCTGCACGCAGCGCTCTGAGTGCGAGGGTGGATGGCTGCCTACGCTGGCTAGACCAGCGGAACTCCTGCTGAGCACACCTCCTTCCTGGATTCTGGCACCTGGAGGCGAAGGGAACTGTCACGCCCTGGACTGGATTAGATCCCGGGTGCCCTAGGCGCGGGGGAGGCAGGATCTCACACATTTCTGTCCCAACGAAGCCTCTGGGAAGCCTGCCCCATGGGAAGCCTGCGCCGCTGCCCTCTCCCCTCCGGCCGGTTCTGTGCTGCGTCCTGTACAGCTAATTCTTAGTCAGGAGCACAAACGTGCTGAGTCCCGTTACTCCTCCCAGTCAGCCCTCTGATGTGGGGCCGAGTCCCCAAAACAAGCACCTTTAATTATAGATGTATGGGTTTCTAAATCTTATTTGTATTTACCGTAGTGAAGACCCCGGACGCCGTGGACCAAGACAGACACGGGATCAGAGGCATCGGCTTGGGCCAGTTGGACACCGCTAAGGAGGCCATCTGTAACACAGTAACGGGCAGCTCAAAGGGCGTCTGTCTAATTTCCCTACTTGTTAAAATGAAAGCATTTAACACTAAGAAGCGCTCTGTAGTAAGCAGCTGATGTGATCAGACGTGAACACGGGTCTACAGACTCCAGTGGGCTGCCTGGTGACCTAGTGAAACCCTCCAAATCACACTCCTTTGAAAGCAACGACGTGTAACACAAGGGTTTGAGCGCTTCAGGACCTTGGGGAGAGCTGCCTCCTTCTAGGTGGGAACGGAACAAAGGTGCGGCGCTGCGGGGGCCAGAAGCAGCGGAGCCGCAGCGGGCAGCCTCGCTCGGAGGTGACTGTGGCGCCAAGGACTCGGAGCCCTGCAGAGGGGTGCACAGCCATGGGCATGGAATAGCAGAAGCGAGGGTTTCAAGAAGGGAGCAGCTCCTTCTGGCTGGAGGAATTAGAAAGGCTTTAGGAAATGGCTGAGTCTTGTAGGCAAGTTAAGAGGGTCTGGAGATGGAAGGAGGCAAGGAAGAAGGCGGGTCTGGAGGAACAGCCAATACGCCAGGTTTGGCTGGGCAACAAGCGGGTGCGGAATGGGTGAGTGCATGGGTGGGACTGCAGTGTGACCGGGTCCAGGCAGAGATCGCACACCTGTACCACCGAGGGGGACAGGATGGGTGGGACTGGAGAGTGCTCAGGGTCAGGTCAGAGATCGCACACCTGTAACCCAGTATTTAGACGCTGAGACGGGGAACTGCAGGTTCAAGGCCAGCCTCAGCAAGTGCAGAGACCTAGCAAGACCATTTTAAAATAAAAATAAAAATACAATAGGGAGCCACGCCTGGTGGTGCACACTGGTAATCCCAGTACTTGGGAGATGAGACCCTCCCAAACTTGGTGAGACCTGTTTCAAAATAAAAAATAAAAAAATAGGGACAGAGGTGTAGCTCAGAGACAAGAGTGTCCCTGGGTTAATTCCCCAGCACCACAAAATAAACGAATAAGAATAAAACATAAGGCTGGGGGGGTGTAACTCAGGTAGAATGCTCCTGGGCTCAATCCCCAGTACCATAAATAAAATAAAATAAAACAGAGCTAAGCATGGTGGAGTAAGCTTGCTATTCTAGTACTGGAGATGCTGGGACATGAGAATCTCAGGTTTGCAGCCAGCTTAGCCAGCTTCCGCAACTTAGTGGAGCCCATCACAACTTAGTGAGACCCTCTTCTTTTTTTTTTTTTTTTGGTGGTACTGGGGATGGCACCCTTCTACCTCCGGGCTATACTAACAGACCTATTTTTTATATTTTGATTTGGAAACAGGGTCTCTTAAGCCAGTGAGGCTGGCTTCGAACCTGTGCGATCCTCCTGTCTCTGCCTCCCAAGCGTGGGGATTACAAGCGTGCGCCATGACGCCTGGCTTATTCTTTATTTTGAAACAGGGCCTCACTGAGTAGCTGAGGCTGGCTGCGAACCACGATCCTCCTGTCTCAGCCTCCCGAATGCTGGGATCACAAGCGTGCGCCACCACGCCCGGCTTAAACTTAATTTGACAATGCAAGTCACCTAGAGAAACTCCATATACTTGTGGCAGCCGGGGTAAGGGGCCGCAACGGGGTCCTGCTAGGGGTGAACGCAGGTACCGGGCAGCTTTTGAGTAGAGAGGGAGAGAGCAGGTTCAGACAGATGCTCTACCCGGGGCGCACGGGAACGGCTATAAATGAGAGAGGGGGACACAAGAGCCCAGGCCGCCCTGGAGGAAGCCAGCCCGTGCTGGCGGCCAGTGTGAAAAGGCTCTCCTAGTCTGCTCTCCCGGCGCGGGAGGGCAAAAACTGCACAGTCATATTGACACCTGAAAAGCTAGAATTTATACTCAGCTTCGAACAGAACCTGAAATCCAATATCTGCGCTAGTACTATGGAGCACAGCAATGTGTACATAAACCACACAGGAGATAGCATCATCATTTCTTCACTGGAGTAAAAGCGTAGATTCTGTTGCTGCTTCCTGATACCAAACGAAACACAATTCTGTATCGGAAGGGAATTTTGAAAATAACTGTATTTTCTAGACCTGATCACCCTAACAGAACCCAGCCGAGTGGGAGGCTTACGTGTCCGCCCATGGATATTCCCGTCATTCCTAGCGGTCCGTAGCCTTCCCGCTCCAGCCAGTGCAGGAGAGCCGCAGACTCCAGAACAAGCGCTCCTCCCATCACAAAAAGGTCAGACACGTTCTTTAAGCTGGACCTTCTGGCCTCACAAGACAAAATAGGAAAACCATTCATTTTATGCACTTACTTTTAATCTATGCAGATTTATTCCAGAGAGCCATATTTCATGTTTTTTTTTAGGTTTTTTTTTGGACCTGGGGATGGAACCCAGGGGTATTCTACCTCTGAGCAACACCTCCAGCCCTATTTTTTATTCTTTATTTTGAAACAGGGTCTCACTGAGTTGCAGAGGGCCTCACGGAGCTGTCCTCGAACCATGATCCTCCTGTCTCAGATTTTCATATGCTGAGATGACAAGCGTGTGCCACCATGCTGAGTCATGTTTTTCTATTATTATTATTTTTTTTATTTTTATTTTATTTTATTATTATTTTTTTGTGGTACTGGGGTTCCTGGAAGCCCTTCTACCTCTGGGCTACACTCCCAGACCTATTTTTTTTATATTTTTTATTTGGAAACAGGGTCTCTTAAGCCAGCACGGCTGGCTTCGAACCTGCGTGATCCTCCTGTCTCCGCCTCCCAAGCGCGGGGATTACAAGAGTGCACCACCATGCCCGGCCATGTTTTTCTTTTACAGGATCAGACAGCTAAGTAAAACAATGGAATAAAGATTTTATAACTGCCCTAGAGCATATAATCTGCCGATTTTCAACAGCCTTTTTTTGGTGTGCACACAGGGAACTGAATCTGGGGGCTCTACCACCGTTACATACACACCTCTATCAATCTATTTATTTATCTAATATATCTGTTTGTTTGATTTTTATGTGTGTGGTTCTGGAGATGGAACCCGGGGCATTCTACCTCTGAGCTACTCCAACAGCCCTATTTCTAACTTGCCAAGGCTGGTTTTAAACCTCCAATCCTCCTGTCTCAGCCTCTCAAGTACCAGGATTAAAAATGTGTGCCATCACGCCCGGCTCACAAATAAAGTATATTATACTTTATTTGGAGACAGGGTCTCACTAAGTTGCCCGGGCTGGCCTAAAACTCGCAATCCTCCCGCCCAAGTAGCAGGATTACATGTAAGACCCAAAGCCCGGTGGCCCTTCGTAATCGGGCCCTTGCCTGCTGCTCCTGGCCCTCCTCTCCCACTGCTGCCTTGGGCTTTGGGGCTATAATCCCTCTTCTAAAGCCAGGCGCGGTGGTGCACACTTGTAATCCCAGTAGAATGCCCCCGGGCTTCATCCCTAGCACCAAAAAAAATAAATAAATAAATAAATAAATTCCTCTTCAATTAACCTGGACAGTCATGATACCATGTCTCCACAAATCATTCATTCCTACACTGGAGCCCCCAGGCTGCCCCTCTCCCCTGCTTTATTTCTTCTCTTCCATTGAGGAATGTAGGAGATCATCTAACATCACACCATTTTTACTATTATTTGTGCACTTGGGATTGAACCTGGGGACTCACACCTGCTGGGCAAGCATGCCACCGCTGAGCTACACCCCCAGCCCTGTAATTCAATTATTCACTCTGGTATTGGGGATTAAACCCAATAGCATTCCACCTCTGAGCTACACTCCCAGCCCATTTTATTTTTTATTTTGAAACACTCTCACTAGGTTGCTAGACTGGCCTCGAACCTCCTGTCTCAGCCTCCCACACACTGGGATTACATGTGTGCCCCTCCATGCCTGTCTAAGAGTACTGCTTAATTACATAAAATAAAATGCACTTTAAAAAGGAAAAAGCTAGCTGGGCGTGGTGCGCACGCTTGTAATCCCCGCGCTTGGGAGGCGGAGACAGGAGGATCGCGCAGGTTCCAAGCCAGCCGTGCTGGCTTAACAGACCCTGTTTCCAAATAAAAATATAAAATAGGTCTGGGAGTGTAGCCCTGAGGTAGAAGGGTTTCCTGGAACCCTAGTACCACAAGAAAAAAAAAAAAAAAAAAAAGAAAAAAGTTTAGCCGGGCGTGGTGGTGTACGCTTATAATCCTAGGATTCGGGAGGCTGAGACAGGAGGATTGTAGTTCGTGGACAGCCTCAGCTACTTAGTGAGGCCCTCTGCAACTTAGTGAGACCCTGTTTCAAAATAAAGAATAAAAAATAGGGCTGGAGGTGGAGCTTGGAGGTTGATTGCCCCTGGGCTCCATCCCTAGTACTGCAAAACAAAACAAAACAAACAAACAAATAATAAAAAATAAAAAGGAAAAAGTTTTGGCTGGGCGTGATGACATACGCTTGTAATCCCAGTACTTGGGAGGCTGAGACTGAAGGATTGTGTAGGTTCAAAGCCAGCCTTGGCTATTTCCTGAGGCTCTCAGCCACTCAGTGAGACCCTGTTTCCAAATAAAGAATAAAAAAATAGGGCTGGGGGTACAGCTCAGAGGTAGAGTGCCCCTGGGTTCCATCTCCAGTACTACCCCCCCCAAAAAAAGAAAAAAAGAAAGATATATATGATATAAATAGATATATGTATTTTTTGGTACTAGGGATTGAACCAGGGCACTCTACTTCTGAGTTACACTCTCAGTCCTATTTTTTAATTTTTATTTTGAAACAGGGTTTTGCTAGATTGAGAAGTGCTACTTGTGAGGTTGTCCTCGAATCTGCGATCCTCCTGTCTCAGCCTCCCAAGTCCTGGCAATCCAGGGATGGGCCACCACACCCAGCTTCAAGCAGGAAAGATCTTAAGTGAGCCTGCTGAAACTTTTGACTGTGTCTCTTTATTAGACATTAAAATGCAAGAATTGTAAAATACCCGAGCATGGTGACACATGCTTGTACCTAGGAGGCTGAGCGGGAGGATCGTGGGTTTGAGGATGGCCTCAGCAAGTAGTGAGATTCTCTGCACCTGGCGACACCCTGTTTCCTAATAAAAGTAAAATAGGTTTGGGGACACAGCTCGGAGGTCAAATGTTCCTGGACTCACTCCTCAGTACCAAACACACACATCAAAGAAGACTAAAATTAGAATTAAAGTCAACATTCCTAGCACAGTTGCATATCTATATAATTATAGTGCATGAATATTAAACTTAGAAATAGTTAACTAAAAAGCTACCAAACTTTTTAATGTTGCTGAAAATTTGGTATAAAGACTGCAAATGTGCAGCTCACGACTTATACTCACACTTGATCCTTGGGTTTCCTGCAGCCATTTAGGAATATGGGTCAAAGAGAAGAGTTTTAAAATGATTAGGAATATTTGTCTCAAACATTACCTTAAGCAAAACAGTTAAATTTGAACACAGTACTAAAATATCTTCTATTACCTCAATCAGCTCTTTATAAGTTCTCCAGATTTTCAAAGTAATTCTTTCCCTTTAATTTAGAGTTTTTCTTTTTCTTTCGTGGCACTGGGGATTGAACTCGGGCATTCCACCTCTAAACTACACTCCCAGACCTATTTTTTATTTTTATTTTTGGTACTAGGGATTGAAACCAGGGGTTTTCTAAATTCAAGCTATACCCCCAGCCCTATTTTATTTTTATTTAATGTTTTTTTTAAATTTTATTTTTGTGGGAATGGGGATGGAACCCAGGGGCATTTGACCTCTGAGCCACACCCCTTGCCCTATTTTTTATTCTTTATTTTGAAACCAGGTCTCACTGAGTTGCAGAGGGCCTAAGTAGCTGAGGCTGTCCGCCAACTGCGATCCTCTGGTCTCAGCCTCCCGAATGCTGGGATTACAAGCGTGCGCCACCAGGCCCAGCTATTTTATTTTATTTATTTATTTATTTTTGGTGGTACTGGGGTTCCTGGAAGCCCTTCTACCTCCAGGCTACACTCCCAGACCTATTTTATATATTTTTTTAAATTTGGAAACAGGGTCTCCTAAGCCAGCGTGGCTGGCTTCGTACCTGCCTGATCCTCCTGTCTCCACCTCCCAAGCGCGTGCCACCAGGCCCAGCTATTTTATTTTTTAAAGAGAGTTGGTAGGCTGATGAGAGTCTCACTACTTGCTGAGTAGTGAGTCCTCTCGTCTCAGGCTCCCATGTACCGGGATTCTGGGGGTGCGCTACCACACTCAGCTAATTTACATTTTTATTGAGATTTAATCACATACCATATAATACACCCATTTAAAGTATTCAAGTTTAAGCTGGAGATGGTGGTGCACCCTTGTAATCTGAGTACTTGGGAGGCTGAGACAGGAGGATCGCAGGTTTAAGGACAGCCTCAGCAAGTAATGAGACTCTCATCAACCTAGTGAGACCTTCTTTCAAAATAAAAGTAAAATAAGGTTGGGAATGCCTCTTGATCCATATGGTAGAAATGCTTTCCCAATGACTGGGATTCTTTTTCAGGCTTTAGAAATGAGAATGCCCATTTCACAATAGCCTCCCTGGCACTGTGTTTGATTTTTTAAAATCATTGGATTGGTAATTATCGTTTCAACTTTATATTTCTTTTATTATCAGCAATGTTGAACATTTCTTTAATCTGTATACCAGTTTCATTTCTTCTTCTGTAAATAGTCTGACATCATCTTGAGAAATAAGTTAAGAACTGTTCTAAACCTCCACTGTCGCTATAAATAAACTTAAAATGTGTTTCCTTAATTGCAAACATCTGACTTGTGGTGTTAACCTCCAGCATGAGAGCTGGGCGTGGTGGTGGCCCGTAATCCAGCACCTGGGAGGCCGAGACGGGGACCGCGGGTTCAAAGTCAGTCTCAGCAACTTAGGGAGACTCTCGGCACCTTAGCAAGACCATTTTCAAATAAAAATATCAATTCTAGCATAAATATACCAAGAAAAAGAAGCATAATTTATCCTTATATAATAGAAATAAAATCCTTAGGTTGGTCCGTTGTTTTTGTGCTACTGGGGATCTAACCCAGGGGCATTCTACCTCCTAGCTACACCTGCAGCCCTTTTTTATTTTTTGTCTTAAATAGGGTCTTGCTAACTAGACGTGGCTGGTTAGGGAGGCCCTTTGCAACTCAGTGAGACCCTGTTTCAAAATAAAGAATAAAAAAATAGGGCAGGGGGTGTAGCTCAGAGGTCAAATGCCCCTGGGTTCCATCCCCAGACGCGCAAAAAACAAGAAACAAAAACCAGGGTCTTGCGAGCTTGCTGAGCCTAGCTACGCCTAGCTACGCCTAGCTACGCCTAGCTACGCCTAGCTACTTTGCTGAGGTTGTCCTCGAACCTGCGATCCTCCTGGCTCAGTGCCCCAGGTACTGGGATTTCAGGTGCTTGCCACCACGCCCAGCTTCCATTCTTGTTTAAGTGTTTTCTGAACTGATGAGTGAATTAACTGGTCAGGAAGAGCTGGTTCTATCTGTCGTTCCGTGCGATGACCGTGTCTCCAGGTAAGTAAGAGGCCCTATTTCCTAGGTACTCAAAAGGATATAATAAGGGTTCTCTAATAACAAGGAAGCCATCCGGGCCTCTTTGATCATGGGTCGGGCCATCAGTGTCCGCCGCCTCCAGTAATGCTAAGGAGAGAGAGGGACAGACTCAGGGTCTGAGGAGAAGGGCTGCGCGGGCCGAGGGGGAGCCGGCCTTACGTGGTCGCCCGTGCCCGCGAGGTGGATGCACACGGGCCTGTGCTCGCTTCTCCACTCTCTGGGCACAATGAACTGGAACCTGTGGAAAGGACAAGATTCTCTTTAAGAGGCTTTCCGCACATGCTTTCTGTTCTTAAAAACTTTATAATTATTTGGGAGAAAATATCGATTACAATTTTGATGTTCAATGTGTAATTTGACTTCCAGAACCTACAAAGAAATTGTAAATTTGCCTTCTGTTAAGACATTAAAATATTCAATACAACATAAACACAGAATTTATTATAAATATCCTTTACCTAGGTAAATAAATGAAATAGGGCTGGGAGTGTAGCTTAAGAGTCAGAATGCATCTAGGTTCAATCCCCAGTAACACGCACACATGCACACGCACTCACACTTCCGTGCATACACACGCGCATGGGCATGCACACAATTAAGCCCTTAGGGATGGTTCTGGCTTTTTTTCTGCAGGGAAAATGCGCGGCTGTTGAAGCTATGAATGTTTCAACAAAATAGTTGATAATTTTGTTTTTTCTTTACCCTTTAGTATATGATATGACCCGACTCATTAATATACTAATACTTGAAGTTAAGGCCCATCCACACCAGAAAAAACACAGTTTTCTGTTTGATTTTCTCTTACTTATGCTTTATTTTCCAATGTGACTTTTCTTTCTTTTTCTTTTTTTCTTTTTTGTGGTCCTGGGGATTGAACCTACCCTCTACCGCTGAGCTATACCCAAGCCCTTTTAATTAATTAATTAATTAATTTATTATTATTATTATTTTTTTTTTGCGGGTTTGGGGATAGAACCCAGGGACATTTGACCTCCGAGCTACACCCCCTGCCCTATATTTTTAATGCTTTATTTTGAAACCGGGTCTCACTGAGTTGCAGAGGCCTCACTAAGTAGCTGAGGCTGTCTGCGAACCGCGATCCTCCAGGTCTCAGCCTCCCGAATGCTGGGATGACACGCGTGCCCACCACGCCCAGCAAGCCCTTTTTATTTAGAAACACGGTCTCCCTAAGTTGCCCCGGTGCCCTCAAACCTGAGATCCTCCTATCTCAGAGATTACTGAGGTTACAAGCATTCACCATAACACTTGGCTGATTATTATTTATTTATTTTTTATTATGGTAAGATATACAAATTTAACAGCCAGGTGTGGTGGCACACTCTTGTAATCCCAGCAATTGGGAGGCTGAGACGTGAAGATCGTGGTTTGTGGCCAGCCTCAGTTACTTAGTGAGGCCCTTTGAAACTCAGTGAGACCCTGTTTCAAAAATAAAGAATAAAAAATAGGGCTGGGGGTGTGGCTCAGAAGTAGAATGCCCCTGGGTTCCATCCCCAGTACTGAAAAGAAGAAAAAAAAAAGAAAAAAAAAAACTTTACAAACTTAACTGGTGGTGTTATTTTGGCAGTGGGAATTGAACCCAACAGTATTCTAGCTACAAGCTCTGCCCCCCAGCCCTCTTTAATTTTTTATTTTGTTATAGCATCTCCCTAAGTTGCTGAGGCTGGCTTTGAACCTTCGATCTTCCTATCTCAGCCTCCCGAGTACTTGTTCATAGGCTGAGCCAGGACACCTGGCTCCGTCTCTCTCCTTTCAGTCTGCGCTACCCTGAGCTATGCCCACCGCTCCTGCCTCTTTCTTTTTCTAATATCTATGTAATTTTCCAAAGTAAGTGGAGCATCTACAAGAAGAGCATACAGTTCTACAGAGTGAACTCACTACATAGAAACCTCATATGGAACCGGGCGTGGTGGCGCACGCTTGTAATCCCCGCGCTTGGGAGGCTGAGACAGGAGGATCGCACGGGTTCGAAGCCAGCCTCAGCTACTGAGTGAGGCTCTCAGCAACTTAGTGAGACCCTGTTTCCAAATAAAACATAAAATAGGTCTGGGAGTATATTCTGGAGGTAGGAAAGCCCCTGGGTTCCACCCCCAGCACCACAAAAAAAAAAAAAAAAAGAAAGAAACCTCATATTTATTTTCCTTCACAACCTTTAGCCCATAAGCTCAAGAGCGACCCATTTATTTAATCCTTTTATGTTCCCTGCACGTGATCTTCACTCCTATTTCATTTATTCCTTTTATCAACACTGTAAGTATTATTCCTACTTTCTAAAGTCTGGTTGAGATTAAGTAGTTGACCAAAGGTCATTATGCCAATAATTGCCAATAATTAGTGGAGCCAGTTTTCAATCCCAGATCTGTTTAATTCCAATACTCTGGTTCTTTCTATTACATATTGTCTCCAAGCTATACCTTCGGGCCTATTATTTATTTATTTATTTATTTATTTATTTATTTATTTATTTTTGTGGTACTGGAGATTGAACTCAGGAGTATTCTACCTCTAAGCTACATCCCCAGTCCTATTTTTTATTCTTTTTTTAGTACTGGGGATTGAATCCAGGGAATTCTACCACCTCTGGCTACACCTCTAGCTCTTTTTTTTTTTTTTTTTTTTTGGTGGTACTGAGGGTTGAACCTAGGGGCTTTACCTCCAGGCTACACTCCCAGAACTATTTTATATTTTTATTTGGAAACAGGGTCTCCTAAGCCAGTGTGCGTGGCTGGCTTTGAACCTGCGCAATCCTCCTGTCTGCCTCCCAAGCGTGGGGATTACAAGTTTGTGCCACCACGCCTGGCATCTAGCTCTATTTTTTAATTCTTTGTGTGTGTGTGTGTGTGTGTGTGTGTGGTATTAGGGATTGAACCCAGAGCCAGTCTACCCCCAAGCTATACTCTAGCCCTACTTTTTATTCTTTATTTTGAAACAGGGTCTCACTAAGTTGCAGAGAGCCTCACAAAGTAGCTGAGGCTGTCCTCAAACCTGTGATCCTTCTGTCTCAGCCTCCCAAGTACTAGGATTACAGGTTTACATCACAACACTGGGCTTTTTTATTCTTTCTTTTTTTGTGTGTATGGTACTAACAATGGGCATTCTACCTCTGAGCTCCACCCCCAGCCCTATATTTTATTCTTTATTTTTGAAACAGGATCTCACTGAGTTGCAGAGGGCCTCACTAAGTAGCTGAGGCTGGCTGTGAACCATCACCATGCCCGGCTCAGCTATATTTAATGAACATAAATAAAGTACTAATTTAAATTTCTGAATAGAAATTCTTACCTTGCGATAACAGATTCGATTGGCATGATATCCGGCACACAGTGGGCCATCGGGGAAACAAAATGTCCATCGAGGATCCTACAGTCTGACTGCTCTTCAATCTAAAAGAAAAGAAAGCCCAAGATGTACACAAGTAGAATAAGATATTTTGGTCTATCATGGATGTTTTTCTTTTCTTTCTTTTTTTTTGGTGGTATTGGGGATTGAATCTAGGAGCATTCTACTTTTTTTTTCCTTTCAGTATTGGGGATGGAATCCAGGGACATTCTATTTCTGAGCTACGCCCCCAGCCCTATTTTTTATTTCTGTTTTGAAACAGGGTCTCGCTGGGTCAATGAGGATCTCAGTATTTGCTGAGGCTGTCCTCAAACCTGTGATCTTCTTGTCTCAGCCTCCTAAGTACTGGGATTACAAGTGTGTGCCACCACACCCAGCTCACGATGGTTTCTCCCAGCTCACATAGCTTCTACTTACATTTATAATAAAATATAGATATTCTATATCCTATAATATAGTCCAGTTTTGAATATCAATAATTTTATTCATACACTAACAGGCAATGAGTCTAAAATACTAGTTTTGAGAATTCAACAGTATTGAACAATGTAAAAATAATCACAGAAGACTATTTAGAAGTGGGTGTGGGGCTTATAAACTCAGCTACTGGGAGGCTGAGGTAGGAGGATCACAGTTCCAGGTCAGACTCGGTGAATTTAGGGAGAGTCTGTCTCAAAATAAAAAAAATCAAATGGCTGGGGATGTAGCTCAGTGTTATAGCATTCCTGAATTCAATCCTGATATCTTGAAAAAAGAAAGGGAGAAAGAAAGAAAGAAAGAAAGAAAGAGCCCTCAAAATATCTAAAAATATTGCTTCTCCAAAGAAGAAGTAATCTTTCTTTCTTTCTTTCTTTTAGGAAGTATCAGAGATTAGAGGAGATTTTTTATTTTTACTGGTATGCTTGATCCCTCCCTCTGTCCCTTCGTTTCTTCCTTCCCACTGAGGATTGAACCCAGAGGCATTCTACCTCTGAGCTAAACCCCCAGCCCAAATTTATTTCTTATCTGGAAACAGGGTCTCGCTAAGTTGTTCAGGCTGGCTTCGAAACTGAGGTCCTCCTGTCTCAGCCTCCCAAGTACTGGGATTACAAGCATGTACCACCACACCCAGCTTAAATTTATTTTAAACCAAGAATATATTTTTAAGAAAAAATAGAAATTTCAAAATTTAAGAGCCAGGGAGAAAGGAACATCTGTAATGTAGAGAAATTTTCAATTTATAAATTAAAAAAATTTTTAAAAAAGGACCTAACAGTATGCAATATATAAACCCAGGGATGTTTTACAGAAACAGCTAGTTGCTTAATAATCATCTTCTTTAATTTTATAGCTCCTTTTTATATTTGTGTATGATACTGGAGATGGCACCTAGGGCCATTCTACCTCTGAGCTACAACCCAGCCCTATTTTATTTTTATTTTGAAACAGTTCTCTAGATTGATAAGGCTCACTATTTGCTGAGGTTATCCTTGAACCTGTGATCCTCCTGTCTCAGCCTCCCAAGTACCAGGTTTACAGGCGCTCACCGCCATGCCTGGCTATTCTTTTATTTTGAAACAGGGTCTCACTAAGTCATTGAGGCTGTCCTGGAACCTGAGGTCCTCCTGTCTCAGCCTCCCAAGTACTGGGATTATAGGTGTGCACTCCCATGCCTGGATGCACTGATGGGTTTTTTGTATGTATGGTACCGGGGATGGAACTGGGGGGGTCTTCTACCTCCACATTATACCCCAGACCTATTGTATTTTTTATTTGGAAATAGGGTCTTGCTAAATTGCTAAGAGTCTAAATTACTGAGGTCAGCCATAAACCTGGGATCCTCCTGTCTTAGCCTCCCAAGTACTGTGATTACAAGTAAGTACCACAGATAAAAGCACCCAGATACGCTCATGTTTTAGTGTTCACTGTTTATTATACTCTAATATTCAATGTGTCTTGGCACAGATGTATGCTGAATTAAGATCTCCACAGACACATTTCTTTCATTTCAATACCTTATCAACGTATACTGGATAGTCACGTGAAACCAGATTCTGGCATCTCTCTCGATTTCCAATCATTTTTCTGAATTCGAAGAGCCTAATACAGAAAAGACAAGAAAGTTAACCTTCATATCACTATTATACCCATTATACTGAGACTGATGAATATTGATTAAAAATAGCAACTCTAGTTCATATGCCATATTAATATCTAATTATTGTCACTAAAGGAAAAGAGAAGATTGCTAGTTTTTCAAACTGGGTACTCTTCTCAGAAAAAGAGGAAATACAACACTGTTCAAAAAATAATTAGCACATATAAGACTCAAGATTAAGCTGGACCTGGTGGCGCACATCTGTAATCCTAGTACTTGGGAGGCTGAGACAAGAGGATCACAGGTTCAAGGACAGCCTCAGCAAGTACTGAGACTCTCATTAACCTAGAGAGAACCTGTTTTAATATAAAAATAGAACAGGGCTGGGGGTTAAGATAGCTCCAGCTACTTAGTGAGGCCTCTGCAACTCAGTGAGACCCTGTTTCAAAATAAAGAATAAAAAATTGGGCTGGGGTGTAGCTCAGAGGTCGAATGCCCCTGGGCTCCATCCCCAGTACCGCCAAAAAAAAAAAAAAAAAAAGTCTTATAATGTTATAAGCTAAAAGTCAAGAGAAATAAAAGAGAAAAAAATTATACTTTTAATAAAATTTAATTTTTAATATTCTGGGTAATCACTCTGTATTTGAGAAAAGATAATTTTATAATTGAAATAAAATTTTATTTTATTTTTAGACAAACATTCTAAATTTTAGAGAAAAGGATTTCATAACTGAAATAAAATTCTTTTTTTTTTTTTTTGTGGTACTGGCGATGGAACTCAGGGGCATTCTACCTCTGAGCTACACCCTCAGCCCTATTTTTTAGTCTTTTAATTATTAAAAAAAATTTTTTTTCCTGTGGTACTGGGGGTGGAATCCAGGGTTTTGTTTGTTTGTTTGTTTGTTTGCTTTACCTCCGGACTATATTTGGAAACAGGTTCTCACTAAGTAGCTGAGGCTGGCTTTGAACCTGAGCCATCCTCCTGTCTTAGCCTCCCAAGCACTGGGATTGCAAGCATGCACCACCACGCCTGGCTAATAAAATTCTAAATATTTACTAAAACAACAAATCCCAACAGACGCTGAGGGGAGACTGCTTACCTTTTGAGGTCTTCTGGCCTCCCCCATCCTCTGATGAAAAGCTTCGTGAGGAGAAGTCTCCGGTAGAGGATATCTAATTTGCTCACACCCATCTGTAGACGGCATCTAAAGGGACCTAAAGTGACTTTAAAATAAGAGATGGGATTCAGAACTCTGATTAAACACCTCCCTCCATCTTTGCAAACTGCAAGGTATCACTTGGACTTGCTGTCAAAACCTGTTTATTCTACGTAGATAGGGGGATTGAGACCCCGGAGAGCGAGGCCCTCTAAGCGGGACTCGCTCAGCGCCACCCCTTCCAGGGGAAACAAGCTCTCAAGTCGCTGCGCCCCATTTTCCTTTTTCCCTTTAGACCCAGTGAGAAAAGAATGGCAGATTTAATTACTGGTAATTCACAATAATAGTTAAGGATTACCAATAACTATTATCTATTGCTTCAAAATGTTTTTCTTTTGGCGGAACTGGATGGACCCTAGAGGCATTCTACCTCCGAGCTACACCCCCAACCCTATATTTTATTTTTTATTTTGAAACAGGGTCTCACTAACTTGCAAAGGGCCTTAGTAAGTACTGGCTGAGGCTGGCCGCCAACCATGATCCTCCTGTCTCTGCCTCCCAAATGCTGGGATTACAAGTGCGTGTGTCACCACGCCTGGCTTTGTTTGTTTGTTTATTTATTTTTGCAGGTCTGGGGATGGAACCCAGGGGCATTGGACCTGCAAGCTACAACTTCAGCCTTACTTTTTTTTATTCTTTATTTTGAAACAGGGTCTCACTAAGTTGCAGAGGGCCTCACTAAGTAGCTGAAGCTGGCCGTGAACCATGATCCTCCTGTCTTAGCCTCCCAAATGCTGGGGTTACAAGTGTGCGCCACCATGCCCAGCTATCAAACCTGTGATCCTTCTATCTCAGCCTTCCAAATACTAGGATTGCAGGCGTGTACTGCCAGACCCAGCTTACATTTTTTAAAAAACCCTACTCATGCCAGGCATGGTGGCACATGTTTGTAATCCCCGCGCTTGGGAGGCTAAGACAGAAGGATCGTGCAGATTCCTGGCTTAAGAGACCCTGTTTCCAAGTAAAAAATATAAAATAGGTCTGAGAGTGTAGCCCTGAGGTAGAAGGCCCTTGGGTTCCATCCCCAGTACCACCACCAAAACAAAAAACAAAGCCAAAAAAACCCTACTTGTTTTTCTTTGGATCTATTTCCATGTGTTATCCAATTATTCTTGAAGAAAATTGGGTACTGGCAAGGTGTGGTGTGGCGGTGCATTTCTGTAATCCCAGTACTAGGGAGGCTGAGACAGGAGGATCTCAGATTTAAGGATAGCCTAAGCAATTTAGTGAGACTCCTATTTCAAAATAAAAAATAAGCCGGGCATGGTGCTACACGCTTGTAATCCCAGCATTTGGGAAGCTGAGTTAGGAGGATCACAGTTCATGGATAGCCTCAGCTACTACTTAGTAAGGCCCTCTGCAACTCAGTGAGACCTTGTTTCAAAATAAAGAATAAAAAATAGGGTGTAGCTCGGAAGTAGAAGCCCCTGGCTTCCATCCCCAGTACCTCAAAATAAATAAATAAATAAATAAATAAGTAAATATTAAAATAAAATATAAAATAAAAATAAAATGGGGTTGGAGTATAGCACAGGGGTAGAATACTTCTGAGTTCAATCTTCAATACCATAAACAAACACAAAAATTAGATGTTCACATAAAGTTACAGAAAATATTGTACTTAAAATGCTTTTTATATCATTCATACCTGCTGCTATAGATTTTTAATGATTAGATTCTTATGAATTATCATAATCATACTTGAACCATTCCTGTGTGGCTTAATAAAATTTCACGTTTCTGAACTTTTAAGGAGTATTACATTTTTCATTCAACAAATATGCATTAATATGTATATTTACATGTATATAATATGTATATTTCTATAAATTTACATTAATATGTATATTATATGCCCATCACTATTTTAGGTCCTGTGCTACAAGGACAATCTAGACATATCCCTGCTCTTGTGGGTATTATTATTATTATTATTTTTGTAGTGCTGGAGATTGAATCCAGGGGCATTCATTCTCTCTGTGAGCTAAAACCCCAGTCTTACTTTTATTCTTTACTTTGAAACAGGGTCTCACTAAGTCTCAGAGGCCTCACTAAGTAGTTGAGGCTGGCTGCGAACCTGCGATCCTCCTGTCTCAGCCTCCCAAGTACTGGGATGACAAGCGAGCGCCACCACGCCCGGCTTGGGTCTCCCTCGCTCTCGCTCTCGCTCCTCCCTCGTCCTCGCTCCTCCCTCGTCTTTCTCCTCTGTCTCTTTTCCATCTCTGCCGAGGTGCTCCTCAGCCCCTTGGCATTTCCTGAGTTGGGAGCCGCATGTCAGGCTGGTGAGGTGCTCACAGCGGGCCTTCAGATAGTTTCAGGACTGGGCTGAACTCTGAGGTTGGGCTGGTCTCTAGAAAGTGGAAGTGCATGTCAGAAGGTTAGAACTTTGTACCAGCCTGACATGGAGGGAGCTGACTGCGCTCAGCAGCGTCCAGGACTGGACCAGGCTCACTGTGTAAGGCCGCTGGCCTTCGGTGGGGCCTCCTCCTCTGGCTGTTTCTGAGCTGAAACCTTTACAATGAAGCTATAACCCTCAGTACTGTACGGTGATTTTCTGAGTGCAGTGAGACACTTTGGCAAATTGTTGACCCACAAGAGTCTTAGAAACGTCTAGATTTGTAGCACAGTAGGTCAGCGGGGTGCGGGGCCTGGAGACCCTGGGAGAGCCGTGGAGTGCACCCCTCGCCTGCAGCGCCTGCGCAGCTCTGGGGGACACCACCCCTGAGCTGAAGCAGTCCGGGGTGGACCCAGAACATCAGTTTATTCTTTACCCCAGGAACACAATTCTGGAGACTTTTACATTGCAAGTAAAAGGCCAACTCTCTGGTATCATCGGGGAGGGGAAGGGACGTCATTAGTAAGGAAAGGTAACCCAAAGTGACCAATGACCATTTTATTTATTTTACTCCTTCGGTCTTTATACAACTGCTAAAATATATAGCACAGATATGTTTCTGTGTATCTTTATTAAACTGCAGAAGACCGGCACGGTATAAGGCAGACTTCACTGTCTTCCGCAAGTATGACAGGCCATTTTCTTTCTCTCCCAAGACTGAAATTGATGGGGTCAAGGTTCTCCTTGTAACCTCCGATCCATGGCCTCAGGAGCAAAAAGCAGATCCATGCGAATCAAAAGATAAAATGAGCTCTCACCCTGGAGCTGGCCCTGGAATGTGTATACTCACTTTCCCTTAAACCTCTGCCTCTGTCTCAAAGAAAGAAAGATAAAATTAAAAACCCAACACATATATTCTATAAGGTAGGGAGACAAGTAGCGTACGATTCATTAGATAGTTCATCTCTCTAAACTTTGACAGTGAAAAGGATACTTTATTTTTCCAAGCTTCACCATTCTTTTAGATTGGCAGCAAATAAGATCAAAGTCAGCCAGGCGTGGTGGTGCACACCTGTTAATCCCAGTGCTTGGGAGGCAGAGGCAGGAGGATCGCAGCTTGGCAGCCAAGCTTAGCAACTCAGTGAGACCTTGTTTCATAATATAAAATACAAGAGAGCTGAGAAGGTAGCTCAGAGGTAGAATGCCCCTGGATTCAATTCAGTCCCCGGTAACACACACACACACACACACACACACACACACACACACACACCCAAAACCAGAAATAGCGATGGGAGCAAGAAAGAGCTTTTCAAATATTTTGTAACATACTATATTTATTTATTTATTTTGCGGGTCTGGGGTGGAACCCAGGGGCATTTGGCCTCCGAGCTACACCCCCTGCCCTCTTTTTTTTATTCTTTATTTTGAAACAGGGTCTCACTGAGTTGCGAAGGGCCTCACTAAGTGGCTGAAGTTGGCCATGAACCTGGATCCTCCTGTCCAGCCTCCCGAATGCCGGGCTTACAAGCGTGCGCCACCGCGCCAGGCTCCCGTGTCACTTGGATTCTCTGCCTAACAGGCCAGAGTCAGCACTCCAAATCCGGCCCCGCACATCCCTCGCTATAATTACCTGCTAGTCGACAGCTGACAGCGGCAGAAGCCAAGCAAACGTGCACAGAGCGGCTATAAGCTTGGCTCTTGGATTCCACACAGTACAGATCTGCGTGGATCCCACTTCAGCCCCAAGAAGAGAATAAAACGCCAGGTGCCTTGACCCTCCACACGGGTACATCTTTCTAGGCAGGGCTGGCTGTGTTCAGGGTATCGAGTGTCACCATAAACAGATAATAGCCCAAGCCCATCGTAAAGACAGCTCCAATTTACTGAAAGGAGCCACCATCAGGAGCTGCGCCAGCTGGAGAAAGCCCTTCATCGAGCTGGATGGGCACCAGCGAGCTTCTGCAGAAACACGACTCGCTTTGAAAGTATGGATCAGGCCATACACCCGCCATCTCTGTTTTTAAATAGCCAATGTGAAAGGGAAAAGCAAAGTGAAATAAAAATAGAAGTTCTGCGGCAGTGCCAAGAAGTGAGATGCCTTTCCTAGAAACGAGCTCTCTTGCTAAACTGCCGCTCAAGGCTTATTATGGCGTCTAGTACTTCAGTCGCCCAGCACTAGGGTACCTAGGAATTTAAACAACACGCTCCTAATATTTTCTGGGCTTTTATTCTGACATCATCTGTCTCTCTGTTTCCTTCCCTCCCTCTCCCCTTCTGTGTGTGTGTGTGTGTGTGTGTGTGTGTGTGTGTGTGTGTATGTATATAACATGTTTGTGTATGTGTATTTCAAAGGCATAAATGAAAAAAAAATTTTTTTTTTGGTGGTACTGGGGTTCCTGGAAACCCTTCTACCTCTGGGTTACACTCCCAGGCCTATTTTTATATATTTTTTATTTGGAAACAGGGTCTCTTAAGCCAGATCAGCTGGCTTCAAACCTGAGCAATCCTCCTGTCTCCGCCTCCCAAGCGTGGGGATTACAAGCATGCACCACCATGTCCAGCATAAATAAAAATTTTTAAGATACCACCGCATCTAAGAACTTTAGCCCAAAGAATGATCTTTTATTTTGTAACTTTACTTTTTTAAAAAATTTTTGCAGGTCTGGGGATGGAACCCAGGGGCATTCTACCTCTGAGCTACACCATCAGCCCTATTTTTGATTCTTTACTTTGGAACAGGGTCTCACTGAGTTGCAGAGGGCCTCACTAAGTAGCTGAGGTTGTCCTCGAACCATGATCCTTTGGTCTCTGCCTCCCGAATACTGGGATTACAAGCTTGCGCCATCACACCTGGCATGTAACTTTACTTTTAAATCACTTCTTTTTAATACCAGGTTAAGTAGGTAAGAAATGATGTAGCCCCATCAGATAGCTACTGTTAAACTTGACTACCATGTGCCCAAAGCGTAATTGCTTCTAATCTTACACTGGAGAAAAGTAGGAAATTTGTTTAGGACTGGGGGTGGATTATCTCATATTCTTGTATGAAACATTCGGAAATTTTTCTAATCTCTTTTTAGAAGGCACTTAAAAAATATTGCTTTTGCCGGGCGTGGTGGCGCACGCTTGTAATCCCCGCGCTTGAGAGGCGGAAACAGGAGGATCACGCAAGTTCGAAGCCAGCCTCGCTGGCTTAAGAGACCCTGTTTCCAAATAAAAATATGAAAAATATATTGCTTATACCAAAATGCTTACTAAGCCCGGCACAGTGCCGCAAACCTGTAATCCCAGCACTCAGGAGGCTGACACAGGTGAATCACAGGTAAAGCAGCCTTGGTTAATTTAGCAACTTGTGAGGCTATGTTTCAAAATAAAAAAAAACAAACAAACACAGCATGGTGGCACAGGCCTGTAATCTCAGTACCTGGGAGGCTGAGACAAGAATCGCAGGTTCAAGAAGAGCCCCAGCCACTTAGTGAGGCTCTCAGCCACTTAGTGAGACCTGGTTTCCAAATAAAAAATAAAATAGGGCAGGAGGGGGCGGGATAGCCCAGAGGTAGCAGGTCCCTGGGTTCGATTCCCAGTACTAAAAAAAGATTTGTTTGGACACTGGTGCTTCTGTGGACTGAAGCCATTGCTTGGGTTCAGCAGTGGAAAAGTCAGAATACCCGCGTCAGCCGGTGTGACCTTGAGCGGGCCACCCTAACTTGCAAACGGCAAGCAGTGCTTGGCCTGGTACACCACAGTGAGTCACTGTGTATGGAAGAACTGGGTGGCAGATCTGCCATAGCAAAAGAGGTAGAGGGGAGGATTCTTTTCCCAGGAGCCCTGGGGTGGAGAGTCCACACTTTACATTCAGGACCCTCGATGTTCTCCTTTACACTCTTGCTTGCCAGCTGTAGGATCACAGGCAAGTTGTTCTAATCACCCTGCCTTCAGCGTCTCTGTTCACTGGAGACAGTTCCCACCTCAGAGGGCTGATGAGGAAGGTGGGGAAGAAACGAGGTAATCCAGTACATTTTCACTCAGCTTATATATATACTCAGCAACCTTTCTGATGGTGTGTGCTACTGTTTAAAAAGTTCCTGCCAGGCGTGGTTGTGCACACCTGTAATCCCAGTACTTGGGAGGCTGAGACAGGATTGCAGGTTGGATGCCAGCCTCAGCAATTTAGTGAGACCCTGTTTCAAAATAACAAATAAAAACGGATGCCGGGTGTGGTGGCGCACGCTTGTAATTCCCCACGCTTGGGAGGCACAGGTTCGAAGCCAGCCCCGCTGGCATAAGAGACCCTGTTTCAAAAATATAAAATAGGTCTGGGAGTAGAGCCCTGAGGTAGAAGGGCTTCCAGGAACCCCAGTACCACCAAAAAAACAAAACAACAACAACAACAACAACAAAACGGATTGGGGGTAAAGCTTAGAGGTAGAACATTCCTGGATTCAATCCTCAGTGCTAAAACAAACAAACAAACACACACACAGTTCCTTTGCCCACGATTTAGGTGCCATACTCTATGCTAATCTTCAGGAATTAAGAAAAAATGATAAAACAGTAAAGAAACGTTATGGCTAAAAGATGCTAAATTTTTTACCTGTGTACCTTTTTGAAAGTAATCACTGGAATTTGGCATATTCTTCTTTTTTTTTTTTTTTTTTTTTTTTGCGGGTCTGAGGATGGAAGCTATACCCCCTGCCCTATTTTTTATTTGTCTCAGTCTCCCGAAAGTTGGGATTATAAGCGTGCGCCACCACTCCCGGCTTAACAAAACATATTTCAAGTTTAGTTGTTCACCAGTGGAATGTGCGGGGTTATTTACAGATAAGAAGTTCACGATTAGTGGGGCGTGGTGGCACATGCTTATAATCCCAGTACTTGGGTGGCTGAGATAGGAGGATTGTAGGTTAGAGGACAGCCTCAGCAAATAGCGCCACTCTCATCAACCTAGTGAGACCCTGTTTCAAAATTAAAATAAAAGGGCTGGGGGTGTACCTCGGAGGTGGAATGCCCCTGGGTTCCATCTCTAGTAACAACAACAACAACAACAAAAAGTTCACCAACAAAACAAAAACCAGAGGTGATGGGCACATCATACATAACATGTAACTGGCATAAAACCCAGCATCCGCGGAGCGCTTACAAATATCCCTTGGGAAGGATGAAGTCTGGGTCCCGGCCCGCCTCTTCCAGAGAGTGACTGCGGGCTGAGCTGACCTCTCTGGCCCTTCCTGCTCATTAAAACAGGAACTCGTCTGCTTTACCTGTGTCGGAGTGTTGGCTGTGATCAGATGAACTCACTAGCGCCAACAACACGTTACTTTATGGGCCACCATGGAGGACTGTTGAGGATTGCTGCCACCAATTGGCCCACAAGCTGACTGCGGGGCTGCAGTCAGTCTGTGACCACCTGGGGGCACAGCATCTGATCTCCTGAAAATGCCCTCGCCCCTCGATGCCGTCTCGCGTGGAGGGGCCGGGTGTGAGCAGCGCCGGGCCTCCGGAGCCCGGGCCGGCCCGCGCGGGCGGGTGTCCCACCGAGCCCCGCCGCCCGCCGCCCGCCGCCCGCCGCCCGCACGTCCGCAGCGCAGGCGGGGGACTCACAGGCCTCGCGCCGCCGCCTCGGGGCTCCAGCCTCCGCCGCCCTGATCGCCGATCGCCGCACCGCAGCCTCTCCAGGAACCGCGGGCCGGGCGGCGGCGGGCGAGGCACGCGCGGGCCGGAGGCTGGGGCGCTCTGGGGCGGGCGGGAGGCGGAGGCCCGGACAGGCCCCGCCCACCGGGCCCCGCCCACCGGGCCCCGCCCCCATGTGGCCCCGCCCCCGAGCCCGATGGGTGCGCCGCGTCCGAGCGGGGAGGACGAGAACGGTTGTGAGGCCACGCCCACTCCGGAGGCCCCGCCTTCCCGGGGCTCAGCTCCCAAGCCCATGGGCGGTCCCCAGCGCAGCGGGGAGGGGGAGACCCAGGACACATATAAAGCCCCGCCCACGCCCTCGGCCACGCCCCCATGGGCTCAGCTCCCAAGCCTATTGGCGGTCCCCAGCGCAGCGGGGAGGGGGAGACCCAGGACACATATAAAGCCCCGCCCACGCCCTCGGCCACGCCCCCATGGGCTCAGCTCCCAAGCCCATGGGCGGTCCCCAGCGCAGCGGGATGGGGGAGGCTGAGGATGCAGTTGGCCACGCCCATCAGAGAGGCCCCGCCTCGATGTAGCTCCGCCCCCGAGCCCGATTGGCGCTTTCCTGGGGGCAGGAGCGGAGGTGGAGGGTGCGGACAGGCCCCGCCCCCTCGGGTGGCTCCGCCCCTTGCTCAGATGGCTGGGTCCGCTTCCGGCGCCCGGTGCTTTCGCGCATTTGAGTGCCTGTCGCCCCGGTGGGTTGGGAGGGAGAGGGTGTCGCGAGAGCCGGCCCACGCCCCCTCCGGAGGGCTGCCGCCATGGCGAGCCTCGGGACTGAGGCCGAAAGGGAGCCTCTCCTGGGCGATCGCTCGCCCGGAAGCAGGTGAGCTGATGGCGGTAGAGCGACCCTTCACCCTCGGGCGCTGGGGAGGCGGCTCCTGTCTGGGCGTCGCCGGCCGGGCCGCCGCACCGACCCTGCGGGGAAGGCATCGCGCCCCCGGTGTGCTGACCCGTGGGCTCGGGCTCACCGCCTAAAAAGAAACCCCGAAAGACGGGATCTCTAGAATACAAGAGTTTACTTGGTTATAGAGGAGAACTGCAATATACGGTAGTGTGCTGTGCAAGCTATGGCGACCAGTAGGCGTACCCAGGAAGGTCTAGGAAAAGTGGAGTCTTAAAAACAGAGCAGCCGGGCGTGGTGGCGCACGCTTGTCATCCCAGGACTTGGGAGGCTGAGGCAGGAGGATCGCAGGTTCCCCGCCAGCCTCAGCTACTTAGCGAGGCCTTCTGCAACTTAGTGAGACACTGTTTCAAAATAAAGGGGAAAAATGGGGCTGGGGGTGTCGCTTGGTGGTAGAGTGCCCCTGGGTTCCATCCCCAGTACCACAACAACAATTTTAGATTCGATTTTCTCCAAGTGACTGCCTGATGCATATTACTATCCATCTAGAGTCAGATGTTTCTGTCCATAAACAATTCCTCAGATTGAGATTCTAGATTTAGCATCTTAAAGAGAGTTTCAAACCCCGCACAGAGGTGCACACCTGTAATCCCAGTACTTGGGTGACTGAGACAGAAGGATTGCAGGTTCTAGGCCAGCACACAATAGCTTAGTGAGACCTTGTTTCAAAATAAAGTGGGGCTGGAGATGTAGGGTAATGGTCAAAAGCCTTTGGGTTCAATCCCCACGAACACACACACAAACACACATACACACATACACCCTCTACACTCTTTTTGCCAAACTATGCCAAAGGAGCTTGCAGGCCAGGTGAGGTGGTGCATGCCTACAATCCCCTGGGAGGCTGAGAAAAACAGCAACCTAGCCGATCCTGTTTCCAAACAAAAAACAAATAAGCTGGGCGTGGTGGCACATAGTTTGTAATCCCAGTATGTGGGAGGCTGAGATAGGAGGATTGCACAGGTTCGAAGCCAGCCTCATCTACTTAGTGACACTCTCAGCAACTTAGTGAGACCCTGTTTCCAAATAAAATATAAAATAGGTCTGGGAGTATAGTCCAGAGATAGAAAGCCGCTGGGTTCCATTCCTGGTACCACAAAAAACAAATTAACAAAAAATAAATTAAAAGGGCTAAGAATGTAGCTCAGAGGTCGAATACCCCTGGTTTCCATCCCCAGTATTACACCCACACAGAAAGAGGTTGCAGACATTACAACACTGTATTCCAAGCACTTTATCACAGTCTGTATTTCCCAAAGAAAAAAAAATACATTGTTTTACACAACTCCATTGTTGTTAGGGCAGCTAGAAATAGAAAAATACCATGCAGTGTAGAGGGGAAGTTGTTGACAATGTGTGTATAAGAGAAAATGTAGTTGAATACACACAGTGGTGTCTCGCCCCGTGGAGGGAGGATGTCGACTTGGGATACTTGTCTTTAGTCCAGGTCGGAGACGTCCAGACTGGAGCATCATCGTGGTCTGTCTTTGGTGCCCTTAACAGGGAACCCGTGTTGGAGCAAAGGCAGGTCCGGGAGGTCCCAGGTCTGGTGATGTGAGAGTCACATCACATCTGCCCAGATCATCACTTCATCAGTTTTGCTGAAGTACCCAACTAAAATCGCCTCTTACAGCAAAGTTAGTTTGGCAGTAGAATGTGTCCATAATGATGATGGTAGCAATCTTTTAATATTTAGTACTTGTATGTCTCATCTGCGGAAGATCTAATTCTTCTTGTTCATTTGATTTGATATAGTTTGTTTGTTTTTTTGTTTGTTTATTTTGCGGTGCTGGGAAATGGAACCCAGAGGCATTCTACCTCCGACCTACACCCCCAGCCTTATTTTTTTTATTTCGAAACAGGGCTCACTAAGTTGCTGAGAGCCTCACTAAGTAGCCGAGGCTGGCCACAAATCTGTGATCTTCCTGTTCCAAGCGTGTGCCACCACGCTCAGCATGTTTTACTTTTTAATGTTATCTTAATGTTCCCAAATATCTACACAATGATGCATAAAGGCAGTCCATGGATATATTTTTTAAAAAGCTTATTTGTAGATGAACTAGTGTAGCAAAAACCAATCGGTAAATTGTACCTCTATCATATCATTTTCACAACTTAGGAAAGAGAAAATAAGATTATTAATGCATAAAGACCTGCTCAGCTGGGCGTGGTGGTTCATTCCTGTAATCCCAATACTTGGGGACTGAAATGGTGGGATCTCAGGAAAGCCTTTGATGCAAGCAGCGAGACTCATCAACCTAGCGAGACCCTGTTTCAAAATATAAAATAAAATAGGGCTGGGATTATATCTCAGAGGTGGAACGCCCCTGGGTTCAATCCTCAGTACCACACACTCACCTGCTCATGTTGAGATAAGCGATACTTGACGTGTATTAGTTTATCATTTTATCTTTAATGCAACCAGAAGTGTTTAAGATTTTGGACTTTTCTGCAATCTGGAATATTTGGGGGTAATTTTATACAACTTTTTAGTGTGCTTGTATTTTGACCGACCTGTCACATGAGAGCAGGTGTAGAATTTTCCACTGTGGTGTCATGTTGGTGCTCAAAAATCTAGATTTTGGAACATTTTGGATTTTTAAATTAGGGATTCTCAAACTGTTTTTTTTTTCTTTATATTTAGAGAATGGAACAGTATAGAAAGTGAAGAGCACTATAAGAGCCGATGGAGATCTATTAGGATTCTGTATCTTACTATGTTTCTCAGCAGTATAGGTAAGTACTAAAAAGTATATAAAAGTTTAAAAAAGCCAGACAAACCTGGGCATGGTGGCAAACACCTGTAATCCAGTACCGGGGAGGCTTAGATGGGAGGATTGCATATTTAAGACCAACCGCAGCACCTGAGTGAGGCTCTCAGCAACTAGGCAGGCCCTGTTTCCAAAGAAAAAATAGGGCTGGATATAACTTGGAGGTAGAACACTCCTGGGTTCAATCCCCGGTAACACACACACTCACACACACACTCAGGCAAAATGTCATATGCTAGCCTTGTTTAACATTGTAAGATTATCTTTTACTGTGATAAAAATACTTAAAATTTATTATCTTACCATATTTCTACATCCAGTATTAGTAAGTGTAATCATATTGTTGTGCAACCATTCTCTGGAACATTTTCATCTTGCAAGACTTTATACTCATTAGATAAATAACTTTCTAGCCAGGCCAGCCTCAACTACTTAGTGAGGCTCTCAGCAACTTAGTGACACCCTGTTTCCAAATAATGTGTTAAATAGGTCTGGGAGTGTAACCCAGAGGTAGAAAGGCCCTGGGTTCTATCCCCAGTAGCACAAAAACAAAAACAAAAGCTAGGGGGGAAAAGACATTGAAATTTATTTGATGTTAATTGTTTTTATGTGATAGGAAGATTTTATAGAAAAGAAGAACGTGAAACAGTGAAGAAGTGGTTAGACTTGTTACATACCATTTTAGCAAAGGCTAGTACACCCCCAGCCCTTTTTTTCTTTTTATTTGGAAACAGGGTCTCACTAAGTTGCAGAAGGCCTCACTAGCTAAGGCTGGTCGCAAATCGGAGATCCTCCTGTCTCAGCATCCCACGTACAGGGGTTACAAGCGTGAGCCACCACGCTGGGCTGCGTTTGGGTCTTTATAGATAAATAGATTGTGGGAAGGTGTCTAGAAATATAAAGGGGAGACCACTTAACTAGAAGGGTTATTTTATTTTTGCGGAGCTGGGAATGGGACCCAGGGGCATTCTACCTCTGAATTACACCCCCAGCCCTATTTTTATTCTTTATTTTGAAACAGAGTCTCACTAAGTTGCAGAGGGTCACACTAAGTAGCTGAGGCTGGCCGCAAACCTGCGATCGTCCTGTGTCAGCCTCCCAAGAACTGGGATTAGAAGTGTGCACCACCACACCCAGCTTGAAGTGTTATTTTATTAAAGTTTATTTGTGCAGACTTATCTCAGTGATAAAAGTATTCTCTCTCTGGTACCAGGAGAGGAATGTGCTCCTTACTTTTGAGTAGAAAGTGGGCAGACAATGGCCCCTCCTGCACCTGCCGTCTCTCATTTGCCAGTCATCCATCATCTGCCAGAGCAGCATAATTTGGGGTGACGTGTCTGGTCCCCTTGGTCTGTACCACATTTTGTTTGGCCATTCATCTCCGGTGAACATCTAGGTTTCTTCTATCTCTTGGCTGTTGGAATAGTGCTACCACGAGTGTGGGTATGCAGTGATCTCTTCAAGATACTGCGTTCAGCCCGGTGTGGTGGTGCATGCCTGCCATCCCGTTATTTGGGAGGCTGAGATAGGAGGATCATAGGTTTGAAGATCATAGGCTGAGATAGGAGGATCATAGGTTTGAGGACAGCCTTACCAAGTAGTAAGACTCTCATCAATCTTCTGAGACCCTGTTTCAAAATAAAAATAAAATAGGGCTGGAGGTTAAGCCCAGAAGTAAGAATGTCTCTGTGCTCCGTGCCCAGTACCACACACACACAAAAGATAGCGGCTTTCATCTGGACATGGAGGTGCACATCTGTAGTCCCAGCACTGGGGAGGCTGAGGCAAGAGGATCGCAGGTTCAGGGATAGCCTCGGCAAGTTAGCAAGACCCTTTTTCAAAAACAAAATAAAAAAGGACTGGGGGTGTAGTTTGGAGGTAAAATGCCTGGGTTCCATCCTCAGTACCAAAACATAACAAAGTCCGTATACACACACACACACACACACACACACACACACACACACACACACACAATATATATATATATTTATATTATAGCTATAAGTAACCAAATTTGCCTCTTCACAGGGTTTTCTATTGTGATAATGTCAATATGGCCGTATCTTCAAAAGGTTAGTACATTTCTATTTACTCTTCTCTTGAGTAACTGTAGTAGTAACTCTTACATTGTTAAGTGTTTTCAAGAGAGTCTCTTTGGTACTCAGTAGTTTGATTTCTCCTAGTAGTACTACCAGTAACTCCTCTAAAGAGGCTCATAAGTAGGCAGTGCGCCGGTGGATGGTGGTGTAAACGCATTTAAGTGAAACAGGGCTCTGCCAGGAAAGTCAGGTCCTTTTGGACATCCACAGGCAAGCAGATGGGTATGTGGTCGCCTACCCATGAGCTACCGGGGCACCGCATCACTACCACCTTCCCAGCAGAGGAGGCCACGCCGGGCACAGTGTGAACTCCCCAGATACACAGGCCACCTCTCCGAGGGCTAGTTTGATCTCTTTCCATAGAAGCAATTGGGGTTATCAGAAAACATTTTGAAAAGAGTAGGTAACATGCCGTTGCCCCTCAGGACTCCAGGGGCATTGGCTTCTGGGTTTATCAAGTTCCCTCTATAAGATGATATAATGTGTAATTTTTTTTGGTGGGGGAGTGCTGGGGATGGAACCCAGGGGCATTCTACCTCCGAGCTACACCCCCAGCCCTATGTTTTATTCTTTATTTTGAAACAAGGTCTCCCTGAGTTGCAGAGGGCCTCACTAGGTAGCTGAGGCTGGCCACGCACTGCAATCCTCTTGTCTCAGACTCCCAAATGCTGGGATTACAAGCATGCACCACCACGCCTGGCTACAATTTTTTTTTTTTTTAATTTTGAAACAGGGTTTTGCTGAGTTGCTGAGGGCTTTACTAATTGCTGAGGCTGGTCTCGAACCTGTCTCAAATTCTCAAGTCTTGGGATTATAAACGTGTGCCATCATTCTTGGTTTATAGTTTATGTTATTTTTTTGTAGTACTGAGGATTGAACCCAGGGGCATTGTACCTCTGAGCTACACTCCCAGTCCTATTTTTTTATTCTTTATTTTGAAACAGGGTCTCACTCAGTTGTGGAGGGCCTCGCTAAGTAGCTAAGGCTGGCTGCGAACCTACAATCCTCCTGTCATAGCCTCCCAAGTACTGGGGTTATAAGCATGTAGCACCATGCTCTGCTTTATTATTTTATTTTTATTTATTTATTTTTTTATTTTTTTGTACTAGGGATGGAACCCAGGAGCATTCTACCTCCAAGATACACCCCAGACCTATTTTATTCTTTACTTTGAAACAGGGTCTCACTCAGTTGCGGAGAGCCTCACGAATTGCTGAGGCTGGTTGCAAACCTGTGATCCTCCTATCTTAGCCTCCCAAGTACTAGGTTTACAAGCACAGGCCACCATGCCTGGCTCTATATTTTATTTTTGAAATAGGGTCTAACTAAACTGTGGAGATCCTCACCATAAGTTGCTGAGGCTGATCACGAACCTGCAATCCTCCTGCTGCAGCCTCCCAAGTACTAGGATTACAGGCATGCGCCTGGCTTCGAAAAAATTTTAAAGGTAAATTTACTTAGTGTATGAACTATACTGGCCTTCGGTAATACAAATATGACTTTTTGGCCAGAAGTTATGAGTTTTCTTAAGATTTCCTAATAATTTTGAGAACTTACTGTGTGCCAGGCACAGTAGTAAACCTTTCTCCTTTATCTTTTCATCTTCTCTGCAACCCCGGGAGGCGGGTGTCCTCAGCCCCGTTTGGCAGATGAACAACTCAAGTTGTCTGAGATCACAGACACCTGCCTGTCTGAAATGAGAGTCTGACTCTTAACCACAGATCTGTGTTACCTATTACCTTGAACATTTTTAATTCTCAAGGCTGTTGTCTCCTTTACGATCGTGCATTGCATAGCTTAAAAGCCATCCATGAGAGAAGCCGGGCGTGGCGGCACATGCTTGTAATCCCAATATTCGGGAGGCGGAGACCAGAGGATCACGGTTCGAAGACAACCTCAGCTACTTAGCAAGGCCTGTCACAACTCAGTGAGACCCTGTTGCAAAATAAAGAATAAAAAATAGGGCTGGGGGGGTGCCTTGGAGGTAGAATGCCCCTGGGTTCCATCTCCAGGACTGGAAAAAAAAATCCATGAGAGAGATAGAAACTAGGCAAAACTTTTCCCCCACAAAAAACCACATGCACACACACACACAAACACAAAACAGTAAATCCAGGTCTGAATATGTACTTTCCCGCCCTGGCTCAGAGACGGGCATCAGTGAAGTGATTCCTTTGACTGTATTGCCCAAAGGTGGGGTTGATCTCCAGGAAGACATATATTTAAAGTTCAGACTTAGGATGATAGGTTATCCTTTGTGCCAGGGAGTGGATGGGAGTACTCATGCATGGATTAGAATAATTAATAAAACTTGCATATTAGTTAAAGGAAATAATAAGAAATCCTTATTTTCATATTATATAATAATCGTTAAGTATATTCTCTATGTGGACATGCTTCTTAAGTACTCTAACGTATTGGCTCAAATAATGTTTATAACTGTGAGGTTATCCCCACTTAACTGATAAAGAATTCAAGCTGGAAGCTGGGCGTGGAGGCGCATGCTTGTAATCCCAGTACTTGGGAGGCTGAGACAAGAGGATCACTGTTTGCGGACAGCCTCAGCTACTTAGTGAGGCCCTTTGCAACTCAGTGAGACCCTGTTTCAAAATAAAGAATAAAAAATAGGGCTGGGGATGTAGCTCGGAGTTAGAATGCCCTTGGTTGGTTCCATCCCCAGTACCACACACAAAAAAATAATAATTAAAGATTAAAAAGAGACATAAAAAAACCGGGCATGGCAGTGCATGCCTATAATCGCAGTACTTGGGAGGCTGAGGCAGGAGGAATGCAGGTTCACCGCCAGCCTTGGCAGTTTAGCGAGGTCCTCTGCAACTTATTGAGACCCTGTTTCAAAATTTAAAAGAATAAAATAGAAAGGGCTGGGGGTGTAGCTCAAAGGTAGAATGCCCTTGGTTTCTGTCCCCAGGATGAAAGAAAGAGAAAGAAAGGAAGGAAGAAAGAGAAGGAAGAGAGGGAGGGAAGGAGGAAGGAAGGAGGGAAGGTTAAAGACTAGCATATTATTTTTATGAAGTCTTTGCCATATAGAGTGTATCTTTTAACTGGACTTTGATGAGCTATTGATTTCTGTATTCAGCCTAAACGATGAGCCTTCCCAAGCACTCTCTCCTTGTATGTGGTGAATCGGCAGCACCCTTGATGGTGCAGTGTCAGAAGTCTCAATCCCTACTGCAAGTAGTAGAGCTATAGAACCTCTGTGATAGGATTGTTTTTTAATAGAAATTTTCATATGGCCAGACAAACGTTTTTAGGATTTAAACTTTCCTTTTCTCAGATAACAATTCTTAAAGCTTTGTGCTTTCTTCTGCAGATTGATCAGACAGCCGATGCAAGTTTTTTGGGCTGGGTTATTGCTTCGTTTAGTCTTGGCCAGATGGTAGCGTCACCTATGTTTGGTTTATGGTCTAATTATAGGCCAAGAAAGGAGCCTCTCATCGTCTCTATCTTTATTTCCGTGGCAGCCAACTGCCTCTACGCATACGTCCACCTCCCAGCTTCTCATAACAAGTACTACATGCTGGCTGCGCGTGGCCTGGTGGGGTTCGGAGCAGGTAATGTGTTTGCGCACATCTTGCTGTCTGGTTCACATTCGCCCTGACACGTACGGCTTCTTGCCCAGCCCATTTCTCCTCCGTCTCATAGCTCACGGCTTGACACACACATCCAAGCTACACCCCCAGCCCTGTTTCATTTTTATTTTGAAACAGGGTCTCCCGAGGTTGTCGACAGTCTGCTTGCTGAGGCTGTCCTCGAACCTGCAGTCCTGCCATCTTGGCCACCCAAACACGGGGATTACAAGCATGCGCCACCACACCCAGCTCCTTTTTAATTTTTAAATTTAATTTTTTTTTTTTTTCGGGCCTGGGGAACGGAACCCAGGGGCATTCAACCTCCGAGCTACACCTCCTGCCCATTTCTTATTCTTTATTTTGAAACAGGGTCTCACTGAGTTGCAGAGGGCCTCACTAAGTAGCTGAGGCTGTCTGTGAACCGTGATCCTCCTGTCTCAGCCTCCTGAATGCTGGGATTACAAGCATGCGCCTCCACGCCTAGCCTTAATTTTTAAATTTTAAAAAAAATTTTTATTGGTGCATCGAGGTCCTTCCCGTGTATCTTAGTGGAGTACAGGCGGGTAGAGGCCTACATGCACACATCATCCAGTTAGTCCTGACCCAGTTCCCACCCCATTCCCTCCATGTTCGTCCTCATTAATTTTTAAAATTTTGAACAGATTCTTGCTAAGTAGCCCAGGCTTGGCCATCTTCTTATTTATTAAAATCTAACTGAAGCTGGGTGTGGTGGCACACGCCTGTAATTCCCAACACTTGGGAGGCTGAGACAGGAGGATCGTAGGTTCACAACTAGTCTCAGCAACTTGGTGAGGCCCTCCACAATTTAGTGAGACTGTGTTTCAAAATAAAACATAAAATAAGGCTGGGGGTGTAGCTTGGAGGTAGAATGTCCCTGGGTTCAATCCCCAGTACCACACACACACACACACACACGCAGGTTTTACATTACTAAAAGTACTTTGTCCCACGATTTGATGCAATTGTTGAGTAGAATACTTTACGTGGTTTGTGTGATTCTGAAAAGAAAGCAGTGACCATCCCGTTGACTCGTATTTCTTCTCCTGTGTAAAGCCGAGTTGAATGGTTTAACTGGAGGATGTTTTCCTTTGCCGGGCCTGTGTCTTTTCCTAGGCAACGTCGCGGTCGTTAGGTCTTACATCGCCGGCGCTACGTCCCTCCAGGAGAGAACAGGCTCCATGGCGAACACGAGCACGTGCCAGGCGCTGGGCTTCATCCTGGGTCCGGGTAGGCGCTCCTCGCTTGGCCTTACATTGGAGTTGGAGACCTTTGAGGTTTAAATGCAAGATGAGTGTGGCACGCGTGGCTGAGGATAAAGGGAGGGAAGCCCCTTTTGTCTGTTTGGGCAGTGCCGGGGTTCGCACACGCCGGGCACGTGCACCACCACTCAGCTGCGTGCCCACCCGGGAAGGAAACTCCCTCTCATTCTGGAGCCCAACGCCCCGGGCCTGTGTGCTGGGCAGGCACTGTGCACCTGCTGCAGCCCAGCCTGGAACACTGTGGGCCCAGTAGTGAGCCGGGCGCATATCACCCTGGCACAGTTCCCTAAATTAAGTGCGTTTAGTCCCATTTCATAGCTGAGAATGCCAAAGAATGGAGAATCCAGAAAATTGTCCAGGGTTACCCAGATAGGAAATGGAAACTATTGGGTTCAAATATAACTGACTGTCAAATAATTGTTAGTTGGCATCTTTGCAAGAGTTTATTTTCTTTTTCTTATTGGAAGAAAATTCTTTTTTCCTTTCTTTCTTTCTTTCTTTCTTTCTTTCTTTCTTTCTTTCTTTTTTTTTTTTTTTGTGGTACTGGGGATGGAACCCAAGGGCATTCTACCTCCGAGCTACACCCCCAGCCCTGTTTTGTATTGTTTATTTTGAAACAGGGTCTCGCTGAGTTGCAGAGGGCCTCGCTAAGTAGCTGAGGCTGGCTGAGAACCACGATCCCCCCGCCTCAGCCTCCTGAATGCTGGGGTTCCAAGCGTGCCCACCACGCCCGGCTCAACTTTCGACCTAGTCTAGGTAGCGCTCTGTGAAGGTGTGTACAGCAGTGTCTCTCGGCCTTTCACTCATTATTGTTCCCTTAGCATTTTAGACAGTTCTTTGCTAATTGTTTCACCCCCGAGACATATTAATAGCACACAATTATCATATATTCCTCTAGATATGTGTGCTTCCTACATAGAGAAAATTGCTTGTCACCCACCAAGAACCATTTTCTAGCTCCTCTTGAGAGCGCATGCTCAGAGACGGAGGAGTTCCTCGTGCCTCTTCCGATTCGCTGGTAAAAGGCTTTCCTGTTGTCGCCTGCGCTTTCTATACGAGAATTCATCTGTGTGCGTTTTACCTTAAGTGTTTCAGACCTGTTTTGCACTAATTGGAGAAGAGGGCGTGACATGGGAGCTGGTAAAGCTGCAGATAAACATGTACACGGCGCCGGTCTTACTCAGCGCCTCCCTGGGAGTCGTAAATGCCATCCTGATCCTGGGCATATTAAGGTAATTAGAAGCAGTAACCTCTTGTGGGTTGTAAAACGATCAAGGCTGTGTTATGGAGCAAAACTATCCCCATGAAATCTCTTTTCTGAAAAGCATTTATTTATTTTTATTTGTTTTACTACCTCTGAGCTATACCCCAGCCCTATTTTTTCTTTTTTTGGGGGGCCTGGGGATGGAACCTAGGGGCATTCGACCTCAGAGCTACACCCCCCGCTCTATTTTTTATTCTTTTTGTTTTTGTGTGTGTGTGTGTGCGGTACTGGGGATGGAATGCAGGGGCCTTCTACCTCTGGGCTATATTCCCAGACCTATTTTATATTTTATATTTTGTTTTTGAAACAGGGTCTCACTAAGTAGCTGAGATTGGCTTTGAACTTTTGAACCGTGTACCACCATTTATATGCCCAGCCATATAAATTTATTTGATTGGTATCTAAATAATAAAATTACCCTGGACATGGTGATGAACACTTATAATCCCACTCCTTAGGAGGCTGAGACAGAAGGACTACAGGTTTGTGACCATCCTCAGCAACTTAGCGAGACCCTGTTTCAAAATAAAAGAATAGCTGGGCGTGGTAGTACACAATTATAATCCCAGTACTTGGGAGGCTAAGACAGGAGGATCACAGGTTCACAGCAAATCTCAGCTATCTAGCAAAGCCTTCTGCAACCTAGTGAGACCTCGTTTCATAATTTACAAAAAATAGATTTGGAGGTGTAGGTCAGAGGTAGAACGCCCCTGGGTTCAATCCCCAGTACCAAAAACAAAAACAAAACTATACCAAAGTGTGAAAAAATAGAATGCTAGTAATAAATTTTAACTGTTTTATATTATACTAATCATTTTGAAAATATATTTTTCTTTTTAAGAGAACATCGTGTGGACGACTCCGGACGACAGTATAAAAGTATTAATTTTGAAGAAGGTACTTTTAAGCTATCTGAGTAAATTACTTTGACATTATCAGAGTGTGTCTAATGATTCTGTCCATTTGGTATTAGGTTTTGCTTTTGAGGACAATAAAATGGGTGTTTGGGAAAGATATTTAAAACTATAAGTACCTAAATGTATATTTTATTTACTTTTTATTTTTATTTTTATTTATTTATTTTTTTGGTGGTACTGGGGTTCCTGGAAGCCCTTCTTCGTCCGGGCTACACCCCCAGCCCTATTTTTTTATTCTTTTATTTTGAAACAGGGTCTCACTGAGTTGCAGAGGGCCTCACCAAGTAGCTGAGGCTGTCCGTGAACCGCGATCCTCCTGTCTCAGCCTCCCAAATGCTGGGATCACAAGCGTGCCACCACGCCCGGCTCATTTACTTTTTTAGTACTAGGGATTGAATGGGGCATTCTACCTCTGAGCTATACTTCCAGCCCTACTTTATTTTAGTTATTATTTTTGTATTTATTTTTTGTGGTGCTGGAGATTGAAGACAGGGGCATTCTACCTTTGAGTTATACCCCTAGCCCTCTATTATTTTTTATTTTGAAATAGGGTCTCACTGAGTAGCGGAGGCTGGCTGTGAGCCTGCAGTCCTCCTGCTTCAGCTTCCGAGTTCTGATGTGGCAGGCAGGCACCACCATGCCTGCTTTATTTTCACTTTGAAAGAGGTTCTTACTGAGTTGAGGAGGTTCTCGCTAAGTTGCTGAGGCTGGCCTCAAACCTGCCATCCTCCTGCTTAGCCTACGAAGTCACTGGGATTATGGACATGTGTCACTGGGACGGGTACTCCATTTATTTAATTTATTGCAGTACTGGGGATGGAACCTGGGGGCTTTCTACCTCTGAGCTACACCCCCAGCCTTATTTCTTAATTCTTTATTTTGAAACAGGTTCTCACTGCAAAGGGCCTCGCTGAGTAGCTGAGGCTGTCTGTAAACCGCAGTCCTCCTGTTTCAGCCTCCTAAGTACTGAGATTACAAGCATGAGTTACCACGCCCAGCTTATTTACTTTTGTTTTTGTTTGTTTGGTTGTTGGTGGTACTGGGGGTAGAACCCGGGCTATACTCCCAGACCTACTTTATATTTTATTTGGAAACAGGGTCTCACTAAGTTGCTAAGAGCCTCACTAAGTAGCTGAGGCTGGCTTTGAACCTGCGCGATCCTCCTGTCTCAGCCTCCCAAGCGCGGGGATTATAAGTGTGCTCCACCACACCCAGCCTTATTTATTTTTTATTTTTGGTGGTATTGTGGATTACACCCAGAGGCATTCTACCTTTGAGCTGCACCCCCAGCCCAATTTTATTTTTTATTTGGAAACAGGGTCTAGCTAGGCTGATGAGAGGCTCACAACTTGTTGAGGCTGTCCTTGAACCTGCAATCCTCCTGTCTCAGCCTCCCAAGTACAAGGATTACAGGCGTGTGCCACATAGCCAGCTCTCACTTTATTTTATTTATTTATTTTTTCTTTTTGGTGGTACTGGGGTTCCTGGAAGCCCTTCTACCTCCGGGCTACACTCCCAGACCTATTTCTACATTTTTATTTGGAAACAGGGTCTCCTAAGCTAGCGCGCGCGGCTGGCTTCAAACCTGCGCGATCCTCCTGTCTCCGCCTCCCAAGCGCGGGGATGACAAGCGTGCGCCACCACGCCCGGCTCAGCTCTCACTTTATTTTAAATGACATTTTAAATGTATTTCTGTTATATAAATCCTGTCACTTTTAAACGGCTTTGAAGTCTAAAAATGATTTTAAGTATTTATTTAGCTATATGTAATTTCTAGTTATTTTAGTGTCTTGCAAAAAATTTAGATACATAGGTGATATCCTTTTTCTTCTGTTTTCCTATAGCAAGAGCAGATGAAGCTGAGATTCCTCAAGGAAATATCGATAAAGTTGCTGTTGTAGCCACCAATGTTCTGTTTTTTGTGGTTCTGTTTATCTTTGCCCTTTTTGAAACGTGAGTTTTATTTTGTCTTCATCAAATCAGATTTTTTTAAACTTGTATTTCTTAATATGGAGTTAATTAGGCCTATAGATTTCATTAAAAATTATGTAAGGTTTATTTATTTTTTTTTGTGGTACCAGGGATGGAAATCAGCCATTTGACCTCTGAGCTTCAGCTCCAGCATTACCTTTTACAAAACGGGCTCACTAAGTTGTGGAGGGCCTCACTAAGTAGCGGAGGCTGTCTGCGAACCTGCGATCCTCCTGCCTCAGCCTCCCAAGAACTGGGATGACATTAGGTGTGTTCTACCACACTCAGATAAAAGTGGCCAGTTTAAATCATAGACAACCAAGACCAGCTATGTTAGAATGTTAGGAGTTTTCATTGGTTTCCTATTTTTCAGACTACTTGCAAGGTGACTATATTACTTATATAATTAATATAAATATTAAAAATGAAAATACAAATATTCAGAATTAGGCACATAGCAACAAAATGTGCTTAAAATGTGTTTAAATGTTTCCTTAGTATATAGGTCTGTTGTTAAAAGGGCTGGGGATTTTGAATGTGTAGGAATCACTCTTGAGGCTTATGCTTCACTTTAAATAACAATACTGTGATTTAAGTAAAATACGCATTTCTGTTTTGATTTTCTTAGCATCCTTACTCCACTAACAATGGATATGTACGCCTGGACTCAGGAACAAGCTGTACTGTATAATGGAATCATACTTGCTGCTCTTGGGGTTGAAGCAGTTGGTGTTTTCATGGGAGTTAAATTACTTTCCAAAAAGTAAGTTGTATGGTTTTTGTTGTTGTTGTTGTTTTGTTTTTTGTTGTTGTTTTTCAGTACTGGGGATTGAACCCATGGGCAGCCAAGCCTTATTTTTATTCTTTATTTTGAAACGGTCTCTATGTTGCAGAGGGTATCACTAAGTAGCTGAGGCTGGCCACGAACCTGCGATCCTCCTGTCTCTGCCTCCCAAGTACTGGGATGACAAGCAGACAAGACTAGATGAACTGGTCTTTAGAATACTAAGTTGGTTTCTAGCATTCTCACAAAGTGGCCAGTGAAGGTTTTGTTTTAGTGTCGCGACTTCATCGATTCTAGTAACACTTCCCTGTGCCCGTCCTGTGCCGCCTGTCGCCTTGGTGTTCACGCTGTCATGCCGTGGCCAGCTCCTCACACTTCCACCTTCTGTCTTCATTATTGCACTGAGAGCTTCTGTGCTTTGTGGTGTGAAAAGATGTCTAGGAGCCAGGCGTGGTGGCGCACGCTTCTACGCCCAGTACTTGGGAGGCTGAGATCGGAGGATCACAGGTTCTCAGCCAGCCTCGCTATTTAGTGAGGCCCTCCACAGCTTAGTGAGACCCGTTTTACAAATAAAGAATAAAAAATAGGGCTGGGGGTGTAGCTCAGAGCTAGAATGCCCCTGGGTTCCATCCCCAGTGCCCCCCCCAATAAAAAAGCTCTCTCGGTTCACCTTTGGATTTTCTGTCCCAGATGTCCTGAAATCAGAGCAGTCTTGGTTGTTTGTAATGGGAAGTTATATTTTGCTTTCTTATTAATTGATATACATCACTATAAAGATAAAAATCTTATTTATAGCCTTTATATGTTATACTATTTCATTTTAAAGTAAAGGAGTTTCTGTTCGTCACAGGATGGGCGAGCGTGCCATCCTCCTGGGAGGACTGACCGTGGTGTGGGTCAGCTTCTTTATCCTGTTACCTTGGGGAGATGAATTCCCCAACATACAGTGGGAAGGTACAGACAGACATCATTTTATAACATTATCCCCTTTTATCTTTTTTAACAAGGCTTACACTAAACTAAATTTGTTTTTGTAGATTTACATAACAATTCCGTCCCTAATACCACATTCGGGGAGATTCTTACCGGTCCTTGGAGTTCTCCCGGAGATCACGGTGGACGCGCAGTTGGCTGCCCCATTGAACAGGCCTGGTGCCTCTACACCCCAAAGATCCACCTGGCCCAGTTCTTCACGTCCGTGGTGCTCATCGGCGTGGGTTATCCGACCTGTAATGTCATGTCTTACACATTGTATTCGAAAATTCTGGGACCAACGCCTCAGGTAAGGCTGCTGCCCTGACCCCGCAGACCCCGGGGCACACTCACAGGCTGCTGCTCTGACCCCGCAGTTCTTGGGGGACACTCACAGGGGGGCTGCCCTGACCCCGCAGACCCCGGGGCACACTCACAGGCGGGCTGCCCTGACCCCGCAGACCCTGGGGCACACTCACAGGGGGGCTGCCCTGACCCCGCAGACCCCGGGGCACACTCACAGGGGGGCTGCCCTGACCCCGCAGACCCCGGGGCACACTCACAGGGGGGCTGCCCTGACCCCGCAGACCCCGGGGCACACTCACAGGCTGCTGCTCTGACCCCGCAGACCCCGGGAGACGCTCACAGGGGGGCTGCCCTGACCCCGCAGACCCCGGGGCACACTCAGGTGTGCTGCTATCTGTCCTCTAGTTGCACACATGCTGCTTTGGGGAATTTCAATCATCTTTAGCATTTTAAACCTAAACACACAACTTTTGTTTATACAAGATTTATATGCTGAAACTCAGCAGTGTGCCAGGTGGGAACTCAAAGACGCTTGAACACAGCGAGTGTGCGCTCAACATCATCTCCCTTGAGAAAATCCATCCCAGGAACCTGAGCTCTGCCCCTCAGCGCTGTTTAATTTTTTTATTTTGACACAGGATGTCACTAAGTCGCTGAGGTGTTTGCTAAGGTGCTAAGGCTGGCCTTGAACCAAGGTCCTCCTGTCTTAGCCTCCCAAGTACCGAGATTGTAGGCAGGCACCTCTGTCTTGGCTCAGGCTCACTCTTAAACTAAACAACAATAAGAGAATCAAAATTGATAGCTGTTTGGATGTGAACTTAGTTTCATCTGGCCCCAGGAACAAGTGGATAAAAACTATAACAATCTTAAATATTTATAGCAGGCATATAAATTTTAAAATTCTTTTCATGGTGCTAGGGATGGAACCCACTGCTAGGCAGTACTATACCACTGAGCTACACACATCTCCAGCCCAAATTTAGTTCTTAAGTAAGAATTTCAGGGTCCGGGGATATAGCTCAGTGGTAGAGTGTTTGCCTAACATACATGAACCCCCAAATTCATTTTCCAGCACTGTGAAAATAATAACAATTTCCATATTTTATTTAGATAAAATTAGAAAAAATATAAAAAAAAAGAAAAATATCAAAGAAGCAGTTACTACTAATAAATATTTGGGTGACGTTACGCTTCCATTTTCAGTCTTTTATCTATACCTACGTGAGTGGGTATTTATTTATTTTTATTTTTGTTTTTGTGGTACTAGGGATGGAACCCAGGGGCTTTCTACTTCTGAGCTTCACCTCCAGACCTATTCTTATATTCTATTTTGAAACAGGGTCTCACTAAGTTGCTAAGAGCCTCACTAAGCTGCTGAGGCTGGCTTCGAACCTATGATCTTCCTTTCTCAGCCTCCCAAGTACCAGGATTACAGGCGTGCGCCACCACGCCTAGCTATTATTTTTTTACTTTTACTTTTGGTCCTGGGATTGAACCCAGGGGCATTCATTCTACCTTTGAACTAGGCCTCCATCTCTGTTTTATTTTTACTTTGAGACGTGGTCCTGCTAAGTTGCTGAAACTGACCTCCAACCTGTGACCCTCCTGTCTCAGCCTCCTTAGTACTGGGATTGCAGGCGTGGCCACCATGCCTGGCTGCTGTCAGTTGTTATTCATATGAAAGGTTTTCCTGCGTGTTAGCCTTATTCTTTTTAATACCTGCTCAGCATTGCAGGTCATGAAATATACTGTACTTTACCAGTCAGCCATGAATGTTTAGGTTGTTTACATTTCAGGGATATTAAGAGTAATGATTAGCCGGGCGTGGTGGCGCACGCTTGTAATCCTCGTACTTGGGAGGCTGAGACAGGAAGATCGCACAGGTTCAAAGCCAGCCTCAGCTACTTAGTGAGGCTCTCAGCAACTTAGTGAGACCCTGTTTCCAAATAAAATATAAAATAGGTCTGGGAGTATAGCCCGGAGGTAGAAAGCCTCTGGGTTCCACCACCAGTACCACCAAAAATAAATAAATAAATAAATAAAATAAAATATAAAATAGGTCAGAGGTGTAGCCCAGAGATAGAGGCCCCTGGGTTCCATCCCCAGGACCACACACACACACACACACACACACACACACACACACACACAGTAATGAGTTCCAGGCATGGTGGTGTAACACCTGAAATGCCAGTACTTAGAAGGCTGAGACAGGAGGAGTATAGGTTTGAGACTAGCCTCAGCCACTTAGTGAGATGCTGTTTCAAAATAAAAAATAGAGTGATGCTTTACTAAACATTTTTAAGTGGTATATTTTTAGATACGTGTAGTCGTAGGAGGGACATCATGATAAAATGTGGTGCCGAGGGGCCAGCGAAACACAACCTCAGATCTCCTGGACGAGTTCATCTAAGCTCCTGGGCCTCGGCTTCCACACTTGTTGAATGTGGATAATCCCGCTTGTAGAAAGCCATGAGCATTTCTGGGTGCAGTGGCACATTCCTGTAACCCCAGTACTTTGGAGGCTGAGTCAGGACAATCACAGGTTTGAAGCAGCCTCAGCAACTTAGGGAAAGCCCGTTTCAAAAATAATAAGGGCCGGGCGTGGTGGCGCACGCTTGTAACCCCAGTGCTTGGGAGGCTGAGACAAGAGGATCATAAGTTTGCGGCCAGCCTCAGCTACTTAGTGAGGCCCTCTGCTACTTAGTGAGACCCTGTTTCAAAATAAAGAATAAAAGTAGGGCTGAGGGTATAGCTTGGAGGTAAAATGCCCCTGGGTTCTATCCCCAGTATCACACGCACACAAAATAGAAAGTTTGAACATTAAAAAAATACATATATCAAGTACCTACCCTTCAGTATTTAACATGCATCAGGTACAGCATAAATGTTTAAAAGGTATAGTAATGCCGGGTGTGGTGATACACACTTGTAATCTCAGTACTTGGGTGGCTGAGTCAGGAGGATCACAGGTTTGAGGACAGCCTTAACAAGTAGTGAGACTCTCATCAATCTACTGAGACCCTGTTTCAAAATGAAAATAAAATAGGGCTGGGGTGTGGCTAAGAGGTAGAGTGCCCCTGAGATGAATCCCCAGCAGCGCACGCACACACACACACACACACACACACACACACACACACACACACACACAACGCTCGGGTAGAGTGCTTGGCTTAGCATGCATGATTATCAGCAGGCCCAAAAACTGTTTCTCAAGATGGTCATAATGTGAAATAAGGTTATCGCTTGTTGCTGTGTTTATAGAGGCGTCTGATTTGAAAAGGAGCAGAGTTGGCGTGGGTGTGCGGAGGCCGGGAGGCAGCCTGTGTCGGCCGCACACAGCCTGACCCGCGTGTCTCTGCTTGGCCCCGCTCCTGCAGGGTGTGTACATGGGCTGGCTGACGGCTTCGGGGAGCGGAGCACGCATCCTGGGGCCCGTGTTCATCAGCCACGTGTACACCTACCTCGGGCCACGCTGGGCCTTCAGCCTCGTGTGTGGGGCGGTGCTGCTCGCCGTCACGCTCCTCGGAGGGGTCTACAGGAGGCTCGTGGCCTTCTCCCTACGGTATGGGAGGACTCAGGAGCAAACCAGCTAAGATGGTGGAGGAAAGCCCTGCGAGGCCGCTGCTGTGAGCCAGCCTTCCAAAGCCAGCCTGCGTCGGGCATGGGGGCCATGCCTGGAATCCCCGTGCCTGGGAAGCTGAGACAGGAGGAGAGAAGGTTCACGGACAGCCTCGGCAAATAGCGACCCTGTCTCCAAATAAGAAAGTTTTAAAAATCGGGTTGAGGGTGTAGCTCAGAGGTAGAATGCCTCTGGGTTCAATCCCCAGTAACACGTGTGTGTGCGCGCACACACGCACACACACACACACACAATTCAGCCTGCAGATATTACACATTTTGAAGAACATACATGAGGGCCGGGCGTGGTGGCACACACTTGTAATCCCAGTGTTTGGGAGGCTGAGACTGGAGGATCACGCAGACAGCCTCAGCTACTTAGTGAGGCCCTTTGCAAGTGAGACCCTGTTCCAAAATAAGAATAAAAAATAGGGCTGGGAGTGTATCTCAGAGGTAGAACGCCCCTGGGTTCCATCCCCAGTACTGCAAACAAACACAAACAGACAAAACCATATGTGAGAAACAGCAATTGTACATGTGACTGAGAATAGTAGGATTTTTAAAACCATCTGGGGTCATAATTTTCTTATCTCAAAAATGAAATGTTCTTCGCTGGGCACGGTGGCACACGCTTGTAGCACTTGGGAGGCTGAGACAGGAGGATCGCACAGGCTCAAAGCCAGCCTCAGCTACTTAGTGAGGCTCTCAGCAACTTAGTGAGACCCTTTCCAAATAAATTATAAAATAGGGCTGGGGTATAGCCCAGAGGTAGAAAGCTCCTGAAAGAAAGCCCCTGGGTAGAAAAACCCTCCAGGACCAAAAAAAAAAAAAAAGAAATTTCCTCTTAAATTTTCCTGTTGGAGTTTGATGTCATACACGCTCACGGGAGAAGCCAAGTCAGTGGCCCAGCTGCAGTCCCAGGACTTGGCAGCTGAGGCGGAAGGTCGCAGGTTTGGCAGGTTTGAGCACAGCTCAGCAACTTAGACTCTCAGAAACCTAGTGAGATCCTGTTTCTAAACAAAACAGAAAGAGCTAGGGGTGTAGCTCAGGAGTATAATGTCCCTGTGTTCAACCCCCAGCACCACAAAAATAAATAAAAATAATAGCAATAATAAACAGAGTATATATACAGTGGAACCAGAAAGGGAGTTCTGTACGAATTAGTTGTTGTATTAGAATGGAATTGTGTAATTTTTTACCTAAATAGAGATATTTGTATTCAAAGATACCTACTTTTTATTATTTATTTATTTATTTTGTGTCTGGTACTAGGGATTGAAGCCAGAGGCATTCTTCCTTCGAGCTATACCCCTAGCCCGATTTTATTTCTTATTTGGAAACAGTCTCACTAGACTGACAAGAGTCTCACTACTTGCTTGAGGCTGTCCTCCAAATTGTGGTCCTCCTGTCTCAGCCTCTCAAGTACAGGGATTACAGGCATGTGCCACCACGCCCAGCTCCTACTCTTTATTTATAAACATGCATTTTTATTTTCAAGTTTCCTTGTGAAATAAAAATCAGGACCCTTGGAGTTTTCATTCAGCGTAGCCACCATCCTGCCGTGGCTTTTCCAAGTCTTTTTTCCAATACTGCGCCTCTTGGCTCAGGATCTCACTGACCCCCAAATAAATCTGAGAGCAAGAAAAATGCTAATTAATATTTGGGCAATAAGGAGGATGTAGAAGCCAAGATGGATTCATGATCTTTGGTGGGATAACTACTTTCTTTGAAGTTTTAATAAATAATTTTCTTTAGAAACATAAGCCAATAACTATGTGTCACTGGATGCAGGTACGAGACACAGACTCTGAGCAGCCTCGTGAGATCCTATTTCAAAACAAACTAGAACGAGCCAGGGGTGTAGCTCAGGGTGTGATGTCCCTGTGGTCAACCCCGGTACCTCATAGACGCACAAAAGAAGGACCGTGGCCCTCCGCCTCCTTTAAACTAGGAGACGTGAGCTCTCACCCACCCCATCTCAGTACTGGGGACCCACACAGCCGCTCTCAGTCTGTCTCCAGAGCGACTTAGAGCAGGAGGATTTTAGTTGGATTTTAAGTTTGGATGGGACCCAGCAGCTCCCGTCTAGTCAGGGTAGTAAAGTGCTTGAGGAAGGCCGGCTTTAGTCTGCCTGTTCACTGCACTGAGCTGACGTCAGGAGACCGCCCTCGCTGTGCTTCGACCTCTTAAGTCGAATGCTAGTAAGCCACTAGGAACCATGCATGTAACCAGTATTATAAGACATTAAAATTATTTCTAAGTGTTTTTCTCGAAGCTTATTTTAAGTTATAGAGATTTTCAAATCCGACATAAACACTATTTAATCTGCACTTCATACCAAGCTTGCTGTGCTCTTAAGCCCAGTTTCTTGAGCACTCATGGAAGGCTTACCTACACTGAAGGCCTGGCCCTCTGGCGATTGTGTCCCCTCTTCTCATCTCATAGCACGATGCTGCTTGGGTTGGATAATCAGAACCACGGCCAGGCTTCTGGCTCTTTGATCAAATCCCGAGTCCCTCTTACCTGTTTCCTGCAGCTCCTTATCCTGTCTTTAATTTTTTTGGTCACTTCTAAAAAGTAAACTTGCTGGGCATGGTGGCACATGTTGGTAATCCCAGCACTTGGGAGGCTGAGAAAGGAGGAGTGCAGTCTCAAACCAGCCTCAGCCAGTTAGTGAGACTCTGTTTTTCTAAAAAAGGGGATGGAGGGGTATAGCTGGGAGCATGGCTCAGATGTAGAATGCCCTTGGGTTCAATACCCGGAACCAAAAAATAATAAGACGAAGTGGCGTGTGACAGAAGGACCTCAGGTTGCAGCCAGCGCGGTAATTAACAAGACCGTTTCAGACCTAAAGGGGAAGGTATGTGTGGTGGGCACGCTTGTGATCCCAGCACTTGGGAGGCTGAGACAGGAGGATCATGGTCCCAGGATAGCCTCAGCTGCTTCGTGAGGTCTTCTGCAACTGGGTGAGACCTTGTTTCAAAATAAAGGGCTGGGCTGTAGCTTGGAGGTACAATGCCCCTGCTTCCGTGCCCAGTACTGGGGGGAAAAAATCTCTATAGGTTCAATCCCCGGCACCTAAAAAACAAAAAAAGCAGTTATGAAAAGTTAAAGCTTATTAATCTTGAGAAGGGAAGGTTTTGGGTACTGGGGGTTGGATACAGGGGCATACTACTTCCAAGCTGTACCTCCAGTGCTTTTTATTTTGAAATAGTCTCCGAAGCTCTTAAAGCTGGCTTCAAACATGCACCCTTCCTGTTTTCTTCTTTCAAGTAGTGGGATTACGAGTGTGTGCACTATTCCTGATTTCTGTTTTGAATGGATTTATAACTTCACAAAGTAGCTCTAATCTTACCTTGCTAAGCTTGTCTACACTTAAACTCTTCTAGTTCATATAGAGCTATTTTCTTACATAAAGTAAAATAAGTTTGTAATTTATTTTGACAGGGATAAACTATTTGCATCTGTTTTAGAATAGATTAATTTATTTCAAGAAATTCTGGATACTATTTTACTATTGCAGATCGATGTATAATTTTGGCTTTGACACTGTGAATGTTTACTTTCTAATAAACAGGATTCTGTATGTACCTTATTTAGTCCTATTTTCAGTCCATATTGAAGGGGCAGCCGCCGTCTGCCAGTCACTGTTGAAGACAGCAGTGATGGCTGTAGACAGTGCACAGACCCGCTCCCTCGTGCCCCTGAATTCCAGCAGAAAGTCAGACATGAATCCGTGTCACACAGGTGACCTGAGGAAGTGGTTTGATGTGAGGGAAGTGGAGTTAAGAGGGTAAATAATGGAACCTGCCCTCAGCAGCAGGTGAGGGGATGCTTCTCCAAGGAAGTATTGCTTAGCCAACGCCCGAGGAACAGAGTGGTAGGGGTTGGTGAAAAGCAAGAGAAATGTGTTTCAGGTAGAAGGCAGGATGTGTGTGGAACCCTGGAGGAGGTAGTGATAGGTCGGGTCCCTCCCTTCTCCCATGGGACAGGAGGCGGAGCCCCGGAAGTCAGAAGCAGAGACATCACGAGACTCCAGACATCGCACAGACACCAGGTGCCGTGAGACTCCGGATGTCGCGAGAGAATTGGCTTTCCCACGCTGCTAGCTCCACCCCGCAACCCCTGCTATAAATACCCGTACTTCCTCCTGACCGTGTGACTCTGCTGACCGACCGTGCCGCTGCTGACCACGTGCTTCCCCGTGGTCGGTAGACTTCGCCCGAAGGTGCGGGTCGTTTGGAGTCCTTTAATAGCTTGGTTGGTATTTGCCTCCTTCGCGACCCCCCAACTCAATTTCAATGTTACGGTAAGATCTCCCAGAATTAAAGGAACAAGTCTTTCAGAACTAAAAGGAAGTCCAGGTGGCTGCAAGTCACTGGGGCTCAACAAAAAAACACCTGGGTTCCTCATGAACGCATTATGAATATCGTTCCATTCAGTGTTAACTTTCAAAGGGCCATATGCAGTTAAAATCTCAAAATGAAAGAGAAAATGACAAACCTGGAGTGGGAGAAGGTACATGCATCTGGACAAACGATACAAGCTGGAGACTCTTGAAAATGACTGAGAAAGAGTCCGGTTGGGCGTGGTGGCGCACGCTTGTAATCCCAGCATTCGGGAGGCTGAGACCAGAGGATCGCGGTTCACGGACAGCCTCAGCTACTACTTAGTGAGGCCCTCTGCAACTCAGTGAGACCCTGTTTCAAAATAAAGAATAAAAAATAGGGCAGGGGGTGTAGCTCAGAGGTCAAATGCTCCTGGGTTCCATCCCCAGTACCGCAAAAAAAAAAAAAAAAAAAAGTATGGGTATGGTGACATAGGCTTGTAATCCTACCATTTGGGAGGCTGAGGCAGGTGGATTGCAGTTCGCGGACAGCCTCAGCTACTTAGGCCCTCTGCAACTCAGTGAGACCCTGTTTCAAAATAAAGAATAAAAAAATAAGGTTGGGGGTGTAGCTTGGAGATAGAATGCCCTTGGGTTCCATCCCTGGCTGTAAAAACAAAAAAACAAACAAAAATCAACTGAGGGGGCAGGGGAGGCCAGACACCGCAGGAGGAAAAATTGAGCAAAGGTTAAAATAAGAGAAGACATTCCATAAAAGCCTAAGGTGAGCTGGGAATGGTGGCACACACCTGTAAGCCTAGTACTTGGGAGGCTGAGACAGGAGGATTGCAGATTCAAGGACAGTCTCAGCAAGTAGTGAGACAGTTTCAAAAATAAAAATAAAATAAGGCTGGGGGTATAGCTCAGAGGTAAGATGCCCTGGCTTCTATCCTCAGTGTCACACACAAAAAAGTATAGGTGTCAACATCTTTAGAAATGAGGAAGCAGCCGGGCGTGGTGGCGCACGCTTGTAATCCCCGCGCTTGGGAGGCTGAGACAGGAGGATCGCACAGGTTCGAAGCCAGCCTCAGCTACTTAGTGAGGCTCTCAGCAACTTAGTGAGACCCTGCTTCCAAATAAAGTATAAAATAGGTCTGGGAGTATAGCCCAGAGGTAGAAAGCCCCTGGGTTCCACCCCAGTATCACCAAAAAAAAAAAAAAAAAAGAAAGAAAGAAATGAGGAAGCTGTGTGTGGTGGCGCACACTTGTAATCCCAGCATTCAGGAGGCTGAGACCAGAGGATCATGGTTCACGGACAGCCTCAGCTACTTAGTGAGGCCCTCCGCAACTCAGTGAGACCCTGTCTCAAAATAAAGAATGAAAAAATAGGGCCGGGGGTGTAGCTTGGAGGTCAAAAGCCCCTGGGTTCCATCCCCAGATCCACAAAAAAAGCCCCAACAAACCCAACAAAACACACACACACACACACACACACACACACTAACATTTTTTTTTGCGGTATTGGGGATGGAACCCAGGAACATTCTACCTCTGGGCTACACCTCTAGCCCTATTTTTTATTCTTAATTTTAAAACGGTCTCACTGAGTTGCAAAGGGCCTCAGTAGCTGAACCGTGCTTCCCGTCTCAGCCTCCTGAATGCTGGGATTCCAGGCGTGCGCCACCACACTCGGCTCACACACTAACATTTCACAAGTATTAGGCTCAGTGCAGCCAGCAGCCTACTCACCGCAGTAGACGCAGAGCAAGAGGATGGCCTCCCTGCTGTGAACAGCAGCTGCCACCTGTGGCTTACTCCTGGAGGCTGAAAAGCCACCCTGGGGCAACCTCTCACCAAGGACTGGTCCTGTTAGAAGGGCTGAGGAAGCCGGGCGCGGTGGCGCACGCTTGTCATCCCCGCGCTGGGGAGGCGGAGACAGGAGGATCGCGCAGGTTCAAAGCCAGCCGCGCGCTGGCTTAGGAGACCCTGTTTCCAAATAAAAATGTAAAAATAGGTCTGGGAGTGTAGCCTGGAGGTAGAAGGGCTTCCAGGAACCCCAGTACCACCAAAAAAAAAAAAAAAAAAGGTCTGAGGAAATGAAGAGATTGCAGGCCACCCAACTAACAACCCAGACGTCAGCCTTGAGACTGTCCACCGTAAACCGAGAGTGACGATGGGTCAGCAGGACCCGCCCATGGACGTCTTTAACACTGCTTACTCTAGCAGGTCGGGCTTGGTGGGCCGCCTCGAGCAGGGCCAGACTGGGAGCTTCTCACCCAGGGGAGCAGCTGGATACGCGTGGCCATGGCACAGCAGGGAGGGGCTGGAGCTCAAGCTTTGCTGCCTGGAGCACGAGCCCCAAAGGCGGAGCTAATGCCGTGACAAGAGCTCTCAGACTGCCCCAAAGAGGCAGCTCAGAATTACGTTGTGTGCGCAGCACAACCCAAAGGTGAACGGGAGCCCACGGTTAAACACAACGGGAGCACAGCCGTTGGACCGCTTAGCAAGTGTTTATTTATTTTTTTTTTTCTTTCCTGGGAATGGAACCCAGGGGCTTTATATCTCCAAGCTATATCCTCAGGTCTGTTTGTCTATTTTTAATTCTTTCTTTTTCTTTCTTTCTTTCTTTCTTCCTTTCTTTCCCTCCCTTCCTTCCTTCTTTCTTTTTGGTGGTACTAGGGTGGAACCCAGAGGCTTTCTATCTCCAGGCTATACTCCCAGACCTATTTTATACTTTATTTGGAAACAGGGTGTCACTAAGTGGCCGAGAGCCTCACTAAGTAGCTGAGGCTGGCTTCGAACCCGTGTGATCCTCCTGTCTCAGCCTCCCAAGCGCGGGGATTACAAGCGTGCACGACCACACCGGGCTTTTTATTCTTTATTTTGAAACAGGGTCTCACAGCCGGGCGTGGTGGCACACACTTGTCATCCCCGCGCTTGGGAGGCAGAGACAGGAGGATCGCGCAGGTTCGAAGCCAGCCGTGCGCGCTGGCTTAGGAGACCCTGTTTCCAAAATGAAAATGTAAAAAATAGGTCTGGGAGTGTAGCCCGGAGGTACAAGGGCTTCCAGGAACCCCAATGCCACCAAAAAAAAGAAAAAAAAGGAACAGGGTCTCACAAAGTTGCAGAAGGCCTCACTAGCTGAGGCTGGCCGTAAACCTGAGATCCTCCTGTCTCCGCCTCCCCAGCGCGGGGATTACAAGCGTGCGCCACCACGCCCGGCGATAGCAAGTGAATTTTAATGAGACACACACGTTGCAGGTAACCTCAGGTACTTGCTTGTTTTGGTAGATGCCTCCCCAGGGTGGGTTTAAGCCCGAACAAAAATGCTTCAGAAATAAAAGTTCTCTTGCAGGAACTGGTTTCAAACTACAGGTTCCCCTTTCTGAAGCAGAGAGACACTGGACTCCGTTATTGAAGTGACTCAACCCATGAGCAAGGCATGGAACATCTAGTGGAGACCGCAGGTATCCTGGGATTCCAGTCTACCAGGAAATGGAAAAGATAGGTCATACTTTCTGTGGTGGGAGGATCCTGGGAACTGAACCCAAGGGCATTCTATCTCCAAGCTATACCCTTAGACCTATCTTTAGTCATATTTTGAAACAGGGTCTCACTAAATTGCAGAGGGTCTTAGTCAACGCTGGCTGTGAACTTGTGATCTTCCTGTCTCAGCCTCTTAAATACTACAATTACAAGCATGAACCACCATGCTCAGGTCTGATCAGTCTTTAAAGAAATCAATGGCCAGGCTGGGCGTGATGGTGCATGCTTGTAATCCCAGCATTTGGGAGGTGGATACTGGAGGATCACGGTTCGTGGACAGCCTCAGTTACTTGGTGAGGCCCTTCGCAACTCAGTGAGACCCTGTTTCAAAAATAGAAAGACTAGCTGGGCATGGTGGAGCACGCTTGTAATCCCTGGCTTGGGTGGAGACAGGAGGATCGCTCTGGTTCGGAGCCAGCCTCGCTGGCTTAAGAGACCCTGTTTCCAAATAAAAATATAAAAATAGGTGTCTGGGCCGGGCGTGATGGCGCACGCTTGTAATCCCCGCGCTTGGGAGGCTGAGACAGGAGGATTGCACAGGTTCGAAGCCAGCCTCAGCTACTTAGTGAGGCTTTCAGCAACTTAGTGAGACCCTGTTTCCAAATAAAATATAAAATGGGTCTGGGAGTATAGCCCGGAGGTAGGAAGCCTCTGGGTTTCACCCCCAGTACCACCAAAATAAATAAATAAATAAATAAATAAATAAATAAATAAATAAATAAATAAATAAATATAGGTGTCTGGGAGTGTAGCCCGGAGGTAGAAGGGCTTCCAGGAACCCCAATACCACAAAAAAAAAAAAAAAAAAAAAGACTAAAAACTAGGGCTGGGGTGTAGCTTGGAGGTACAGTGCCCCTGGGTCCCATTCCCAGTACTGCAAAAAAAAAAAAAAGCAGTAATAGCTGGGTGTGGTAGCACAGACATGTAATTCTAGTACTTGGGAGGCTGAGATGGGGATCGCAGACTCAAGGACAGCCTCTGCAAGCAGTGAAACTCTCATTAGCCTAGTGATGAGTCTATCTCTCCTTCAAAATAAAAAATAAAATAGGGCTGGATGTGGCTTGACAGTAAAATGCCTTGGAGCTCAATCTAAGAAAGAAAGAAAGAGAAAAGGAAAGAGAAAAAAAAAGGAAATGGCTAGATTATGTCAAGAAACTCAGTGGTCAGGCGTGGTGTGGGATTACGCTTGTAATCCCAGCATTCAGGAGGCTGAGACAGGACGATCGTGGTTCAAGGACAGCCTCAGCTACTTAGGCCCTTTGCAACTCAGGGAGTCCCAGTTTCAAAATAAAGAATATAAAATAGGGCCGGGAGTATAGTGTAGCACAGAGCTAGAATGTCTCTGGGTTCAATCCCCATTTCCTCCTAAACAAAACTCATAATGCAGTAAGATGTAGCCACTTGCTTCTTCTCTGAGAAATGGACCCCAGAAGTGGGCTTAAATCTAAGGGAGGCTTTTCCTGGTGTTGTGGGGAAAGTATGTGAATGTAGCAGGAAATCACATACTCTTTGTGAAGTCCTGCAACTATTAATTGCTGTTATGAGAATGCTTTCAGGGCTCTGTGAAGGCAGGAATCGCCTTTCTATCTCGTCCAGTCTGTGGACCGGGTAGGTCCTGCTCAAAACACGAAGGGTCAGGAACCTGACGAGCAGCTAGGGAGAGGTGGGAAGGCCCCGGATGTGCCTCTCACCACTCGCATCCCTGAAACTTGCCGGGGAGAGACCCTGGCCCATGACAGCTGGACTGACGAGCCCTGAGACGAGCGTGGTGGCGCAGGCCTGTAATCTTGTTATTAGGAGGCTGTGACAAAAGGATCGCAGGTTTGAGGACAGCCTCAGCATGTACTGACTCTCAGCAATGAAGTGACATTCTGTTTCAAAATAAAAAAAATATAGGGCTGGGGCTGTAGCTCAGAAGTCAAATGCTCTGGGTCAATCCCAGTATGGGGAGGGGATTGGGAGGGAGAAGAGAAAGTGAGAATGTCCTGGAGACAGAGCGAAAGCCCTTCATGAACAACCCCATCCCCACATGGGACCTAAATTGCTTGTTTTAACAAGATGAACGCTTTATTGATTACTGTCTTTTTCTTTTCTTTTTTTTTTTTTGGTGGTACTGGGGTTCCTGGAAACTCTTCTACCTCCAGGCTACACTCCCAAACCTACTTTATACTTTTTTAAAATTTGGAAACAGGGTCTCTTAAGCCAGCACGGCTGGATTTGAACCTGTGTGATCCTCCAGTCTCTGCCTCCCAAGCGTGGGGATGACAAGCGTGCGCCACCACGCCCGGCCCTGTCTTTTTCTTCTTCACTCTCCAGGCTGGAGGGACAGTAGTGTGGTTAGAATGGCCCAGACCTTGACATCTTTGACCTGTGCAGCTGACTGCAGGGTCTGTCTTCCAGAAGCCTCCACAAATTTAGCGAAGCTCTCAGTAACCCAGAGAGACCCTGTTTCCAAATAAGAAATAAAATTGGCCTGGGAGCGTAGCTTGGAGGCAGACTACCTCTGGGTTCAATCCCTAGTACCAAAATAAATGAATAAATAAAGCCTAAAAACACTCATAGATGGAAAGTTACCTAGTTAATTTGTTAAAGCAAAAATGTTTTATACCTTCAAAATTTAGGAATTACATTATTTCCTTTTTAAGTGGAACTCTCCTCCTTTTAAAAAAAATTTTTTTTTTTTTTTGGTACTGGGGATTGAACCCAGAAACAGTCTACTACTGAGCTACACTCTAAGGTCTTTTTTTTTTTTTTTTTTTTTTTTTTTTTTGCGGGTCTGGGGATGGAACCCAGAGGCATTTGACCTCTGAGCTACACCCCCTGCCCAATTTTTTAATTTATTTTGAAACAGGCTCTCACTGAGTTGCGGAGGGCCTCACTAAGTAGCTAAGGCTGGCCATGAACCACGATCCTCCTGTCTCAGTCTCCCAAATGCTGGGATTACAAGTGTGCCGCATCACACCTGGCTCCTAGTAACTTATTATTATTATTATTATTATTTTTTTTTTTGTGGTACTGAGGATTGAACCCAGGGGCATTCTATCTCTGAGCTATACCCCCAGTCCTATTTTTCATTTTGAAACAGGGTCTCAATAAGTTGTGAAGGGCCTCACTAAGTAGCCAAGGCTGGCCTCGAACCTGTGATTCTCCTATCTCAGTCTCCCAACTACTGAAATTAAAGGCGTGTGCTACCACGCCTGGCTCAGTAACATATTTTAAATCATTTGAATAAGTCGATAGATAAAGTAACTTATCACTGTATTTATTATTTTTTATAAAACGCATTTGCAGAAATGTTTACTCAGACACGGGTGCTACAAAAATAAATATACAACAAATATACATGTTTACATATGTTACTCATAACAAATACATATTTACAAGTTCAAAAGGTCTAAAACTGCAGACTGTTTTTTCCATGATTCTCACATGTCTGAGAAGTGGGGAAATACAAGCATACACACAGCACGCACACACACCACACGCCATTTAGATTTCTGCTTTCAAAACAGTAGACGATGAACAAAGTCAGTCTGCGGGTGTTTGCAGTGCAGTTAGGCTTACTGTTTTCCTTTATGGCCACTATATTCATAACTGATTCAAATTTCATTGTACCTTGTTCTCTCAGCACACATTTCTTACAGTATAGATAAAAATTCTCTTCAATAGAAAGGCTTTCGGAAGAAGTAAAATTAAATTTAAAAAAGTCACTTCATTTGAAAGCCAACCAAAAACTTATTTATTAAATATAGATATCTAAAAGGAGTTTAAATCAGTGAAAACTAGTAGTTGGATTAGAAAACATCAAGAGTATGGAAGAAAGACACTGTAACTTCTGTTTGATGTATTCAGGTAATTTTTCATTTTCTCCATACCTAAGTGAAGAAGAAGAAAAAGACGAAAACGTAATCTAGTCACTTGTTCTTGTAAAAGTGCCAAAGCGCACGTTTTTCAGTAATTAGTAAGCGATAAGAAGCATTTCAAGAAAAATTACATGTAATTATTTATGACAGTAGTTATCTACATCACGTGACAAACACTTGATTTGTTAAAAAAATAACAATTTTTAGATAAAAGCTTTAACTGACTTTCTAATTGCTAAAGCAAGCTGTAAATCTGGATTCCTCATTCAAGGCCCTAATTCTGAAGGAAATACTATATTAAACACATTATGAATAATTTCTATTAAAAGGTGGCAATTTTCAAATGACCATACCAGGTGAAATCTCAACACGGGTCTGGTGCATCCTTCCACTTCTTGGAGAATTTGAAAGTGCCTTTATTTTTTTATTTTTTTCGGTACTGAACCCAGGGGCATTCTACCTCCGAACTACATCCTCTAGCCCTATTTTATTCCTTATTTTGAAACAGGGTCTCACTAAGTGGCAGAGGCCTCACTAAGTTAGCTGAGGCTGGCCACGAACCTGTGATCCTCCTTCTCAGCCTCCCAAGCACTGGGATTATAAGTGTGTGCCACCACGCCCGGCCTGGAAGTGCTTCCCCTGCACCATCGCCGTCTGGGGTGGGGGAGAGTAGTTCTTCATGTGCTGTTCTCCATATATATACATTTGACAGAAAAGTGAGTGGGCAGGCACGTGCAAACCCTGTCTGCTAAGTACGTCTACCATCACGGGTGCTTCTCATGCAAGAGCGTGCGCACTGGCACTCCTGGACCCCGCCTCGCTTTCATGAGTCAGCTTAGAGATGGAAAGTCAAACTGTTTTTTGTTTTTGCTATTACCAGATCGCTTACTTCTGGCCCGATGCCCACACACGTACTCAGAGAGTGGTTATAGAGGCCCCTACTATCTGCAGGGATTGGCTCAAGCAGGTCAGCTCACCTCATCATTTGGCCATGTGGCGATGAATAGCTGATAGAAGACACGCCCGCCTGGACGACCAGCTGTGACCCATCGTTAAACTGAACCCACACGGCTCCACTAGTTAACTAGAAAAAGCACAGGCACACAGCGGTGGATTTTAAGTTTTAAAAAGGTATTCACTGCAATATAACAAGTTCTTTAAACAATTAAAAATCAACTCTAGTAAGGACAAATTTAGTGCTATAATAGTGTTAGCACTGAGAAAGTATAGGACAATATTCCTATATTTCCCGGATTATTCCTGTATTATCTAAGGCACTATAATATTAAAATCCTTCTTTTTTGGGGCATTGAACCTAAGGTTCAATACCTCTGAGTTATACCACCCGACACTTTTTATTTTGAATCAGTGTCTTGCTAAGTTGCTGAGGCTGGCCTTGAACCTATGATCCTCCTATCGCAGCCTTCCAAGTACTGGGATTATAAACATGTGCTACCATGCCCAGCTTGTTACAATTCATTTTTTTTCCCCTCTGTACTGGGGATGTAGCCCAAAGGCATTCTACTTCCGAGCTACACCCCCGGCCCTATTTCTTATTCTTTACTTTGAAACAAGGTCTCACTGAGTTGCAGAGGGCCTCACTAAGTAGCCGAGGCTGTCCGCGAACCACGATCCTCCTGCCTCAGCCTCCCGAAGGCTGAGATTCCAAGCGTGAGCCACCAGGCCCAGCACAATTATTTTTAATGAATCCTGTGTTCTAATTTCCGTATGGCATCTAAGTGCTCCCTGCCATTCTGCAGCATTTCTCACCAAGAAGGAAGGGACTTAGGAAATCACCACAGCAGCTCTTTCTAAGGCCACAAGACTTCTGTCCAAGAATGTTACATCTCAGCCTGTGAAACTTCTATTAGTGATTTAAGAAAAGGACCCTGGACTCAAAAGAGAGGGCTTACATCCACATTCTGACCACTTTTAAGTAGTGCAGACTTGTATGAGTCCATCTACCATACAAATCATAATTTTACCAACTTCAGAAGCATCATTTTTATTAGGCTATTTTGGGACACAAACTAGACTATGTACGTGAAAAATCTGATCCCGCAGCAGGAACTCCACAGCTGTTTCTTGCCCCGTAACACAGCAGGGTGCATCCCACCCACCGACAGGCAAAAGTACCCCTGCCAGGCCCGTCGCGAGGCTTCAAGCTTCTTATCAGACACAGGGGCTCACATCCACAGGAAACGTCACTAAATCTGAAACTCAACTTTGACTAACTTTAAATAAGGAAAGCTTTCTTCTTTTTGCCAAATCCGAGTCACTCTAGTTGCACAGAACACAAAGTTCTAGAGTGACAACATCTTGGACATTGTTCTGTATTCTTCACAAGTAGCTATGGCCATCACCTCTACTTTAAACATAATCGCCTGGCAACCTGTTATCAATAATAGTTTTCCAATGGTACAAAGAAATGTTAAAAATTTAACAACATAATGTAAAAAAATACATAAACTTTATGGTAAAGAGAATCATTAAAATAATTTACATTTTAAGTAACTGTCTAATCATTATGAAAATTAAAGAAATTCATACTGAAAAAATTCACTTTTTAGAAACTTCTCACCTGGGTTGCCCAACCAACATTTTTCACAAAAACAGATTTCAAAAGTTGTGCTGACGTAGGAAGGCAATCCTTAAGACTATTAGAAGAGATGTTTGTTCCTGGAGCTGCCGTAGGATGGCCAAGTCCTTCTTCAGGGGCAACTACCTACAAACAGTAAAAGGGTAGAAAGAGATTTCTTAGTGTCTTATAAGCAAAAGTAATTAAAGAAAACTACTGCTATCTCATTATCTTAATTACTTAAACAAAAATTTTTATTTTATTATTTTGTGGTACCAGGGATTGAACCCAGGGGGAGTCTACCTCTAAGCTACACCCTTAGCCCTATGTTTTATTCTTTGAGACAGGGCCTCACTTAATCGCTGAAGCTGGCTGCAAATCTGTGATCCTCTTGTCTCAGCCTCCTAAGTACAGGGATTACAAGTGTGCACGAACAAGCCCAGCACAAAAATTTTTAAATTAAGCTGGGTGTGATGGTGCATGCTTGTAATCTCAGTACTTGGGGGAGGCTGAGACAGGAGGATCATGGTTCGCAGACAGCCTCAGCTACTTAGTGAGGTCCTTTGCAATAAAGTGCGACCCTGTTTCAAAATAAAGAGAATAAATAATAGGGCTGGAGGTGTAGACTGGAGGTAGAATGCCCCTGGGTTCCACACACACACACTTCCCTTACCCTTTAATTTCTTTTTGGTAGTGAGAATAAGCCCAGGAGAGCTCTATCACTGAGCCAAACCCCAGCCGTTTTCACTTTATTTTTTGGTTCTGGGATTAAACCCAGGGACGCCTACCCCTTAGCTATATTCTTACTCTTTTTTCTTTTGAAACAGGGTCTTGCTAAGTTGCTGAGGCTGGCCTCAAACCTGAGACCCTGCCTTAGACTCTCAAATACTGGGATTATAGTGATACAGCAACGTGTGCTCGGCCTTTTTTACTTTTTATCTTGAAACAGGGTCTCAGTAAGCTCTAATGTCCTGGCTTTGAATCTGCAGTCCTCTGGTCTCAGCCTCCCAAGTACAGGGATCCAGGCACGTGGCACCGCGCCTGGCTGAGTTTGTATTCTATATGAAGACATCAGGCAAAGCCTGAAGGGTTTCATGTACAGAAGCGACCTCCATTTCCCTCACAGGAGGATGCGGTGCTGGCGCCGGGGGTGGGGAGGCAGCGGTGTTGGTGACCAGCCCGCTCAGCGGGGGCCCGTCTTTCATCGGGTAGGTGGGATCCACAGAAGGAGGTGAAGCCACAGGCGAACTAGTATTTCCAGGTTTTCTGAAAGACATGTCCAAATGTATCCTTTAAAGCTCTCAACATATAGAGGACTAAAGGATGTTTATAAAACATATGCTGCTACTTTCTAACATAGCACACATTTTAGCCATATTTGAAATCTCCAAACATTTACCTTCCTACAATTATCGGGAAGAAGTGAGCACTTCTGCTTTTCTCCTCCTCTTCTGAAATGACAGATTCCAGTGCTAAACAAATACGATGCCCCTGTTTTAAAGAGAGTGCTGTGTATCAATTTACTTCTTCTATATAATTTTAATTATTATTACTTGGTAGACAAACCTTTGAGTAGGTGTGTACCTCATTAGCATGGTCCATATATAGTTTTATTTCGTCTTTCAAACTAACAACTTCATTTTCATTTTTTAAAGTATAAGATTTCCCAGTCTTTTCAATCACTTGTATGAAATCTACGGTTTTGTGTATTTTTGCACCTAGAAAATAAGAATCAAACTAATTTTATTCAATATTTCTAGATTCATTTTATTATCATGAGTATATTTTATACTGAGATTTTATTTTTATTTTTGATGATTAATAAAATAAGACTATCACAGTACTCAATAAATTTAGGCTATCCACTTTTTTTTTAAGTCTGATATATAATTTTATGATATATATATTTAATTGTGGTACTGAGGATTGAAACCAGAGACATTATATCTCCCTGATATACCCCTAGACTAATTTTATTTCTTATTTGAAAACACGTTCTTGCTAGGTTGAGTCTCACTAAGTTGCTGAGGGTGAACCCGCAATCCACCTGTCTCAGCCTCCCAAGTACTGGGATTGCAGGTACGCACCACCATGGTTGGATCTTATGAGAGATATATAAGGCTGGGCCCTGGTGGCGCATGCCTGTAATCCCAGCATTTGGGAGGTGGAGACAGAAGGATCGCGATTCGCAGACAGCCTCAGTGACTTAGTGTGGCCCTTTGTAACTCAGTGAGACCCTGTTTCAAAATAAAGAATAAAAAATAGGGCTGGTGGTGTAGCTTGAATGTAGAATGTCCCTGGGTTCCATCACTAGTACCACGAAATAAATAAATAAATAAATAAATAAAAATACCTTTTTTTGTGTGTGGTACTGGGGATAGAACCCAGCGGCATTCTACCTCTGAGCTATATATAAATAATTTTTGGTTAAAATGACTTAACAGGTAGTATACTATGCTTGTAATTTATATGTATGGAGAAATATCTATTTTTAAAACTTTCTGTGGTGAATTAAAGGACACACAACACTAAATTACAAACTGGAAAAAAAATACCATTCTGAATAGTACTTACCATCATAAAACCAAACCTCAAAATCAGCACCAGGAGAATTCTCCATCAAGACACATTTAGCGTATCGTGTAAAATAAGTGATTTTGGGAGATTTCGATCTTACAAGCTGTACAAATCTGGAAGCATACTGATATTTTCGCCAGTATTTCTCTAGGGAGAAAAAAATGACCTCATATTACGGAAAAAGGTGTTGACATGTAAGTTTAGCTATTTTGATTTCTTCTTTTTATGGTAGTGGGATGAAACTCAGGGCCACCTACCTCTGAGTTCCACTCCTAGCCCTATTTTATTCTTTTGTTTTGAAACACAACATCTGTTTTGCAGATGGCCCATGTTGCTGTGGCTGCAAACCTGTGATCCTGTCTCAGCCTCCCAAGTACTGGGATTACAAACCTGTGCCACCATTTAAAAAACTAGTGTTGAGCCAGTCATGATGACACATGTCTGTAATCCCAGCATTTGGGAGGCTGAAAGAGGAGGATCAAAGGTTCAAGACCAGTCTCAGCAACTAGCAAAACAAACAAACAAAAAAAATAAAATAAAAAGGGCCAGGAGCATAGCTCAGCGCCAGAATGCCCTTGGATTCAATCCAATGCCTAGTGACAAAAAACAAACAAACAAACAAACAAAACCCAAATCAAAAAACCTAGATACTTTATGTTGTAATTTTTAACATGTATCGAAGTAGATTAGTAACTAAACAAATGCACAAATTATATTTGTGTGACATGTGACTAACGCTCCGGAGTTAGTTTTAAATATTTTCTGTCTCGCTAAATTGCTGAGGCTGGTTTTGAACCTGCAGTCCTCCTGTCTAAGCCTCTCAAGTATGCCACTATGCCCACCTTAGTTTTTACTTTAAATAATTAAGTAAAGTAACTCAGGAACTAGCGAGACCCTGTAGGTCCAAGTCCTCTAGGTTCAGCCCCCAGTAATTCCCCTAAATAAAAATAAAAGGTACCATTATAACAGAATATAAATAGCAAACACTGCATTAATAAGACACACCAAAATCTGACCAGATACAAGAACATACCTGTAGCACGACTAACTCCAAGATATTAACAACCCCGCATACTCACAAAGACTTTAAGTGTATGAGAAGCTGCTTTCAATGAAAGTTACTTCCCCATAAGTTTACATACCTGGTAAACTGTCAAAAGTGTACCTACTGATGTTGTCAGTAGGTAGAGGAGGTCTATCAGTAAGAGGAAAGCCTCTTCCATCGTTTGGATAATAAATAGTGATCTGCCAAAAAATTTTAAGATTTCATATTATATGCCATTGAATAAAGGCACGGCATTTGTTAACAAAAAGTATAAAAAGATTAAAATATATTAAATATTATTTTATAGAAAAATAACACACTCTCTAAAAATCTTTGTTTTTCAACTTAAACCAATTATTTCAGATTTTGTTACCAGTTACGACTATTTTTATTTATTTCTTGTGGTGCGAGGGATTGAAGCAAGGACCTCACACATGCTAGGCAAGCACTCTAACATCATGCTTCAGCCTAACCCTACAATTATTTCTAAGACCATACTAATTTATGAAGTAGATATGAAACTTCATTTTAGCTCTGGATTCCAGAGACACCATTATATCAGAAAAACTGGCTTAAGCAAATTTTTAAGATCTCCTTGTAAATACTGAGACGCTAAATGCATATATGACAGTTTTAAGATGCAAGAAGAAAATTCCACGTCACCATATTCCCATCACTAGATATCTGCAGCACTTCCTTCACGTATTCTTGAGACGCGTGCTCCTTTAGAAGCTCCACACACACCTCTTCTGAATCAAGTATGCTCACCTGAGGAAAACACAAAGTCAACAAAAGCGTCCGTGTTCACTAGGACATCTGACAAACATGATACTGAAAAGTACTTAACCATGGCAGAAATAAAAGTCAAAGTCAGAACCAACAGCAGCTCCAGTCTAGGAGCCAAGACCAGGGGATTCGTGAGCACTGGGAGCTGAGCCTTAAGGGCGGCGGCAAGACTGGATAATGAGGAGTGAAAGGAGAAATGGGAGCAGAGGGAGCAGAGGGAGGGAACAAAGACTGAAACACAACACCTGTCACACACAGCAGGGCGGGGAGGGCAAGGGACAAACCGGGAAGACCAGGCCCTGCTTCGCAGGCCATTTCAACCCCACATTTAAACACGCAGCGTCCTCCTCTTCAGATCACTTCAGCTGTTAAAATAAGTTATATTCCCCCATTCACCTTTTTGATTTGGGCTCGAATTAAATGCAGGATATAAAATATTGATTTACCAATTGGAATTGTGAATAAAGTAACATTTTAAACTATTGTTAGGATATAATGATATAGCCAATATTATTGTGTGTGTGGTGCTGGGGATTGAACCCAGGGGCATTTTACCTTTGAGCTACATACACAGCACTATTTTATTATTTTTTAAAAATAAGTTGCTGAGGCTGATTTCAAACCTGTGATCCTCCTGTCTTTAGCCCCCAAGTACTGGGATTACAGGCATGCACCGCCAAGCCCAGCTTGACATTGCCAATATTATGTTTAAATGTCTTACATTCAAATATTTTAAGTCAATATCTAAAATTCAAAACTTATCAGTAATTAATTCACCATCCATAAAAAGCTAGAAAGAAACAGCTGTATTTGCATGAATACCCTACTTTCTCTCTCTCTCTCTCTCTCTCTCTCTCTCTCTCTCTCTCTCTCTCTCTCTCTCTACTGGGGATAAAACCCAAGGGCATTCTACCTCTGAGCTACACGCCCAGCCGTTTTTTATTCTTTATTTGAAAACAGGGTCTCACTGAGTTGCAAAGGGCCTCACTAAGTAGCTGAGCTGGCCACGAACCGTGATCCTCCTGTCCCTGCCTCCCAAATGCTGGGATTACAAGCATGCCACCATGCCCAACTTCCAAACATTTTCTTTATTTTTTGCAGTACTGAGGATTGCACTCAGAGGCAGACTACCACTGAGCTACACGCCTAGCCCTACTTATTATTCTTTATTGTGAAACAAGGTCTGCCTACATTGCAGAGGGCCTCACTAACAGCTGAGGCAGGTGGTGAACCTGTAATCCTCTTGTCACAGCCTCCCAAGTACTGGGATTACAAATCTTTGTTTTTGTTTTGTTTTGGCGGTACTGGGAATGAACCCAGCAGCATTGTACCTCTGAGCTACACCCCCAGCCCTACTTTTTAGTCTTTTTATTTTTGAAACAGCATCTCACTGGGTTGCAAAGGGCCGCACTAAGTAGCTGAGGCTGTCCTTGAACCATAATTCTCCAGTCTCCTCCCAAATGCTGGGATTACAAGCTTGCGCCACCTTGCCCAGACTTTTTTCTCTTTAAATAAGTTTATCATGTACACATCTCAAAGTCCAGGGACATTACAGGGAACTAAAAATTATGTTTACAAAAATTTTATTCTAATTAAAAAGAAGTACTGAATAGCTTAGCAGAACAATACTTACCACGGCCTTCTTGGTTTTTTGTCTGATCGGCTTTAATCTATGAGCGATCAAAGGAGATGTCATGCTTCGTAATGTAGGCTTCTGATAAGCCAGCGCTGACTCTACGCCCCGACGCTTGCTTTGTGCAGGAGGACCGACGCCAAACACAGGTGCTTCCTGCTGCGCTGGCTCAGGCTTGCTGTGAAGCTCAGGCCTGCACCTCGGGGGGCTCGGCTGTCTGGCAGGGTGGACCCCGCCAGCGCCAGCGGCTTGGGAGTTCTCGCCTCCTCTCCCACCCCAGGCCGCCCTCGAGGAGGCCTGAAGATGTGGAGGGACCGGGAAGTCTCCCTCTGGGCCGGTGCTGAGCTCAGTGGTTTCTCCTAAATGAGCTAGAATGTCAACAGTGGAAAAGCAGTTCAGTAAACAAACAAAAAGCCACATGTATACAGAAATAGCACTCAAAATTATTTCAATTAAAATAATAGTTTTAATTTACCAGCCTTTACTTCCATGTGTACTGTATTTATTTAGACTGAAGGTGAATATAAAATTTAAAAGCTTGGTTTAATAAAACACCCCCCCAAAAATACCCAAAACAAAATAATAGTGCACTATATTCAGAATTTTTGCTCATAAATATCTCTAACTGCTCCTGCCAAAGGGAATGGTGGTGTAAATATGTGAGATGGATAGATCTATTAATTTTTTCCTATCAAAACAACCATTTTATTATATATATCTTATGACATTATTATACTGCTTTAATATGCACAATGAAATTCTATGGCAAAAAAAGTACCTAGTTTTCTTTCTTTCTTTCTTTCTTTTTTTGCGGGTCTGAGGGTGGAACCCAAGGGCAGTCTACCTCTGAGCTACACCCCCTGCCCTATTTTTTATTCTTTATTTGGAAACCGGGTCTCACTGAGTTGCAGAGGGCCTCACTAAGTAGCTGAGGTTGTCCACCAACTGCGATCCTCCGGTCTCAGCCTCCCGAATGCTGGTATTATAAGCGTGCGCCACCATACCCGGCCCTAATTTTCTTTTCTTTTTAAATTTTTGTTGGTATTTGGGGTTCAAGGGTTGAACCCTTAGCACAATTTTATTTTTTAATTTGAAACAAGGTCTCACTAAATTATTGTGGGTAGGCTTGAACCTATAATCCTCCTGTCTCAGCCTTCTAAGTACTGGGATTACATGCATGCGCCACCATGCCTCGCGCTTAATTTCTAACTAAGGAGCACTCTAATATATGACGTAAAAAGATGCTAACTTTAAAAGGATATTTTAAGTCAGATCACAAATAGATACTACCAGAAAATGAGTTTTTCACTTAAGGCAAAGTCTAGCCACTGTGGGATAAACTAATTGTAAAGTAAGCCAACGTTCCAACAAGAGCAGATTTGATCAGAGCTCCCAGATATGGGAACGTGCTCTCTAAGCTAACAGCTGTCTATTCAATCTTTCCTTAGAAAATATGCAACTACAATCAAAAGCTGTATGAATATCTTCAGTATTATATTTAATATATACATGTCTTTTGGTACTGGGGATAGAACCCAGGGGCATTCTACCTCCAAGTTAAATCCCCAACCCTATTTTTTAAATTCTTTTTTTTTTTTTTTTTTTGGTGGTACTGGTGATAGAACCCAGGAGCGAGCGAGTCCGCCCGCCCGCCCTTCCTTCCTTCCTTCCTTTCTTTCGTGGTACCAGAGGTGGAACCCAGAGGCTTTCTACCTCCGGGCTATACTCCCAGACCCATTTTATATTTTATTTGGACACAGGGTCTCACTAAGTTGCTGAGAGCCTCACTAAGTAGCTGAGGCTGGCTTCGAACCTGCACAAACCTCCTGTCTCAGCCTCCCAAGCGCACGGGGATTACAAGCATGCACCACCATGGCCGGCACCCAGGGGCTTTTCTACCTCTGGGCTATACTCCCAGACCTATTTTATATTTTACTTGGAAACAGGGTCTCGTTAAGTTGACGAGAGTCTCACTAAGTAGCTGAGGCTGGCTTTGAACCTGTGCGATCCTCTGCCTCAGCCTCCCAAGTGCAGGGATTACAAGTGTGCCCTACCACACCCGGCCTATTCTTTATTTTGAAATGGGGTCTCACTAAGCAGCAGAGGGCCTCTGTAAATAGCTAAGGCTGGATAAGAACCTGTGATCTTCCTGTCTCAGCCTCCCAGTTACTGGGATTACAAGAATGAGCTGCCATGTCCGGCTTGTGTCCATATTTTTAAAAAGTTCTTATGAATATTATCAAGTTAGACTTTATATGGTTTTATAGTTTACATGGGGATATTATATAAAATTGTAATGTTTTACTACTAAAGTCTGAAAGGTTTTTTTGGGAAATGGAGGTGGAACCCAGGGGCATTCTACCTCCCAGCTATATCCCCAGCTCTATTTTTTATTCTTTATTTTGAAACAGGGCCTAAGTTTTAGAGGGCTTCACTAAGTAGCTGAGGCTGGCCACAAATCTGTGATTCTCCCATCTAAGCCTCCCAAGCCCTTGATTTACAAGTGTGTGGCACCTTACCTGGCTACAGATTTTTTTCTTAAGTGGCTTTACAGGGCTTCTCCTCCTCTCCAACACTCATGATAAAAACCTACTCTGTAGCAAACAAAATATATCGCTGGGCTTGGTGCCGCATGTGTGAAATCCCAGTCCAAGAGGAGTGCAAGTTCCAGGCCAGCCTCAGAAACTTAGCCAGGACCCCAGCAACTTCTTATGACCCAGCTTAAAAATAAAAACAGGGCTGCGGTATAGCTTGCAGGTATGCCCCTGGGTTCAATCCCCAGCACACACACAAAATCATAAACAGATTAATTACAGCCATATTGTGCAGTCTTTTGTCTGTGAGGTAATACAATACTTAGTAAAAAACGATCTCCTCCTCCCTGTATGTTATTTTAAAATTCTCTTTATTCCATCATTACTTCCCATCCCACCTTCTGTTTATCTGTTATGTTCACTATTGAGAAATGTTTAACCCATCAAAGCCCAGATTTTCAATTCTGTGGCTAGTGCACCTTAACACAGGTGCATTAAAATAGGCTGAAAATGATAATCTAGAGTTTATATGTCCTTATATATTTTTCATATGTGTGTGTGTGTGTAAATCACATACATATATATTTCTAATGCTCTAATCATCCACTTATTACCTTTTTAAAAACAACAACAACAACAACAACAACAACAACAACAAAGAACTCTATAAACATATTTCAAAAGTTGACCATAAGTGATACATTTAAGTTTTTATTTTTATTTTTTGCAGGTCTGGTGATGGAACCCAGGGGCATTCGACCTTCGCGCTCCACCTCCTGCCCTATTTTTTATTCTGTATTTGAAACTGGGTTTCACTAAGTTGTGGAGGGCCTAAGTAGCTGAGGCTGGCTGCGAACCACAATCCTCCGGTCTCAGCCTCCCGAATGCGGGGATGACAAGCGTGTGCCACCATGCCCGGCTCCACATTTAAGTTTTTATAGCTTAAGTTTTTATGGGTGTCCCATGTTTGGGTCTATGGGATTTAATGAGTTAAGTTTCACCCTCTCCTTCTATAAATTAAAGGCTATGGATGACAATAGCTACTTACAAATATTTAGGGTTTGTTTAGTGGCTGTGTTTCAGTGTGAGAGCTTACAAGCAGACACAAAGTCCCTATCAGCTTCTACTTATAAGTCAGGTTAACCATCTTTTATTATTTTATGGACACCGATAGTAGGTGCTTTTTATAGAGAGGCCGCAAGAAGGGAGGGCTTAAGAGTAAGGCTTGAGCTGGAGTTTTGGCTTCTCTACTTAATCATTATGTAGCATATAAAAATCATTCAGTGCATTTTCATCTGTAAAAATACTAAGGCTGTCAGGGCTGGGGATGTAGGTGAGGGGCAGAGCACTTGTCTAGTACTCCTGAGGCCCTGGGTTTAATCCTGAGCACCACAAAATCAGAATCAAACAACTGTGAGATAAAAATAGACCTTTAAAAATGATGTAATAGAGGAGTGTCTTCCTCATATGTTCTTTGTGAGTAATCATATATATTGAGTAGTAAGGACAGTAGCTGACTTACACTAAATATCAAAATATGTGGTCTTATTATTATAATATAGCTTTACTGAAATTAATTGAAAAATTTGTATTTTCTTAAGAAAATCCAAATAGAAAACTGTTAAAATGCTTGCTAAGCCTACAAGTTAGAATTTTTTTTAGTATGGGGGAATTGAACCCAGGAGCGTTCTACCTGAGCTCCACGCCCAGCCCTACTTTATTTTACTTGGAAATAAGGTCTCACTAAGTTGCTGAGGTTTTTGCTAAATTGCAGAGGCTGGTCTTGAACCCATGATCCTCCTGTCTCAGTCTCCCAAGTACTGGGATTACAGGCTTGCTCACCAGGTCTGGTTACCAAATTGTTACTTTTTAACTAAATATTCCATTAAAAACTCACCATTCATGTGCAGATTCCCAAACCACTGCTTTACCATTTCAGTCTGAGCTGTCTGGTCTGAACATGGAAAAGGAATATTTTCAGGACAAAGATGATTAGAGCTAAAGAAAAGGAAAAAGAAAATCTCATAAACTAATAAATTACCAGGCAACTCCCCCCCTCTTTTTTGGGTGCTGGGAATCAAACCCCATGCCTTGTACATGCTGAACATGTGTTCTACTACAGAGCTACACCTCAGCCCCGAGGCACTTTTGAAGGCAAAAATGTTGGAAAAGAGAGATTGGAATACTTTAAAATTTTAGAAATAACTATAGAATAAGTGTAGCAATAGTTTAGAAATAACTGTAGAAAACAGTATTTGCAATAGAAACTCGCCTCCAGAATGTATTCCTAGGTCAAAATGTGAGGCATGTGATGGGTTCTATATTATTGTCTTTTATAATTCAAACATAAAAATCACAAGCTCAGACCACAAAAGCTGCTCAGACACTCATTTGTCCATGAGAAGCAGTCAGTAGGCGCCGAGCGCTCGGCCTCAGCTCTGCCCCCTTTGCTCTGTATAGTTATTAGTGTACGCTAGGGCTGACTTGTTAACATGATGCTGTGAGTGAGACAGATTCTCAAGAATATACGCTGTATGCACATTTGTCAATACACACACTTTCAGAAAGCCATCGTTTAAAATGATCACCCCAAATCTCTTCCTAATAAGAAATGAAAATCATAACTGCAAGTGCCTCAGAGGCATGTGTTTACAAGAGGCATTCGTGGTCCTGGCAATGTCCTTCATTTAGACACAGCCTTGTATTTGTGTTAGTATAGTGTTTACTGGAAAAGAAAGTGCTTTTAGTAGAGTTATTCTTACAGTGCGTGGTTGTTATCAGGTCTTTCAAAAGATCCAGAACTATTAGATGCCTTTTCTTTAAATAAATGGAAAACGTTGACGTTGCTGTTTGGGGGTGGGTACGTCTCTTCACTTTCATCTACCCCTGGTCTTCTGGACTTGGAAAGCATTTCCACAGAGTGACACCGTTCCATCGTGTATGTTTTCGCTTGAGAATGACCATTAAAAGTGCTGGATCTATCAGAGGAATGCGCTCTACGAAGGTACCGAGAACGTGGCCTTTCGTCTGCATCTTGGATTACCCTTCCTCTTCCCCCGTTGCTGGTTTCTTGTGCCTGGTTCCCCCACTGAGTACAAAAACTGCTTCCATCTCCCGAAGAAGAAAAGTCACTTGAGTTTTTATTCTTTGGAAATACAGTCATTTTATTTGGCAGTGGCTGACCTATGAAAAGCCGCCTTCTGTCAAGTAAACTACCACTTATACTGGTACCGGAAGAAGCTGTAACTGCGGTAGAAATTGTGGCATGTCCACTGTCGAGTGAGTCCTCTACAGTGCCCACATCTTTACTTCTTGCTGAAGAGTTTCGGGACATAAAAGGATGGTCCAAAATCGAAGACAGACTTAACCGATCTGCTGGATTTCTGCGCAGTAAGTGGTGAATAAGATCCTGGGCCTCCCGTGACAAAAACGTTGGCATCTCATAATCTGCCAGTACGACTTTGTTCAGTGTGTTCTTGACCGTGTCAGTGTCAAACGGTGGCCTCCCGATGAGTAGCGTATAAAACATACAGCCCAAGGACCAGACGTCAGACTCAAGTCCATGCGCACTTCGGGTTGCGATTTCCGGGGAAATGTAATTTGGGGTTCCGCACAGTGTGTAGTGCTTCTCGTGTGGCATCTTCAACTGGGTCGCCAGCCCAAAATCAGCAATCTTGACGTTCATGTTACGAGTCAGTAAGAGGTTGGAAAGCGTGAGGTCCCTGTGTAATATGCCATGGGAGTGAAGGTACAACATCCCCGTGATGATCTGGTGCATGAACTGTCGAGCTGTGACGGCACAAAAGAGAATCAGCAACTGAGAAAACCTGGAAGACTCAGCATTTAGAATTTATAGAACCCAGGTACATGTGCCAGAGAATTGCATTAAAATACTAGCTTGCAGCTTAGTATAAAATACCACTCTCCTGATATTATAATATTTCCTCATTCCCCCTCCCTCTTTTGGTGGTACTGGGGGTGGAACCCAGGGGCTTTCTACCTCCCAGCTACACTCCCAGATCTATTTTATATTTTACTTGGAAACAGGGTCTCACTAAGTTGCCGAGAGCCTCACTAAGTAGCTGAGGCTGGCTTCGAACCTGTGCGATCCTCCTGTCTCAGCCTCCCAAGTGCGGGGATTACAAGCGTGCGCCACCACGCCTGGCTTCCTCATTCCCTTTAAAAAAAATCAGGCCTTTCTTTTAATCTTTTCCCTTCCTGACTGATGAGCTTTCTATATTCAATTAAGAGAAACTAAGTTTTACTGGCAATGGGGAGTGATTAGGGTAACTAAGATAACCAGAATTCCATAATAACTTAAGAAAGATAATTATTTATTTATATTTTTGGTACTGGGATTTGAACCCAGAGGCTTTCTACCTTCAAGATATACCCCCAGTCCTATTTTATTTATTTGGACACAGGGTCTCACTAAGTTTCTAAAAGCCTTGCTACATTGCTAAGGCTGGCTTTGAACCTGTGCTCATCCTGTCTCGGCCTCCCAGGTACTGGGATTACAAGCATGTGCCACCACGCCCAACAAGAAAGGTAATTAACCGTGCAAACAACTCATAAGTCCATATATATATTAATTGTGAGAAAGAAAAAGTTAGCTTTTCTTTGATGACTCTAAACCCTCCCCAAAAGTATTAGCTGTCAATAGGTTGTATATATTCTTTGTTGTGTCGTTTTACCAATTGAACCAGGGGCTATTTGCCTCCGAGCTACACCTCTGTGTCTGGTGGTGCTGGGTATTAAACCCAGGAGCATTCTAACTCTGAGCTATACCCCAAGCCTTACTTTATTTTATATTTGGAAACATATAGTCTTGTTAAATTGATTGATAAAGCCTCACTTGAGTTGCTGAGGCTGGCTGTGAATCTGTGATCCTCTTGTTTCAGCCTTACAAGTACTGGGATTATAGGTGTGAGCCACCATGCCTGGTTTATTTTTTAATTTTGAAGTAAAGTGAAAAAAAAAAAAAAAGGCTGCTGAGAGTCTTGTTAAGTTGGTGAGGCTATATTCAAACCTGGGGTCCTTCTGTCTCAGCCTTGTGAGTACTAGGGATACTAATGTGTGCCACTACATTTGACTAACAGTGAAATTTGGGTCAGAGGACAAGAATGTTTCTATAATTCAAAACATAAGAGCAAATTGTTTTTCAATAGATCTAAATATACAGAAAGGCCAGGTATGGTAGTATACACTTGTAATTCTAGTACTTGGGAGGCTGAAATAGGGGGACTGCAGGTTTGGGATCAACCAGAGCAACTTAGTTTTAGAATAAAAAATAAAATAGAACTGGGGGTATAGCTTGAAGGTAGAATACCCCTGGGTTGTTCAATCCCCAATAATTAACACAGAGTACAGAAAACTAATCAGTACCCATCTTGCTTATCTGCAATTTCAATTAACAGGACAAGATAACATGATAAAATTCATTCGACAATGTATGGACATGATTCTGATTTAAACTGTAAAAATTGGGGAACTTTGAAACTGACCTTGTATTTTATAGTAAGGAATGATTAATCATGATAATAACTTTGTGATTATATATCTTTAAAGTCTGTATTTTATTAAGATCTATACAAAATAGTTATAAATAAAAAGATGTCTATGATTGGTCTCAAAACACTCTAGTGAATCAGAGGATTAAGAAGGATATGGGGCCGGGTGTGGTGGCACATGCTTTAATCCCCACGCTTGGGAGGCTGAGACAGGAGGATCGTACAGGTTCAAAGCCAGCCTTGGCTATTGAGTGAGGCTCTCGGGCAACTTAGTGAGACCCTGTTTCCAAATAAAATATTAAAAATAAATAGGGCTGGGAGTATAGTCCGGAGGTAGAAAGCTCCTGGGTTCCACCCCCAGTACCAAAAAAAAAAAAAAAAAAAGATATGGGCCAGGTGTGGTAGTACATGCCTGGGAATTGAGACAGGAAGATACCAAGTTTGAGGTCAGCAATAGCAATTTAGTGATATTTTAGCAACTTAGCAAAATCCTGTTTCAAAATACAAAGGGCTGGGGTGTGTGGCTTAGAGGTCGAGTGCCCTTGGGTTCAATCCCCTATACACACAATAAAGAAGAGTATGAATGCCAGGCTTGGGGGTCTGCATCTGCAATCCTAGTACTTGGGAGGCTAAGACAGGAGGATTGTAGGTGTGAGGACAGCCTCAAAAACTTAGCGACTCCCTGCTTTAAAATAAAAGTAAAAGGAAAAAAGGGGCGGGAGCTGGGGGCATATTTGGAAGGTAGAATGCCCCCAGGTTCCCTCCTTGATTAAAAAAAAAGCGTACAAAGGACTCCAGAAGTTTTGGAAATTGAGCAACAAGTTCAAAGAAGTTCATGATAATACTCCTATCCATATTCTGTTTTGTTTTTGTTTTTGGTGGTACTAGGGATTGAACCCAGGGGCATTTTACCTCTGAGCTACATCCCTAAGCCTATTTTTTAGTCTTTATTTTGAAACAGGGTTCACTAAGTTGCAGAGGGCCTCACTAAGTAGCTGAGGCTGGCCGTGAACCTGTGATCCTCCTGTCTCAGCCTTCCAAGTGCTGGGATTGCAAGTGTGATCCACCACGGCAGGCTTAAATGGTTTTAAGTGTTATTTGTGCTTGATTTAGAAACTAGTAAATGGCTACCAGAGATTTTATTTAAAATGTTTTAGCTAGCTGGGCATGGTGGCGCATGCTTGTAATTCCAGCATTCGGGAGGCTGAAACCAGAGGATCACAGTTTGCTGACAGTCTCAGCTACTTAGTGAGGCCCTCTCCAACTTAGTGAGACCGTTTCAAAATAAAAAATACAGAGGCAGGGGTGTAGCTCAGAGGTTGAATGTCCTTGGGTTCCATCCCCAGAACCCCCGCCCCCCAAAGTTAAGTTTTAGCTGGATGTGGTGGCATTTGTAATCCTCACATTTAGAAGGCTGAGACAGGACCACAGGTTCGTGGCCAGTCTTAGCTACTTAGTGAGACTACTTCCAAATAAAAATAAAATAGCCAGGTGTGGTGGTGCCTGGTGGCATGGTGGTTCCCCAGGAATGAACGAACATGCACACACACACACGCACACGCACACACACACACGGCTGGGGGGTAGCCCAGAGGCAGAATGTCCCCAGGTTCAATCTCTAGTAAATCCCTAGTACTAACACATACACCCTACACAAATTTTGGGGATAAAAGGAACGTTAATTTCTCACTTCTGCAATAATTGGATTGTTTATACGAAGTAAAAGCTTTTGGGGTGTAGGCATTTCCTTTACTGGCTTAAAGTAATGACTGAAAGTTTTACTTAGCAAAAACAGTACATTCTTCAAAACCACACTTTGAAAAGCAAAATGTTTATCAAAGCAAGAAGCGTACCTTCATGTTCTGAGAAGGGTTTCACTCTGTTCTTTAGATACCTGTTCATTTCTCCATTATGACACATTTCTAGTACCAGGTACACATAATTGCTATCTTCAAAATAGTTATAAAGCTGAAATGTAGAAAGCACAGTAAGTTACAATATATAAAATCCACCTTCCTTGGTTACTTCTATAAAACCTGTCTCTTACCTCCAAAATAGAAGGATGCTTCAACTGACAATGTATTTTCACTTCATTTTGGACTCGCTGTACCATTCCAGCTCTATACATGGCTTTTTTATCTATCTGAAAACGACAGAGATTTAAATGGTAGACAATAAACTTTCAAATATGAAGTTGCTAAAAGTCACCTTCCAAAAGACTTAATTCAAAAGAGCCTGAAGCTGGATGTGGTGGCACATGCTTATAAACCCAGTACTTGGGAGGCGAAGACAGGAGGATCATAGGTTTGCAGCCAGCCTCAGCTACTTAGTGAAGCCCTTCGCAACTTAGTGACATCCTATTTCAAAATAAAATAGAGCTGGGGTGTAGCCTGAAGGTAGAATGATATTGGTTCAATCCCAGTACCAAAAATAAAATGAAATAAAATAAAAGCCTGAAATCTTTTTATGGTGTGGTTTTGGGGATTAAACTCAGGCATGATAGAAACAGGGTGTTGTTAAGATACCTCTCCCTGCTGACCTTGAACCTGTGATTAGCCTGCCTTAACATCCCAAGTACTGCTATTACAGGCTTGTGCAGTGGCTCTAGGCTCCCAACTGTTTTTACGTCTTTTTTTTTTTTTTTTTTTGACTAGGAATTGAACCCAGGACATTCTCTTGTAAGCTACACCGAAGTTCTTTTTATTTTAAAACAGCGTCTTGCTAAATTACTGTGTGCTGTCTTGGAGCTTGCATCCTTCCATCTAAGCCTTCCAAGTACTGAGAATACAGGCACGTGCCACCACACCGGGCTTTGTGCATTTTTTTTTTTTTTTTTTTGGTGGTACTGGGGTTCCTGGAAGCCCTTCTACCTCCGGGCTACACTCCCAGACCTATTTTATATATTTTTTGAAACAGGGTCTCTTACGCCAGCGCAGCTGGCTTCGAGCCTGTGCGATCCTCCTGTCTCTGCCTCCCAAGCGCGGGGATTACAAGCGTGCCCACCACGCCCGGCCTGTGTATGTTTTGAGATCAAATCACTCTGCTGTCTATTTCCTCTCCAAATTTAGCAGAGTGCCTGGCAGAGTGGACAGCTAGTGAGTTTGCCGAGTGCATTCTAATATCCTCTCGCAATTTAAATGATTTAAGCAAACTGCCCTCAAGTGAAAAAATACAAATTTAGGCAAGTTTTAAAGGAAAATTCCACTTCCCCTTTCCAACTGTTTTTGATAAATAGTATTTAATATGCTTTTATGTTATTCCTATTAGGATGATTCCCAACAATCAAGAATGGCATTTAATAGTTGTAGTGTAATACAGAACTACACATAATATGCTGCTATTATTATTATTATTATTATTATTATTATTAATTGTGGCACTGGAGAGTGAGCCCACGGGCATTCAACCTCTCAGCTACATCCCCAGTCTTATTTTCATTTTGAAACAAGGTCTCCCTAGGTTGATGAGAGTCTCACTACTTGCTGAGGCTGTCCTCTAATCAGCAACCTTCCTGTCTCAGCCTCCCAAGTACTGGGATTATAGGCAAGGACCACCATTCCGGGCCATACAATGCATTATTATAAAGATGTTATCTAATTTCTACCCATTGCTCCAAGTATGCATAATTAAATATGGGCCAGGACTACTGAACATTAATGAAGATAAAATAAAGATAATTAAGCAAGGTTAAGGTTCTCCTTAAGTGTCATGAAGCTCAACCACTGGACTCGGCACTATTGTCTTTTGGTAGTACTGGGGATGGAACCCGGGGGCATTCTACCTCTGAGCTATACCCATCCCTATTTTTTATTCTTTATTTTGAAACAGGGTCTAATAGAGTTGCTGCGCAAGGGTGGGCTCACTAAGTAGCTGAGGCTGTCCTATTTTATTTTATAATCTGAAAAGGATCTCACTAAACTATAGGTGGCCTCACTCAATTGCTGAGGCTGGCCCTGAACCTGTGGTCCCGTCTCAGCCTCCCCAATACTGGGATTACCAGGGAGGGCCATCCTGTCTGGCTACAATGCATTGTTTACACCATAACCAAAGAAAAGAATAATATATAAGGAGTCTGTGACATCTCAAACAGCGTACCTCTAATTATTTGCAAAGTATGGTGGTAAAGTTGACTGATATATTCTTACCATTTTGATTGCAACTTCTAACCCAGTGTGAATGGACTCAGCTCTGTAGACACCAGCAAACGATCCTTTCCCGAGCAGATTTCCGACTTTAAAGTCCTTAAAGAATAAAATACGAGATGTGTGATGATTCACAGGAGTAAAAGGAAGAAAAGACTGGGGGGATTGGACAAGATAAGATTAAATGGATCAGGAGGGGAACCGGACAAAACGGAGGCATGTATCGCACCTCGATATCGCAGGGGTCAGGGAGAGAAGTCATGCCGAAGCTCTGCGGGGCTCCCTGGGCTGGCAGGTCGACCTGAGCTGGAGCACCCCAACTTAGTTCCTCCACCTCCGTGCGGCCTCAGCGCCTCCTCCCTTCTCCAGCCAAGCCCTGCAGCCCAGGGCCCGGCAGCACCCGCCGCAGCTCCCGCCGCAGCTAACCGCCATCCCCGGGCAGGGGGCGGTGGCGTCCCTCCGCTCCAGCGCGGCAGCTGCGGCGGGAGAGCTGGGGCGCGGGGCGGCTCCCCGGCGCCGCCCGGAGGGGCGGGCCGCTCCGCCCCCGACAGCCGGCGGGGCGGCCGGGACCCTCCCCGGCAGCCGGCGCCCGGCCGCGCCCCTCACCTCGATCTTCTCCCCGATGCACGTCGCCATCTTCCCCGGCCCCGGCCCGGGCCCGGGCGGCCGGCGCTGCGCGGCCGAGCTCCCTTCACGCAGACCCTTCGAGGTAGCGCTCCAAGCAGCCAGCCGGTCTTGGTGCCCATTAGGCTCTGCTCTCTAGGCCGCCGCTCGCGGCGACCGCGCCGAAGCCCCCGCAAGGTCTCCTAGACACCTTCCGAGGCCCGGGCGGCGCCTCCGCGCTCCCATTTTGAAAAACTCCCGCCGGTTGCCATCCGAGCCGGCTGGCGGTGACGTAGGGCGCGCAGTCGCCGCTGAGAGGCTGGCCCGGCGCGCGTGCGCAGCGGCGCCCTTCGCGCGCACTTCCGGGCTAGGGCGGGACTTCCGGCGTCGGGCTCAGAGCCGGAAGTGCCGCGCGCCGGAGTCTGATCGGCGGCGGCTGTGGGCAGGTTTTCCGTGGTCAGCCCTGCCCATGGAGCCTTTAGCACTGGTAGACTTCCTACTTCATGGTCGAGGAAACCACGTCCTACTTCAGAAAGGCCTTAATCTCTTAAGGGCTCTGGGGTGGAGCGCTTGCCTAGTACGTGAACTGCCGGGCGTGGTGGCTTGCATTTTTAACCCAGGTACCTGGGAGGCCGGGACCGGAGGGTCGCAGGTCGGAGGCCACGCTCGGAAATTTAGCAAGACACTCTGCAGTTTAGGGAGACCCTGTTTCAAAATAAAAATAAGGGCCGGGCTATATAGCCTTCTGGGGTTCAATACCCAGTAAACCCCACCAACTCCAGACTCCCAATATTGGGAGTACAGGTGTGCGCCACAAACCCTCCCACCATCACAACGAAAACTCTTGAATTTCCGTGCATGTATCACTTTGAATCTACATTGCATCAATAAAAGTACAAGGAAATGGCAAAGGCATTTATTCATTTTCTGGTGTCCCAAAGATGTTGAGTGCACTTTTCTACTTTTGGTCTGAACGCGCTATTTCAAGATTGTTCGTCAATCTCTTGCTTGACCTGGTGGTCTGTTAACTTTTTCCCACTACTGGGGATGCAATCCAAGGGCATTCTACCTCCGAGCTACACCCCCAGCCCTATTTTTTTTATTATTATTTTGAAACAGGGTCTGAGTTGCAAAGGGCCTAAGTAGCTGAGGCTGTGAACCTAGATCCTCTTGTCTCAGCCTACCAAATGCTGGGATTACAAGCGTGCGCCACCACGCCCGGCTCCGTGTAGCTTCTTCGGCTGTGATCTGTGAGTTCGGGCAGTGTCCCTCAGAGCCGACAGACCTGCTGTCTTTGCAGGCTGCTCCAGTGCGGGGACCTGAGGAGCCCAGGCAGTTTGGTGTCAGCAGCGTGGCGGGGGTTGCTCGCAGCCTGCCTACTCTTACAATGGAATGGCACCCCTATCAGAGGGTTTCCGCGGAGAACCCACATGAGGCAGTGGCAGCAGCCACCGCACCCCGCCTGTGGCACTCAGTCCTGACAGCAGAGCAGGTCGGACAGGTGTGGGGACGGCAGCAGTGGAGCCGTGTGGTGGGGTGGCACCAACGGCCCCAGGAGCAGGACCTCGCCTCCCCAGCTACTGTGCACAGCCAGCCCCTCCTTCCGCTTCAGCAGGATGCCCACCAGGAGGAACAGGAGCTGGGTGCAGTCAGAGCCAGTGTTTTGGGACTTCATTTGGTTCTGGGCTCTTCTCACCTCAGGAGGACCCCGAAGCAGGATGTGGCAGAGGAACTCTGGGCCTCCTCCACTGTGGCCGTGCCTTGTAGGTGGAGAGCACAGTTGTTCTTCCCCAGCCCTTCAGTAAGGCCCCAGTGCCAGGGGCCCCAGGGCCGCGGGTAGTGTGGGCGCCGCTCCCTGCTCCCTGGGGTCACTCCATCTGGCCCCTCAGTACTGAGCCCTGTGTGGGTGTCAGAGACGGGCCTAGGCAGAGGCTGGAACCCTAGAGCAGAGCAAGGTCCTACAATACCTCTTCCCCAGCTGGCTCCGGCCACCACACCCTGGGAGTGCCCTGAACAGTGAGATCCTGCTCCAGAGGCAGTCTGCCATGCAGCCTTGGGCCGCCTGCCCATGGGCAGCTGTCTAAGTCTATTTTGAATTTTTGACCTGGGCCATTTGGTCAGTTATGTGGATTAAAAGGATAGTTACTTAAATCCATCACTCACAAAACTGACTTTAAAATTTTTTTGCGGTACTGAGGATGGAACCTAAGGGGCAATCTACTTCTGAGCCACGCCCCCAGCCCAATTTTTTATTCTTAATTTTGAAACAGGGTCTCACTAAATTGCAAAGGGCCTCACTAAGTAGCTGAGGCTGGCCGCAAACCGCAATCCTCCTGTCTCAGTCTCCCAAATGCTGGGATTATAAGCGTGTGCCACCACACCCGGTTTATAAAACTGACTTCTTTTGGTCCAGAACTACTTAAAAGTATTCTAATGCCACAATATGAATAATCTATAACATGCCCCTACTAAGGTTTTAAAGACATTTAGAAATTTATGACATGGTTTATCAAATATGAATTAAGTAAAATATTTTTTTGTTCTCTGTGTATAAACTGAAAATTGAATCCAGGAGCACTCGGCCTCCAAGCTTATACCTCTAGTCCTTCTTAATTTTGAAACAGGGTCTCACACTAAATTGTTGAAGCTGGCTTGAATCTGCAATCTTCCTATTTCAACCTCCCAAAGTAGTGGGATTATAGGCACCTGCCGCCACACCCAGCCAAAAATATTCCTAACAGTTAAGATTTACTATTAAAAGGGAAATCATAATTAACAAAATGATAAAATGTCAAGTGTAACTATTAAGTATCATAAAAGATCTAAAGGACAACCAAAGCAAAAAAGAAAAAATATACTATGAGAAAACCATGATGGTTAAGTGAATATAGAACTAGGTTAAGAAGATAACAGTAAAGACTAAGATCATCTCCATCTGTATTTTATATGCTATAATGCAACTAAACTAAGACGTTGAATTTCACTGATCTCAAATGATAACATTTCCACAACTCATCCTGTGACTTAAGGCATTACAGTAAGTTACAGATTCCAAAACAAATTAATTTCTTTTGTTAGATTTTGACTACCTGGCAGACTGAATCAAATGTCCATGATTATTAGGTTCATTTCTTTTTATTTGAAAGCTCCAAGCCTATTAATAACATCCTTTGCCAAGCAAATTTAATATTTACTCTAACAATATGCTAGAGGTGGCTTAGGGTTACTTATAGGTGTACTTAAAGGTATTAAGGACTGACCACTTCCACAGACATTTAGGAATTCTTCTAAGCAGTTTGTTTTTTAAACATTTACCTTAAATTTCCAGGTGCCCTATGTTTAAAATGAACATCTGCACATTTTGGGATAAAAGGTACTTGGCAGCATTATAAACCCAAAGTTTTAAGGAACTTGAGTATATGGAAGGATATTAATTTTAGTGTTCTAAGCTAGTGATGTGATAGCTAAAGTTTCTTGTCTTAGTTAAGATTACTAAGTTTTGATTTGCGTTAATTTTTGTTACTTATCAAAATCCTATATGCTTCCTGGAAATTATTTCTCACAAAACCCAAAGATATGTTTAAACTGTATGGGCCTGGGAGCACATGCCTGTAATCCCAGTGGCTGAGACTAGGAGGATTTTAAGTTTGAGACCTGCCTTAGCAACTTAATGAAACTCTGATTCAAAATCAAGTGATAGGGCTGGCGTGGTGGCACACGCTTATCATCCCAGCATTCGGGAGGCTGAGACAGGGGAATCGCCGTTCGCGGACAGCCTCAGCTATTTAGTGAGGCCTCTGCAACTTAGTGAGACCCTGTTTCAAAATAAAGAATTAAAAAAAAAAAGGGTTGGGGGTATAGCTCAGAGGTAGAATGCCCCTGGGTTCCATCCCCAGTACCCCCCACAAAAAGAAAACTGGGAGGGGTGTAGCTTGGAGATGAAACCCCTCCCCCCAAAAAAGAAATATTTAAACTAGTATTTACTGAGTCATAAGATCTGGATGTTCTGAAATTTTCTGGCTGCTTTTATTTATTTACTAAATGGACTAATTGTTATGAAACATTATAGAGGATAACAAAATATATTTTAGGATTAAACTTTATAAGCATCTCTTATCACTTGATAAGTCATCAGTGTCTTACTTTATTTAATCTGCTGCAAGGTTTCAAATATATAGGTATGTCAGTACAATTAGCTGTCATTGATTTCGTACACAAATATCATGAAGCCATATTCTGCTTCTAAATTTTGAAACCAAAAAATAACCTTTTAAGGCCTTTTTTTTGCTGTAAGATTCTAAAAAGTGAGAAAGGTGAAATTATGTTTTCCTCATCACTTAAGAATCACTTCTAAATATTCTACAATATGTAGACTTTTTTTTTATTGCTGGCTGGGAATGAAACCTAGGGCTTTATACAAAGCAAATATTCCAGCTCTAAGATACGTGAAATTAGTAGAAAGGTTTTGTTATAGTCTACCAAACACTATTTTAAAAAACAAAACAAGCAGTGGGGCATGGTGGCGCACGCTTTAATCCCAGCATTTGGGAGGCTGAGACAGACTGGAGGACCAAGGTTCGCGGACAACCTCAGCTACTTAGGCCCTCCGCAAATCAGTGAGACCCTGTTCCAAAATAAAGAATAAAAAATTGGGCATGGGGCGTAGCTCGGAGGTCGAATGCCTCTGGGTTCCACCCCCAGACCCGCAAATAAATAAACAAAACAAAACAAAAACAAAACCAAACCGGGCGTGGTGGCGCACCCTTGTCATCCTGCACCCTTGTCATCCCGGGCTTGGGAGGCTGAGACTGGAGGATCCTGAGGATGGCGCAGGTTTGAAGCCAGCCTCAGCTGGCTTAAGAGACCCTGTTTCCAAATAAAATATAAAATAGGTCTGGGAGTGTAGCCCGGAGGTAGAAGCCCCTGGGTTCCATCCCCAGTACCAACAAAAACAAAAACAAAAAGTGGTAATGGGAATGTTTGAAGATTACTACATTTCAATTTTATGAAAATAGGAGTGAGCCGGGCGTGGTGGCGCACGCTTGTAATCCCCGCGCTTGGGAGGCAGAGACAGGAGGATCGCGCAGGTTCAAAGCCAGCCCCGCGCGCTGGCTTAGGAGACCCTGTTTCCAAATAAAAATGTGAAAATAGGTCTGGGAGTGGAGCCCGGAGGTAGAAGGGCTTCTGGGAACCCCAGTATCACCACCAAAAAAAAAAAAAAAAAAAAAAAAAAAGAAAAAAAAAAAAGAAAAAAAAAAAAAAGAAAGAAAATAGGAGTGATTATACCTAATTTGGAGTCAAAATGAGCTAGCTTGATCACGGTATTCAATGTTTATTGATTGCTTTACATATGGGTAATTTTTCAAGACAGTTAAAATATGTGCTAATTTTGATAAAATGTTTTATGTCTTTATATTGATTATTGAGTTCCAAACTTTAAAGCCTCTTATCTAGAAAATCATAAATATACCAAAAACTATCCCTTCTCCCAAAAAATAATGAGGAAATTTCTACTTTTGTTCTTAGCAAATGCCTCATTACTATTTTAAAACTGGGGCTATCCATTATTCCATCAGCTCAGTTCTTTGCTGTGCTGTTTCTAGTTTTTTAAAATTAAGAATTCTGCGTACTGCTAACGAATCAAAGCATCGCAAACTGTCTTGCTGTGCAAATGTTGCTGCTGTCTTTATAATCAAAGTGCAACTGGCTATCAAGAGTTTGTTTCTGAAACAAAGACAAACAACATACTTTTCTATAGTGTTAAGGTACAATTATCTTTGTTTTTATTTCCTACATACCTAATTCTTATTTGCTTACTGTTTGGTAACACTGGTTTGCAATGCATAATAGAAGTGCAGGATACTTCTAAAACAGTAGTGTTTAATTTGAAAAATACCTTTAATTCTCTTATTGTCTAATATTGCATATTTCAATGCAAATTAAATTAGACTAAACCATACTGTTAACTCCAAACAATATTAAGAACACATTTTTGTTCATTAATGACTTCAATAAATAGTTATAAGGTTAGATGGCTTTCCAAAATATTCATGCTAAATTATATGGCAGGAAATACATATTTTTGGATGTATTTAACTTATTAAATGAAATTTTATATAATTACAAAATATGATTGTTAAACTTGACTAAAACACAAAACTACTTAAAGTGACTTAAAAATAGTTATGGAAAAATGTCAAACTATATCAGACAATTCTGATGTACAAAGAGGGCTGTTCCCACCACTTATTCACAGTAAGATTTTGAGGCATAGCTCTTAACCAAACGGGTAGAAGTTTTAACCAAGAAAAAGACATAAAGTCTCCTTATTTACTGTTATACATAACTATGCTTTTCCTGAAATGAAACTGTGTATTTCAAAGATAAATAAAAAGTAACTAATGCTTGCTTTAGTAATGAATTTCATTTCACTGTTTATTGAGAATAATTATTTTAAGAATATTAAGACAAATATTAGACATTAAAAAATATGGTGGGTTTGTATGCCTTGCTTTAAATGCAAAATAGGGACACATTCCCAAAAAAGCTGAATAAAAATCTCTACAAACATACTGGTCCATACTCTCCTCTCAGTGGAGACTACATTGTAGAAACAACATCTCTCTTAGAGAACAGCTGTAAGAAATGACTATCCCTAGAGATATTATACTCTCAATTTTTTCTACTTAAGAAAAGTCAACACTTATTCTGTTTAATATAAAGAGTTAGCTTTGGGAGGAATTAAGATTGAGCTCTGGGATAAAACGAATCTTCCAAGTCATTCTAGTTGACTGGCATTAAGCACACCAGGGCCAGGCATTTGTTTCTCTTCTTTCCCTGTACGTCGAAATGCCATTTGGTCTTTTCCCATCTCTGAGCAGTTCTAAGCCTCTGAACAGAAGAGAATGATGTGAACAGGCTGGGTAATGAAGCACAGACTAGGTCCGTAATACAGCCTACGTTGACTGTCCCTTCTCCCTTTAATTACGAAGCACCAAAACTGGAGCCAAGGTTTCAAAAGGTACTTTAACAGCAGGAACTATGATTTAATCACATTATGTCATATTACATTATGTAACATTATATATTTTGCCTACTGATATACATAGTTAAGTTTATTACAAGCATTATTTCCTAAGTTTCATGGTATAAGTGCTCCTTTTCAAGTATTATCACTTATTTATTAGTGCTTATAACATTAAGTAAATCAATGATAATTTAATGCAATGCATTGTATCATTTCTCCCTACCCTGTGTTAAGTATTAACAAAATCAACTAAGAAAACCAAGACAACTATGAAAACTGAAACAAGACTATCAACATCACAGATGCTCAGTAGTGTAGCAGTGTCTTCCCCAGAACACGAACAAGGCTCTATAGCTCAACTAGCACGATCTTAGCAGCAGCTAGTCTTCAGGACAAGTAGAACACGTTTCAAGTGCAAAAGTTATTCTGAGAGAACATTAACCCACATTACTAATAAAAGAAGCAAACTGCTGGTGTCACTTTAACATAAAATTGTGCACTTTCTCTTTTCATGTGTGATTTAGTTCATTTATGTAATGACAAAACTGAAGTTCTCATGGTACATCAATGAGATGGACTAATTGGTCAAGGAACCTCTTATTTGTTTTAATATTTAAATTATAACAATGCAGTAACTAGAAAAAGTACCCTCAGTGGCTTTGAGCCACCTCAATTTCATTTTCTGTTTTTCAAAATAACAATGTAGCAAAATCTATGCTTCTGGTGACTGCAATACAGAATATCCTTTCCGGAATAAAGGAACTAAATTTTACCCAAGTGGAAGCTTAAATAAGGTCGATTATTGCCAATTACATACCAATCCTGTATGTTTGATATAAACTACATCAGGAAAGATTAAACTGATGTGTCAATCTATATTCAGCTAAAGCTTCACATAAGCAGCAATGGAAATATAGAGGCGCACTCAATATAGAACACTTTAAAACTACTCCAAAAAACAAATGACGAAAAGTAGTTAAGAACAACTGAACATCTGTTGTGTGAGCCAGATGTAAGGGTCGACGGACCCTGTGGTGGCTTGCACCGAGCCAGCCGTGTGAATCGAGCCTTAGTCCACCTCCATCTCCCCGGAAGACTTGGCGTGCGGGGAGCTGTCTTTCGTGGTATCTGGTCTGGTCTCAGGGCCGCTCTGTCCATCCGTTGGTCCGTTATGTTCACTGTTCGCTTTTGCTTTGTCTTCAGCAACTTCTACTTTTGGTTTGGGCTTGTAAATGATGGGGTTGCAGAAATTATCCAGCTCCTACAGACATAAACAAATGAGAGTGCATCTGGAGTTCGATCCCCAGTCAGTCAGTCTGTCTGTCTGTCTGTCTGTCTGTCTCTCTCTCTCTCTCTCTCTCTCTCTCTCTCTCTCACGCTTTGTTCTACATTTCACATAATACCACATCCCTGAACGTTACTAGCTTAGCTGCATAACTTTTTTCAAATGCTTCACGAAGGACTCGCCTATGAACTAGAGCAAATTTGTGGAAACAAACCAGAAACTACTAAATGTTTCACAATAATTTTTTAAATCTACCCTTTTAAAAACTTGTTTCTTTGTTACAATTTTGTTTGGCAGGGATGATTTTAAATTCTTCAAGTTATGCCAAATGCTTTGAGCATTATTAGAATTGTCAAATAACGCCTGTAACTGAAAATAGTCCACCTTTATTTGAAAAAAATTTTAGTATAAACAGAATCATAAATATGCATAATAACTATTTTTTTTAGAGTCACTGAATGAAAAATAAGCCATGAAAGTAAATGCAATGTAGTGATGTAAATAAAATATGAAATACTTTGGATTTTCTTGCTTTTTTTCACAGAAATAAAAGACCATTATATTTTTGTGTGTGGTCCTAGGGATTGAATCCAGGAGAATTCTACCTCTGAATTATACCTCCAGCCCTATTTTATTTTTTAGTTTTGAAACAGGGTCTTGCTAGGTTGCTCAGAGTCTTGATACATTGTAGAGGCTGCCCTCAAACCTGTGATCTTCCTATCTCAGCCTCCCAAGTACTGGGATTTCAGGTGTGTGCCTCCATGCCTGACTTCTGAATTACTTTTGAAATTTAAAAGCAAGCCTTTGTGACAAATTTAAAGAACAACAGTTATTTCACACCTCGGACTATTTAAAAAGGTAGCAAAATGAAGCTGGGCATGGTGGTGAACACCTGTAATCCAAGCATTTGGGAGGCTGAGACAGGAGGATTGTGGTTCATGGCCAGCCTTAGCTACTTAGTGAGACCTTTTGCAACTCAGTGAGCCCCTGTTTCAAAATAAAGAATAAAAGAATAGGGCTGGGGGTATAGCTCGGAGGTAGAATGTCCCTGGTTTCCATCCCTAATACCGCAAAAAAAAAAAAGCCTTAATGTCCCCTCCTTCCCTTCTTCCCTCCCTCCTTCCCTCCCTTCCTTCCACAGAACCCAGGGGTATTCTACCTCTGAGCTACACCTCCAGTTCTAATTTTTATTCTTTATTTGGAAATAAGGTCTTAACTAGGTTGAGTCTCACTACTTGCTGAAACTGTCCTTGAAAACATAGAATTCCCCTGTCTCCACCTCCCAAGCGCGGGGATTACAAGTGTGCGCCACCACACCCGGCATTAGCAGATACTCTATAAGAAAAAAGAGTTTCCTGCCGGTGGTGGCACACACTTGTAAACCCCGTGCTTGGGAGGCGGAGACAGGAGGATCGCACAGGTTCAAAGCCAGCCGCGCTGGTTTAGGAGACACTGTTTCCAAATAAAAAAAAAAATAAGTCCGGAGGTAGAAGGGTTTCCAGGAACCCCAGTATCAAAACAAAAAACAAAAAACAAACAAAACACAAAGCCTCAGTCCTTGACTCCATTAAGAAAGGGAATCTGACAGCTCCCCACCTTTGACTTTGCCACGATCTCCGCCACTTTGACCACAGGCTCCTGGGTGAGACTTAGCTTGTTCTGTGCATTCATCTTGCTGTTCAGCCAGCTCATGGCGTCGCTGATGTACTTCTCAACCTTTTCTATTTCAGCAGGATCCAAATGATCATATCTTTCATCCTATTAAAAAGTTTTACTCAATGTGACTGAACTTTTGGTAAATTTGATTCTTTTTGACTATATACCTCACACATACATTCCCATGTGAAGTCACAGGCAAACATCATGTAGAAATGAAAGGAGAAAAAGAGAAAACCAGTGTGGGCTTATAAAGGAGGTTTTCTAAAGAAGTGACATTTGGAAAAGGATAATTAGTAGAAAATACTCGGTGGGAAGGAAGGAAACTGCCTGGAATAGAGTATTTTAGAGGGTAAAGAGAAATTAGGTAAATTGGCATACAGCAACCTAGACAATATTCTGATTCACAACAGAATATGCTCAATTGTGAAAAAGAATGACACCAGGCGTGGTGGTGCATGCCTATAATCTCAGTACTTGGGAGGTTGAGGAGGAAAAAAACAGGTTTGAGGCCAGCTTCAGCAACTTAATGAGACCTTGTTACAAAATACAACGTAAACTAAGTATAGCTCAGAGGTAGAATGCGTCTGGGTTCAGTCCCCAATACTACAAAGAGAGAGAGAGAGAGAGAGAGAGAGAGAGAGAGAGAGAGAGAGAGAGAGAGAGAGAATATGAATATGAATGACAATTCTATCCAAAACAGAAAACTGCAGCTGCCACGTACCAGAGGTAATCCAAGTAAGAAGCCAAAGAAGGATGAACCTTCTGATTATAACAGCAAAGCAACGGAGAGTGGAAGGACACTTGAGTTAAATAAAAGGACAGTGGTGCTGGTTGTTACTTTAAATGTACTTTTTTGTGGTATGAAGGATTGAACGCAGGGGCGGTCTACCTCTGAGCTGCACCTCTGTAATTCCAACAATTTGGGAGGCTGAGGTAGGAAGTTTGAGGCCAGCCTTGCAATTTAGTGAGGCCTGGTAAAAAAAAAAATTCCAAAGAAAGGGTTGAAGAGGTAGCTCAATGGTACAGTGTGCTGGTTTAATGCCCAGTACAAGGGGGGGAGGGGGGAAGCCACAGATGTTAAATTTATTGAATCCTCTGCTGTTATCTCTTAAAGTTTGGTATACAAAGTCTCTGAAACTGGCAGTGACAGCTGCCAAAGCGCTGTACTGAGAGCTTGCAGACCCGCCCGCTCCACCTTTCCCGGTCTCACACCCCGCCGGGCGATCTCAACCCATACCTTGTTTCTATAAGCTTCTATCACTTTCATGACCATTTGGATCTTCTTTCCCAAGTCGTTTAATGCTTTTGGTCTCTCTTCATGTTCCATGTGCTTCATCTGAATAGGCTGGCCATATTTCTGTTAATGTAAGACGTTTTTATTGTTTATTTCTGGTGGTTCTGGGGGTGGAACCCAGGGGCTTTTCTACCTCTGGGATAAACTCCCGGACCTATTTTATACTTTATTTGGAAACAGGGTCTCACTAAGTTGCTGAGAGTCTCAGTAAGTAGCTGAGGCTGGCTTCGAACCTGTGGGATCATCCTGTCTCTGCCTCCCAAGCGCTGGGATTACAAGCGTGTACCACCACCCCTGGCTGTAGGAAGTTTTTTAAAAAAAGAGCAAATTATTACTTATTTTTTCTTTTGGAACTGGGGATTGAAGCCAGAGGCATTCTACCCACAAGCTACAACCCAAGCCCTATTTTTAAAGTTTTTATTGTGAAACAATGTCTCGCTAAATTGCAGAGGTCTCACTAAGTAGCTGAGGCTGGCTGTGAACCTGTGATCCTCCTGTTTCAGCCTCCCAAGTACGGGGATTACAAGCTTGTGCCACCATGCCTGGCTATTAATGAGCTTTAACACTTTTCGCTGGCCTTCACAGGTTGATAAATATAAAGATGGCCAGATTAAAATATTAAAATATGTTCCCTCTGCCGGGTATGGTGACACACACTTGTAATCCCTGCACTTAGGAAGCGGAGACAGGAGGATCACGCAGGTCCAAAGCCAGCCTCGCTGGTTTAAGAGACCCTGTTTCCAAATAAAATATAAAATAGGTCTGGGAGAGTGTACGCCAGAGGTAGAAGGGTTCCATCCCCAGTACCACAAAAAAAAAAAAAAAAAAAAAAAAAAAAAAAAAAAAAAAATCCCTCTTATCCAGGCATGGTGGTGCACGCTTGTAATCCCAGTACTTGGTAGGTGAAGACAGAAGGATCACGGGTTCAAAGCCAGCCTCAGCAACTTAGCGAGGCTCTCCCTACCTCTAAGCCATACCCCAACTGTTATTTATTTATTTTTTTTAATTTGAAACACGGACTCACTAGGTTGCTAAGTCTCACTACTTGCTGAGGTTGTCTTCGAACCTGCGATCCTCCTGTGGGGAGAGAGCTGTATAGCAACACCCAACAGTGGTGTTTGCTTAACAACATACCATGACCTAGATACAGGGACCTGGTAGCCAAGTCTCCTTTTTCTTCATGAAAGGACATTAAAGAGCAGGGGTGCTGCTGGTGCAGCCCTTGGCCCACTGGGTGCCCATCAGGTGCGGGGTGGAAACAGCACAGGCCAGTGTGGTACTGCCACCCCAAGTCATGGCAGTTTGGGGGAGACAAGGTAAACTGTGAAGGGCATTCCTCTGGTAGGGAAGACATTTCAGTGATATAAAAGAACTCTGGTCAACTGTTAATCATTTATATACAAGCACCAGGACTTTACATTCTTTGATTCCAATCACAATGTAGCACTATCACTTTCAAATTCTTTTTTTTGGTGGTACTGGGGATGGAACCCAGGAGCCGTCTACCTCTGGGCTATACCCCCAGACCTATTTTATATTTTATTTGGAAACAGGGTCTCTTAAGCCAGCCTCAGCTGGCTTCAAACCAGCGCGATCCTCCTGTCTCCACCTCCCAAGCGCGGGGATTACAAGCGTACGCCACCATGCCTGGCCTTCAAATTCTTTTAAAAGTAGAAATTTCTTGTTACAAACCTGACAGTAATTTCTTACAATAGTTATTAAAACACATATCTAGCAATCCCACTACTGGCTACATATCCATAGTAAATAAAATGTTTACTGAAGTGATGTCTTCATTCCCAAATCCATCACATCACCATACTTAAGAGCAAAGAGATGAGATTGTCTTTTTGAAAGGATAAAGAAATGTAATACCATTCATCCTTAAATAGAAAATAATCTTTCATTATGATGTACGATTACACTAATAAAAGTATATTTAAAAAAGAAAAGTCCTGTCAATTGAGACAATATGGATAAATCTACAGGATATTATGTTAAATGAAATAAGTTAGGAACAAAAAAATGCTTCATAATCTCTCTTATATGTTGAATCTAAGAAGGGTGAACTCATAAAAGCAAAGTAAAATGGGGTTTCCAGTTGCAGAAAAGGGAGGAAAGAAGAGACGCCGATCAAGAAACACAAAATTCTCCATAAAACCATGTTCAAGGGAACAATCAAACAACACAGTGACTGCAGTCAGTAATGAAACACTCTATGTGAAACTTCTGGAGGCAGATTTTAAGTATTTTCACTAAAAAGTAGGTGAGGTAACAGATTTGTTAAAATACCTTGACTTAGCTGGGCTTAGTGGCACATGCGTGTAATCCCAGTACTGGGGAGGCTGAGATAGGAGAACACAGTTTTGAGGACAGCCTGAGCAACTAGTGAGACTCTCATTAAGCTACTAGTAGTAAGACTGTATTCCAAAATAAAAATAAAATAGGGCAAGGGTGTAGGTCAGAGGTAGAATGACCTAGGTTAGTAAAACACACACACACACACACACACTTTACCTTTAGTTCTTGAAGCTTATCTACATAAACTTGTTTAGGTTGGTCCTCTCCTTCTTCATAAAGCCAATTTTCTGTGTCTTCTAATATTGCAGACAATTTATTCATCTCCTAGTTATAGAAGTAAGAGGCATTAATTACAAATGCTTTCATAGGAAATAAAGACCTAAGGCAAGACAGGATATTTCCAAGTTAAACTTCAGATTTTTTGACCACTTACTGATAAACATGCTTATATCTACCACACTTCTATAATTTGAAAAAATAATAATCATCTTCATATAGGCTCAAGAACATTAATAAATTTGGTGCACTTATTACCATAACGCAAATTAGCATTTTCAAATAGCATTTAAGTAGCTCTCATAAAAGTTATACAATGTACTTACTTCTGCAGTGATGAATTTTTCATAGACAGTGCCCAGTTTGTCTCTAAAATCATAGACATATTCTTCAACAGCATTCTTAGCATCGTTTCTCTCTTTCTCTAATTTATCCTGCATTATCATCTTCCCCTATTCAAAGAGTTCCAGGTTAACTATCATAAGAACATATATTAGTGAAATGCAAATCAAAACCATAATGAGATCTCATTCCGCACCTATTAAGAGGAGTGAATTAAAGCTGGGTGTGGTGATGCACGCTTGTCATCCCAGTGCCTGGGAGGCTGAGACACGAGGATCGCAGATTCGTGGCAGCCCCAGCTACTTAAGTGAGGCGCTCAACAACTAAGTGAAACCCTGTTTCAAAATAAAGAATCAAAGATAGGGTTGGGTATGTAGCTTTGAGGTAGAATGCCCCTGGGTCCAATCCCCAGTACTTAACATAGAATTTTAATTTTACTCCTGGTCTAGCAATTACCCTGAGCATATATCCAATGGAATTAAAATCAGGGACTCAAATGAACTATTTGTATGCCAATGTTAACTGCCAATACCAGAGAAATATAAACTTAAGTGTCCATACAAATGGATAAACAAAATATATAGGCATATGATGAAATGTTAAATATTAGCCTTAAAAAGAAATCTTCAGATACATATTGTAATGTGGGTGAACCTGAAATAAGCCAGGCACAAAAGGTTACATACTGTATGACTCACTTACATACCTTACCTAGAACAGGCAGATTCGCAGACAGAAGGCACACTGGCAGCTTACTGGGGACTAGGAGAGAAGGAAGCAATTGGGGCTAATGGGGGCAGAGTTGGTTTTTGACAATAAATTTTAAAAATAGTGGTAATGGCTGTGCAACACTGAGTGTAATTAATGCCACTAAAATGTAATTTAAAAATGTGGCAGGGGGTGGTGGCACACAGGGCGTGTGCCACCGAGCCTGGCTCAATTTATGTTTTTCGTATAACTAAGATGAATGCTATTCTACATGACATTTATACACCTCAGACTTCAGAATTTTGTTAAAAATAAAGCAGTTCAATGTTTTAACAATTCCAAGCTTCGGTAACAGTCACTGGTCAACACCACCTGCTGTCAACTCCAGCCCAGACCTACACACCTCGTTTTCAATGTAGCTGTTGAGGAGGTCCTGGCCCAGCTGTCTGCACAGGCTGCTCTGGACGGGCAGGTCGACACTCTTGACTTTTCCTTTTCTAGTGTTCTGATTTAATCGCTCTTGCTTTTCTGTGGGAGCTGCCTGCAAAACAAAATTCAAAAGAAGCGTAAACTTGTAACAATAGCTGAAAAATAAATTTAGGAGAATGACTGGAGAGATAAATAAAAACAAAGTCAACAAAACAATTGCTATCTACTATGGTTGACAATCATGCGCTGTGTAGTGTATATAAAAAATAAAGGGAAGAAATGCAAATCAGAACAGTACTTGGGAGGCTGAAACCGGGGGTTGCAGGTTCAAAGCCAGCCTCAGCTACAACTTAGTGAAACCCTGTTTCAGAAATAAAGAATAAAAAATAGGGCTAGGGTGTAGCTGGGACGTAGAATGCCTCTGGGTTCAATCCCCAGTACCACGGGTGGGGCAGAGGGGGGGATACAAAGCTACCATATGATCCATTAATTCAATTTCTAGGTATATGCCCAAGAAAATACATACCCATAAAATACTTGCACATGATTATACAATTTTTCATTAAGAACAGCATTCATTAAAAAAAGGGAAAAAAAGCTGAGTATGGTGGCACACGACTACAATCCAATTCTAGTACTTGGGAGGCTGAGACAGGAGCATCACAGGTTTGAGGACAACCTCAGTCACATAGTGAGACTCTCAAAAACCTAAGAGACCCTATTTCAAAGACAAAAAATAAGAAAGATCTGGAGGTATAGCCCAGAGTTAAAGTTCCTGGGTTCAATCCCTAGCACCACTGAAAAGTAAAAAATAAAAACAAGCCGGGCGTGGTGACTCACACTTGTAATCCCCGTGCTTGGGAGGTGGAGACAGGAGGATCGCGCAGGTTCGAAGCCAGACTTGCTGGCTTGGGATACCCTGTCTCCAAATAAAAAATATTAAAAAATAGGTCTGGGAGTGTAGCTCGGAGGTAGAAGGGTTTCCAGGAACCCCAGTACCAGCAAAATAAATAAACAAACAAACAAATAACAATACAATGTCCATCAACTGGTGACTGAATGAATAAAATGTGTTATCCATTCATAAAACATAGAAATTTAGCTGGACAAGTAACACACACTTGTAATCTCAGTATATGAAAGGCTGAGATTAGGAGGATCACAGATTCACAGTCACCCTAAATTCTTTTTTTTTTTTTTTTTTTGGTGTGGTACTGGGGATATAACCCAGGGGCATTCTAACTCTGAGCTACATCCCAGTCCTATTTTTTTATTATTTATTTTGAAACTAGGACTAGCTGGGCGTGGTGGCGCACGCTTGTAATCCCTGCGCTTGGGAGGCTGAGACAGGAGGACGATGCAGGTTCGAAGCCGGCCTCGGCTACTCAGTGAGGCTCTCAGCAACTCAGTGAGACCCTGCTTCAAAACTAAAATATAAAACAGGTCTGGGAGTGTAGCCCAGAGGTAGAAGGACCGTGGGTTCCATCCCCAGGACCACACACACACAAAAAAAGTCTCACTAAGGCCTCAATATGTAGCTGAGACCGTTTGCAATCCGCAATTCTGTCTCAGCCTCCCAAATGCTGGGATTACAAGTGTGTGCCACCAGGGCCGGCCTAAATTCTTATTTCAAAATAACAAGAACAAAATAGGGCTGGAGTGTAGCTCAGAGGTAGAACCCTGGGTTCCACCCCAGTACCACACATATACACACAAAAATAAATAAAAAATTAAAATTGATTCTGGCTATATTTTCCAGAAATAAGATAAAAAATGTCAATATACATATATATGCATATGTACATCCATTTATATGCATATGTATGTATGCATATGTACATCCTTTTTTTTTTTTTGCAGTACTGGGGATGGAACCCAGGGGCATTCTACCTCCGAGCTACACTTCTAGCCCTATTGCTTATTCTTTATTTTGAAAGAGGGTCTCACTGAGTTGCAAAGGGCCTCAGTAAGTAGCTGAGGCTGTCCACGAACCGTGATCCTCCAGTCTCAGCCTCCCGAATGTTTGAATTACAAACATGCGCCACCATGCCTGGCTTGTCAAGTATATTTAAAAAAGCATCACAAAAAGAGAATATTTAATTAAAAATATCAATCTCAAAAGATACAACTCTAGAAACCGTGAGCAAACCTTCGCTCTGGCTCCTGTGTGATCGATCTCCTCTTCTGGGGTATGCTCAGCGTGACCTTTTTGATGGCCTCCTTCTTCTTGGTCAACCTGCATTTTATCCTATAAAGAAAATATGCAATTGATAATACATGTAGTATCCTTTCCTTTTCTCTTTCTTCTTCTCCCCCCACCTTTTGTGGTATTGGAGACTGAAATATCCAGGGGTGTTCTATCAGTGAGCTGTTTTTACTGTAAAGTAAGAATTTGGAAAAGATGGCTTCAAACTCACATGCTGCATAAAAAGCTATGAAAGATGTGTAAGCCCCTGAAAAGTATATTACAACGCGAAAGTGTAAAGTGTGTGTGTGTGTGTGTGTGTGTGTGTGTGTGTGTGTTTATTTTGTGGTGCTGGGGATTAAGCCCAGAGGCATTCTATCTCTGAGCTACACTCACAGCCCTATTTTTTAAATTGGAAACATGGTCTCCGTTGCTGAGAACCTCAGTAAGTTGCCAAGGCTGGAACCTAAAATCCTCCTGTCTCACCCGCCCAGTACTGGGATCACAGGCACGTGAGGCACGTGGCACCACACCTGGCTCCTAATGTAGGGCATTTAAAAGGAATTACTCATTGTTTACACTGATCCTACAGCACAGATTCAAAAACATTAGAAATTAGTGTGTGTGTGTGTGTGTGTGTGTGTGTGTGTGTGTGTGTATCAACTACAGGAACATTAAGACCGGGCATCTACGTACCACATCATCTTTGTTCTCATTCTTAAAAGGAGTTTCTGTCTCCATAGGAGTATCACTGTGATCTCCTTCCAAATTCTGCTTCTCAATCACTGATGCACTGGCCACACTGAAGATCCCATGGATGTTAACACGGACTTTCACTTTCACTTTGGAACTATCACCATCAGACTGCGGAAAAACATTCTGAATGGTGAAGCTCCCTTAAGGAAAAAAGAGCTCTGATCAGTACCTCAAATTGACTCGTTCTTTTTTTGTAAGAGTTACAAACTGAATTCAAGGTCTTATGCATATAATCAAGCTCTCTAACACCGAGCTAACTCCTCTAAGCCCTTCATTCTTTATTCCAATTAATTGATAACCTTCAAAATGGTGGCAAGTTATAAATTATGACCATATCCTCCTTATTTACTATGGGCAGGTACCTTCCCTAGATTATTTTCGTTATATCACAACAAACTTAGTACCAAGACTCAAAAATGTTAAGTAACTTTCCCAAAGTCATCAGTGCTAGGAAAAAAGGAACTGTAATTTTATGCAAGGACAATTTGATTCAAAAGCATTATGTAACATAGTATTAGTACTCTAAACCTAAAATAACCAATTTCAAAATATGAATATAGTATGGTTAACCTGGATACTCATTGTTGGGAGGGGGAAGGGGGAGAGAGGGCACTAAGCAGTCTGAATGTATGCCATTTTCAATATGATACACACACGCACACACAAATAAATAAATAAATAAATAAATAAATAAATAAATAAAATAAATTTCGTGAGTGTGTGTTACTGGGGATATGACCCAGTGGTCTTTTACCTCCAGGTTACACTCCCAGTCCTATTTTATTTACTTGGAAATAGGGTCTTGCTCAGTTGCTGAGAACCTCTTTAAGTTGCTGAGGCTGGCTTTGAACCTGTGATTCTCCTCAGTCTCCCAAATACTGATATTATAAGTGTGTGCCACCATGCCTGGCTCACAAAATCAAATTTCTGAGTTTGAAAACATAATTACCCTGCTGCTGTATGCTGTTACAAATCATAATCAACCTGGTGACTGAGTAAAGCAATTCTAAAACTTCTGGATTCTTCCTATGCAAGATTAATGATACACACAAGTCGAAGAGAGAGCATTATTTAGGCAAAAAATTGGGTAGTAAGCCGGGCAAGGTGGCGCACGCTTGTAATCCCTGCTCTTGGGAGGCTGAGACAGGAGGATCACAAGGTTCAAAGCCAGCCTCGGCTACTTAGTGAGACCCCGCAACTGAGACAATAAATTTTACTGTGTAAGTCACCTAGCTTGAGGTATTACTAACTAACATAACCTTCAATAGCTTCTACTTGTATGTATGTATGTATGTATGTATGTATGTATGTATGTATATATGTGGTACTGGGGATGGAACTCAGGAGCATTCTACCTCTTAGCTACACCCACCCCCATTTTTTTTTTTTTTGGTGGTACTGGGGTTCCTGGTACTCGTCTACCTCCAGGCTACATTCCTAGACCTATTTTATACTTCTTTTCTATTTGGAAACAGGGTCTCTTAAGCTAGCGCGGCTGGCTTTGAACCTGCGGGATCCTCCTGTCTCTGCCTCCCAAGTGCGGGGATTACAAGTGTGTGCCACCACGCCCGGCTCCCATTTTTTTTTTTTAAAACAGAATCTCACTGAGTTGCAAAGGGCCTAAGTAGCTGAGGCTGTCTACGAACAGTGGTCCTCCTGTCTCAGCCTCTCAAATGTTAAGATTACAAGCATGCGCCACTACACCCGGCTTCTACTTGTTTTACTTTTTTTTTTGGTGGTACTGGGGGTGGAACCCAGGGGCTTTTCTACCTCTGGACTATACTCTCAGACCTATTTTTATACTTAATTTGGAAACAGGGTCTCACTAAGTTGCCGAGAGCCTCAGTAAGTAGCTGAGGCTGGCTGTGAACCTGTGCAAATCCTGTCTCAGCCTCCCAAGCGCTGGGAGTACAAGCGTGCGACACCACGCCTGGCTTCTTCTACCTGTATTATTTTATTTATTTTGGTGGTACTGGGGGTGGAAGCCAGAGGCTTTCTACTTCCAGGCTATACTCCCAGACCTATTTTATATTTTATTTGGAAGCAGGGTCTCACTAAGTTGCCAAGAACCTCACTAAGTAGCTGAGGCTGGCTTCAAAACTGTGCAATCCTCCTGTCTCAGCCTCCCAAGCGCAGGGATTACAAGTGTGCGCCACCACGCCCGGCAGTTCTACTTGTTTTAAAGGACATACTTGAAACTATATCATCTTTTAGTCTATCAGTATAGAAAACTTTAAGACTCAAATTACTCTATTTTTAAATATTATAAAATCTTATGTCACTTAACATATTACACAGTTTTAACAGATATGGTCTCTATTTTCATGTTAATCCAACAGTACTCATTTCAGTTAACAATGAAGGTAAAATTTAAATTCAGAATAGACGGTCAGCACAACTTCAATTTCACTAAAGTTTTTCTATTAAAAATAAATTTCACACAAACTTTTCAAGGCAATTAGAGTTAGGTGTGTGTGTGTGTGTGTGTGTGTGTGTGTGTGTGTGTGTGTGTGTGTGTAGGTCTACTGGAGATGAAACGCAGGGGCATTATACCTCTGAGCTTCACCTCCAACCTTACCTTTTCTTTAAACAGGGTCTCACTAAGTTGTGGAAGGCCTCTCTAAGTTGCTGACTGGCTGAGAATCTGTGAATCTGTGATCCTCCTCCTGTCTAAATTTACCAAGTACTGGGATTATAAGAATGTGCCATCAAATTTTCAAAGAAGATGTTTTTGCCTTTTTTAAAATAAGCACTTCTCAGTGTTCCATTTATTTTTAGAATAACAGGAAGTTTGAGTATTCTTAATTCATTTTGACTTCTATACTTAAAATGCTCTATTATTAATCAGGTGTGGTGCACACTTGTAATCCTACTACTTGGGAGGCTGAGACAGAAGTATCACTGCCAGCCTCAGCAATTTAGGTCTTCTGAAACTTAGTGAGACCCTGTTTATTTATTTATTTTTTGCGGGTCTGGAGATGGAACCCAGGGGCATTCGACTTCCGGGCTACACCCCCTACCCTATTTTTTATTCTTTATTTTGAAACCGGTCTCACTGAGTTGCAGAGGGCCTCACTAAGCAGCTGAGGCTGTCCACGAACCGCGATCCTCCGGCCTCAGCCTCCCGAATGCTGGGATTACAAGTGTGAGCCACCACACCCAGGTGAGACCCTGTTTTAAAATCGAAGATAAAAGCTGGGCGTGGTGGCGCACGCTTGTAATCCTAGCATTTGGGAGGCTGAGACCGGAGGATCGCGGTTTGCGGACAGCCTCAGCTACTTAGTGAGGCCCTCTGCAACTCAGTGAGACCCGGTTTCAAAATAAAGAATAAAAAATAGGGCAGGAGGTGTAGCTCGGAGGTCGAATCCCCTTGAGTTCCACCCCAAGACCCGCAAGAAAAAAAAAAAACAAAAACAAAGATAAAACAGGGCTGGGCAGGCAGCTCAGGTGCCTCTGGGTTCAATCCCAACACCTACCCTAATACAAAAAACCCAGATCTGGCTGGATCCAGAGCCATTTTTTTTGTGTTTCCTTAATTCTATATATTGCTTATAGAAGCTTTTCTAAAGTTATTAAAAACTTATAAAATTTTTTCTTGTGTTTTCTTACCAATTCTTGGATCAGGATAAGGCACTTCGTGCATATTAGTATAGAACGCTTCTAGTTCAAATGGTTCCTTCTTGTGGAAAGTAATGACTTTTGAGAATGGGGCAGGGTGGTTCTTACAGAATACCTCACATTCCCTGAAGTGGGAAAGACATTTATTTAAAAACGAGTAGATTCAGATTAAAAAACAACAACAACAACAACAAAAAACTAGTAAAATGCTGCTTATTAACCTAATTACAGAACCTGTCTCATTCTAATTCATAAACAGCAAATGCAAGGATCTCCATACACAATAAATGGAAAAACAATGACTGATTTTGTATAAATATGCATTTTGACAAGCTTATGGTTCAGTTTTAGAATGTCTATTTTAGTAGGACAATTGTATACTACTAGACAGAGAAAAACCACCCATGAATGTACAATAGGAAGGAATTATTAGTTTTTGTTAACATTTGCTGATCAAGTTCTGCCCATTAATTTCCCAAATACTTTGCATATATAACACTTTATATTCCAGCTCCCTTATAAAAAGCTTTTGTTAAAAAATGTTAAACTTACCAAAAAGTGTGAAAATAAAGATCAAACATGAAACATCTGAACAACCTTTACCTACATTCGCTCCTTTAGTATCTTATCCTATTTGTCTTATCATCTGAAAGCACTGTCTCTCTGGGCATCTTTTTCTGAAGTAAGACTAAAACACACCCATTATGTTTTTTAACCCTAAATATTTCAGTATCTTTTCCCCTCCAGCACAGCAAGTTTTTAAACTGACACAGCAATCCCTATTCCTTAAATACTGTGACAGATATGGTTTGTGACTACTGTATATAGTGGCTCAGCAATAGTGCATGCGCTGGGGGCTGAATCCAGGAGTGTTATACCTGAGCTACACTCCCAGGCTCATTTTATTTTTTAATTTTGAAACAGGGTTTCACTATGTTGCAGAAGGCCTTGCTAAGTAGCCAAGGGCTACTTAGACCTGTGATTCTGTCAGCCTCACAAGGATTGGGATTATAGGTGTGTACCACCGCTGCAGGCTAGCAATTTACTCTTTAATTTTATATCATACTAGTACCTTAATTATGTAAAGGTAAAAAAAATCCCACTTTATGAACCTTTTCCTCTACCCTTTTTTTTTTTTTTTGGTTCTGGGGATTGAACTGAGGGTCATTCTTCAGACTTTATTTTCTTGGTGGTACTGGGGTTCCTGGAAGCCCTTCTACCTCCGGGCTACACTCCCAGACCTATTTTATACTTTTTTAAAATTTGTAAACAGGGTCTCTTAAGCCAGCACAGAAGGCTTCGAACCTGCACAATCCTCCTGTCTCCGCCTCCCAAGCGCGGGGATTACAAGCGTGCGCCACCACGCCTGGCTCATTCTTCAGACTTTTTAATCTGTGGTTTTGAAACAAGTCTTACTAGGTTGAAAGTATTAGTACTAAGTTGCTTAGACTGGTCTCAAACCTGTGATCCTCCTGTCTCAGCCTCACCAGTATTGGGATTACAGGTGTGCACAACCATGCCTGGCAATGTTTTGCTTTTTATAACATATGAGTAATACATTGATTTTATTATTTCCTTTTTTGGTACTGGGGATAGAACCTATGGACATTCTACCTCTGAGCTCTACCCCAGCTCTACTTTTTATTCTTTATTTTGAAACAGGGTCTCACTGAGTTGCAGAGGGCCTCACTATGTAGTAACGGAGGTTCTGTGAACTGCGATCTTTCTGTCTCAGCCTCCCAAATGCTGGGATTGCAAATGTGCGTCACCATGCCCGGACATTTATTTTATCTTTATTCTAATAAAGTAGTTAAGAGAATTTTAAGAATATAAATTTTTTTCTAAATTGAAAAAGAGGTTTAATTGGCTAAAGGTTTATGATAAGCTCTAACCAAGGTTTTCTTAATAACTTACCCAGTTCCATCTTCAAAAGAGGTCTTCCACCTTAATGTGATTGAGTAAGGAACAAGGTCTGTTATGGAAAATTCCCGCACTTTAAATGCTGGTGAGAGAATCGCACACTGAAAAAAATATACCATAAAATATAAGCCACACCCTAAGCTATCCCTAATTAAACCACCTAATAAAGTCTTTATAGTAAAATTGTTATGTATCTTAAATTACTATTTTTTTGGTAATGAATAATGAAAATAATAATAAATAATAATAATAATAATAATAAATAATAATGAAAATAATGTACTCCGAAGTACACTACCTCCGAAGTATCCTATTTTTTATTCTTTATTTTGAACCGGGGTCTCACTGAGTTGCAGAGGGCCTCACTCAGTAGCTGAGGCTGTCCCTGAATCGCGATCCTCCTGTCTTGGCTTCCCGAATGCTGGGATGACAAGCGTGCCCACCACGTTTGGCTTTCTTATCCCTTTTTATTTTGAAAAGAGGTCAAACCTTTAATCCTCTTTCTTAAGTCTCCCAAGTTCTTAGATTAAAGGTGTACATCATCACACCTGACTCCAGGGTGCTTTTTATGTGCTCTTACAAAAATATAAGAACATTTAAAGCCTCCAAAAGGACATAATTCAAATAATGTCCTGTCAGTATAATCACAGACACAGCAGTCCTATTTTAAGTTTAAAACTATAAGGTATGAGTTACTTGTCAGGAATGTTTTAAACTTACTTTGGCCTACTGACAAGTGGCTGCAATAGACGATGCAAGGCATTTTTAGAGCTAGCACCCATTTCTGGCAAAACAAACATTCTGGGGGAAAAAAAAAAAAAAAAAAAAAAAAAAAAAGGAAACCCCACCTGCAGTGCACATCCTCTTGCAACAGCTTCGTCAGCATTCAGGGTGGTGCTTATGTCTTTAAGGAAGAATTTAGTGATCTGCTCCTTCACTGCAGGAATTCGTGTCGCTCCTCCTACAATTTCTATACTATTTATGTCTTCACGTTGTAAATCTGGAACGTAAATTTTTTTGGTACTGGGGATAGAGCCCAGAGAAGTCCCACTTCTGAGCTCCCCCAGCCCTCTTTTACTTTTTGGTTTGAAACAGGCTCTCACTAGGTTGCTGAGGCTGTCCCTGAACCCATGATCTTCCCGTCTCAGCCTCCCAAGCACTGGGATTAAACATGTGCGCCACCACACTCAGCTATAAAATATTTTTTCAATGAGAAAAATAAGTCTTTAAAAATTCACGAACAGTAGGGCTTTGGAAAAAGTGCATGTGTATGGTGCTGAAAGTTGAACCGAGGGGCATTCTATCTCTGAAATATATCTCTAGTCCTATTTTATTTTTTTAAAACAGGATCTCACTAAGTTGTGGAAGGCCTCACTAGTCAAGTACTTTTTATTTTTTATTTTTTGAACTAGGGATTGAATCTAGAGGTATTTTACCTCTGAGCAACCTTGATTATTTATTGCTAACAGGATCTCACTAAGTTGCTGAGGCTGGCCTCAAACTTGCAATCCTCCTGTCTCAGCCTCCCAAGCACTGCAATTATGAGCATGCACCATCATGCCTGGCTGTTATGAATGGCACAGTTTCTACTTACTAGCTTGCTCCATTACTCCTTTTAAAGGTGGCTCAACCCTGGCCAAGAGGGAAGCACATAACTGTTCAAATTGAGCCCTATAAGAAAATGAAATAAAATTCATTGTTTTGGGATAAAAGGTTAAGCATATCTTCCAAAATAATAGGGAAAAAATCAGACATATCTAAATATTATTAAATAAGGAAACACTTTTCAAACTGAACATACATGGTACCTGTTCATTTTACTAGAAACATCGAGGTCATTCATGAAGCACTCAATGTTCAGTGGAAGGTCTGATGCGTTTGCACTCATTAGCTTCTTGAGTTTTTCACATTCCTGATATAAACGCAACAAGGCCCGAGAGTTTTCTTTCACATTTATCTTATACTTGGTCTTGAAGTCATCACAGAAGTAGTCTACTAAAGCCTCGTCAAAGTTCCTGCCACCCAAATACGGGTCAAAGGTAGTAGCCAAGACCTGTTTAATTGAAAAGGCAGAACTGAATTTTTAGAAATATATTCTTAAAAAAATCTCTAATTAAAAAAAAAAAACAAAGCTAAAGAATGTTTAAATCACAGAGGTTCCAAACTTGCAAAGAGAATTAAAGGATCACTTACTAACATATTCTCCTATTTCAAATTATCTACTTTAAATTTATAGATTCATATATCTAAAATAATTGTAATTCTGAAATCATCGAATTACAACTAAAATGTTATCTGCATCCTTTGATTTTGCAACAACACTGAACTAAAGACCAAAGCAAAGAAAAGCAAAATACCCTTTCTGAGCATATAAACAGAAACTATTCAAGAAAAGCAGAGCCAAAGATTGAATCTAAAATATTGTAATTGGTCCATTTATAGGTCAGAATTTAGGACTTCGATTATTTTTTAACAAGAACTTATTTTTACAAAAATGTAGAAAATACATGACAGGAAAAAAGAAAACAAAAAGTAGAGTTGAACTGTGTAAGCCTTGTTGAGCACGTGGCTCCCACCTCGTTGTGTGGAGAGGGTTAGTCCCAGAACACGAACCCTGCATAACCAGTATGTCTAATCTTTCAACCTAGGGCAAAGTATCTACTTACTGATCGTCATTACTAAACCTGAATCCCTGCTGGGGATTCTGCTCTTCACAAGGGGGTGGGAGCGAGTGAACCTAACAGCAGGATGTGACACAATCTGAGTGTGCCACCTACCCAGCAGACTGGCATGGAGAAGGATCTAAATCTCAGTGATCACCACGGAAAAGAATATGTTCTTTTTAATTAAGTTGAAATTTAAGGCTAGAGACAAAAAATTAAAGCAATTTATGCTAAAGACTGATATATTTAGCATAAGTCACTTCCCTTTAATTTTTCTGACTATAAGGATATTATAGTTGTATAAGCTACAGGACAAAAGACTCTTGACGAGTTGGAAAAGCCAAAGCACCTTATCTTCTAAGTAGACTCTCATATGTTTATGGCAGAGAGAAAGCCTGTCTAGACAAAGTCAATGTAAAAATGAGCATAAAACAAAACACAGACCATAAGAAAATAAACACATAGAAGAAATGTTATACTTTACAAAATTATCATTAGGACTCCTAGAAACGTTTCTACTAATAATGTGACTCATTTTAGAAAATGTTTCTTGTGAGCGGGTGTGGTGGTGCATACTTGTAATCCCAGTATTTGAGAGGCTGAGACAGGAGGATTACAAATTTGCAGCCAGCCTCAGCTACGTAGGAAGCCCTCTGAAACTTAGAGAAACTCTGCTTCCAAGCGAAAAGTAAAATAGGGTTAGGAGTATAGCTCAGAAGTAGAATGCCCCTAAGTTCAATTCCCAGTACCACATACACACAAATAAAAAGATGTTTCCTTTAAGTATATTTATGAATAATTTATGCTGCTAACATACCACCTCAATTAAAACAGTAATAAAAATAGCTAGTTCATATAGCTTCTGCTATATGCCAGGCTTCCTAGCATTTCATATACAGTGACTCATTTTGTCCTAAAAAATTCTAAGAGGTAGTTACTGATATTTTCCTCCTACAAGAAAACTAAAGTTTAGAAAAATTCTTAAGAAATATGCTCAAGGTCACGGTTTTTAAGGGGCAGAGAGAGAATTTAAGTGCAGTGATTAGGTAGTCTGTACTCCTAATTATTAACATTATTTATAGCAAAGCATTTATTTACTTACTTTAAGTTTTCCTTTGTTAAAAGCACAAACTGAGACCTGATAGGCAGAATGTCCCATATCAATAAATACTACATTTCTTGGTTTTTCATCTAATGAGGGAAGATCCTGTTTGTAAATTCCATATGCTAGTGCAACTGTGTAAGAATAAAGAATTAGGTTAATTCTAGACTAACAGTTACTTGGAAAAGAAGAGTTAACTGATACTGTACATTAATACATAGCACAGTAACATATTTAACCTCCACCAAAATAGACTCCCAAACAACAAGCTTACAAGAACTAGTATATAATGAAGTTTTAGAAAATTGTTATTAACCAGAAATAATTATTTTCTGATAGTAATGTTCAAAGTATAGAGTGCTGACCTGCAGTAGTTTCGTTCATCAGCCGTAAGCAGTTTAAGCCTGCGACCTGAGCTGCAGCCATCACAGACCTTCTCTCGGCATCAGTGAAAAAGCTAGGGATCTGGTATTTAAAAATAATAAGTATGTCAGTGTACAATATAGGCTTTAATTAGATCTTTAATCAAACGAAATATGTAAGATATTGCATAAATATAAATTATGTATAGTTTGAGATGAAGAATATTGTTTTAATAAAAAAGAGAAAATACAAGTCAGGTGTGGTGGCGCACACTTGTAATCCTGCACTTGGGAGGCTGAGACAGGAGGATCGCGTAGGTTCAAAGCCAGCCTCAGCTACTTAGTGAGGCTCTCAGCAACTTAGTGAGACCCTGTTTCCAAATAAAGTATAAAAAAATAAGTCCGGGAGTATAGCCTGGAGGTAGAAAAACCCCTAGATTCCACCCCCAGTGCCCTCCCCCCAAAAAAGGGAAATCATTATTATTATTTTTTTTGGTGGTACTAGGGGTGGGACCCAGGGGCTTTTCTACCTCCGGGCTACACTCCCAGAACCATTTTTACACTTTTATTTGGAAACAGGGTCTCACTAAGTTTCTGAGAGCCTTGCTAAGTAGCTGAGGCTGGCTTCGAACCTGTGTGATCCTCCTGCCTCAGCCTCCCAAGCGCTGAGATTACAAGCATGCGCCATCACGTCCAGCTAAAGCACTAGTTTATTTTTTATTTTAAAATTTCTACACTATATAGATCTGACCTAAAAAGTATGGACACTAAAGTAATTAATAATATGGCAGGAGTGACAAAGCTGTGTTAATTTAAACATTTAAACACTTCCCCTGTTAGTCTGGTTGCTATGGTTTGGATATTGTATGTCCCTCAAAGGTTGAAATGTTGGGACATGGTTCTCAGTAGACATTCGGGGCCTAAGCTGGGTGTGGTGGCACACACTTAATTCTAGTACTTGGGAGGCTGAAATAGGAGGACTATAGGTTCATAGCCAGGCTCAGTAATTTAAGGAGGCCCTCTGCAACTTAGTGAAATTCTTTAAAAATTAAAAATAAAATAGAGGAGCTCAGAGGTAGAACTCCCAGAGTTCAATTCCTAGTACCACAAAAAAAAAAAAAAAATTTATATATATATATTATATATATAGTTAAAGCCTACTGGTAGGTCCTTAGGGGAATTCAACTTAGGAAAGGATTGTGAAACACCAATCTCCTTGGCTTTCATTTTGGCATGTGAGCCTTCTTTCCACACACAATACTGCCAAGATGCAACATGTTGTTAGGCCTTCACCAGAGGACACATCAATGGGCTATCTCTCCCAGAAATTGTGAGCTAACTAAACCTGTTTTCTTTATAAAGTTACCATGGCTCCAGTATTCGGATAGAGTAATGAAAACAGGATTAATGCACTGGAACTTTGTTCATCTTTTTGGCTTTTTTGTGTGTGTGTTACTGGGGATTGAACCCAGGAGCATTCGTCCTCCAAGTTATACCTCTGGCCCTGTTTTTTATTTTGTTTTTTGTTTTTTTTTTGGGGTGGTACTGGGGTGGAACCCAGAGGCTTTCTACCTCCAAGCTATACTCCCAGACCTATTTTATACTTTATTTGGAAACAGGATCTCACTAAGTTGCTGAGAGCCTCACTAAGTAACTTAGGCTGGCTTTGAACCTGCGTGATCCTCTTGTCTCAGCCTCCCAAGCGCGGGGATTACAAGCATGCGCCACCACGCCCAGCTCAGTTTTTTATTTTGAAACAGGGTCTTGCTACGTTGTTGAGAGTCTTGCCGCATTGCTGAGGCTATCCTCGAACCTGTGATTTTTCTCTCAGCCTCTCAAGTACTGGGAATACAGGCATGCCACTTTGCATGGCTCCAAACATATCTTTTCTTTCCTTTTTCGTGGTACCAGGAATCAAACCCAGGGCCTCATTTTTGCCAAGCAAGCCCTGTACAACTGAGCTAATATTCCCAGACTTTGTTCATCATTAATAATAAAAGGTAAAAAACCAAAAACTCTGCTAAATGAGAACCTTACTAAGTAGATGAGGCTGGCTTTGAACTTGTGTGGTCCTCCTGTCTCAGCCTTCCAAGCGCTGGGATTATAAGCATGTGCCACCATGCCTGGCTCACAACTATTAATTTTTTAAGGGTCACTGGTCATCACTGTTGACTTTATAAAAACTTTACCTTTTTACCAAATAAGGTCATTTTTTTCCAAAAAAAAAGTAAAAATGAATTGAGGCTATTTATTGAATGAGTAATGAAAGTATAATGGTAAGAAAAATATTTCCATATGACATGAATACAGTGGAAAGTATGATTTACTAAAGTAAAACTTACTGAAATCACACAGTCCGCCACTGGTTTCTTTAAGGCATTTTCTGAAGTCTCTTTTAGCTTGGCCAAGAGCATTCCAGTAACTTGCTCTATTGCAAAAGGCCTATCTTCTTCTAGATACCGCACCTGAAAGCAGAAGTTGAGACATGAGCAGCACTTACTCATCCAATGAGTACGTCATGAATACGTGTCTCCCATATTGTAGATATGGGACATCAACAATGTTTTTTCACTACCTACAATAGTGAAAAACAAAGTCCTGGGCTCAAAAAAGCTTTATTCCACAAGAAGATCCTTCCTACAATCATGGCCACGTTCAAGACAGTGGCAGGGCATCTCATTTCTGAGGCCCAGCTCCTTACAGCTGGCACTGCATTCAACTGCTCAGCCACCTCCCAAAACAACCTTAATTAATTTCCAAATGAGACAATAAACAGTGGAGAAAAAGACAGAATAATTTTAAAACTTACAACTCTCTGTGTTTAAGATGAAAACCTTAGTTACAGTTTTGGGAAAAGGTAATGAAAACAGAGGAAAGTTATTTAGAAAAAGGCAATTTAATATATATTACTCCAAAATTCTGGACCCAACTATGAATTAGGTATAAAATTAAATATGAAATTTATTAACACTTTAAAATAAATTGACTCATTTTATAAATAGGTTTTATATATTTTATAGACTTTATAATATTTTATAGATAGATGCATTTTGGTATATAAAACAGAACTTTTCAAATTGTTTCTTGACCAAGGAATACTAAAGAACCTGAACTTTATTCAAATAATCAAACCTTTATGAAAATCACAAAATTTAAAAGCTATACAAAGCTCCTTTCAAACCCATATAAAACATAACTCCATTTAACTACCCAAGAAAAATGCTGTCTTTTACCTGAGGATCCTTAAATAATTTTATTCCATAATACTAACTTTTGGAAGAGTTCTGGAGAACTGTCTCAGGCAGCACAATGTATGTATGTATATAGGAACATATTTATTTTTTTGTAATACTGGGGATGGCGGCCAGGGGCATTCTACCTCTGGGCTACACCCCCAGCCCTATTTTTTCCCCTTTATTTTGAAACAGAACTTACTTAGCTGTGGAGGGCCTCACTAAGGAGCTGAGGCTGGCCATAATCCTGCTACCTTCTTGTGTCAGATTCTCAGGTGCTGGATTACAAACATGTGCTATGACTCCCAGGAGATGTGGACTTTTTTTTTTTTTAAATCAGGCTTTTTTCATTTAATGTGGTTTCAAAGCTAATACATGTTATAGAACATATCTGCACTTCAATCTGGTTTTTTTTTTGTTGTACTGCGGATGGAAATCAGGAGCATTCTAACTCCAAGCTACATCCCTAGCCCTATTTTTAAATCTTTACTTTGAAACAGGGTCTCACTAAGTCGCAGAGTGCCTCACTGAATAGCTGAGGCTGTCCACAAACCACGACCCTCAGGTCTCAGCCTCCTGAATGCAGGGATTAAAAGCATGTATAACTACGCACAGTGAAAATATTTGAATTTAAATGATCAAAATTAGATTTTTGTTACATTTACTAAAATGATTATAAAAACTGCCTATCTCTTAGGTGTGTATTACTGTGTCCAGAGTAAGACAAGTTAAACTACAAACAGCAACATGATTGTATTTGGTGATCTGCGTTTGAATAAACATTCTTACTCAGAATTTAAAGCGTACCTTAACGCCTGCACTTCCGTTAGGCATCTTCTGCAGTTCATAGGGAAGCCTGACTCTTTCAGTTTGCACAATGGGATCATCAAATGATCGCCCATGAAGCTTCTTGAAGCCATGAATCGTATTTCTTACATTGGTGACAATCTGTTGAAGTGAACACATTTATCACTTACTTAGTAAATATAAAATACTTTTAGGATAAAAAGAGTCTTGGTGGTCTTTTTATCCTACACATGCAAGCTCAGAATTACAAATAATATTTCATTTTTCTGGTTTCTGCTACCAAAGGTATACAGTGCAAGTGTATACATATCACACACTGCCTCCCATATTCTCCTCTTATCATAGCAATTAGTGTCTTCAAAACAAGAGAACAGCCGGGCGTGGTGGCGCACGCTGTAATCCCCACGCTTGGGAGGCTGAGACAGAAGGATCGCCAGCCTCAGCTACTTAGTGAGGCTCTCAGCAACTTAGTGAGACCCTGTTTCCAAATAAAGTATAAAATAAGTCTCAAAGTATAGCCCAAGGTAGAAAAGCCCCTGGGTTCCACCCCCAGTACAAAACAAATAAAGAGAACAAAACTTTAAAACTTTCCAAATACTATAATGAAAACCTTTTCTAGAACTCATCTGTTTTCCTAATGCTTTTGCTCCAGTGAATTGCTCTTTATCTTCTTTCCACTTTTGTCTTTGTTTTTTTTTTTTTTTTTTACTATCCAGTTCCTCTTTTTTTCTCAACATCGAATTATTTGTTCATTTTTTCATGCACTAGTATGTTGCTTCTCTTGCTTAATTTATCAATGTTTTATATTTTAGCAAAATGATTTTTATTTTGTGTGAAACTGGGGTCACTGAATGCATGAGCATTTTACCTCTGATACACAGCCTCAGCCTTTCCTTCCCTCCCTCCCTCCCTCATTTTGTGGTACTGGGGGGTAAAACCCAGGGGATTTCGACCTCCGGGCTATATCCTCAGCCCTATTTTATTTTTTTTCCTATTTTATAATTTATTTGGAAAACAGGGTCTCACTAAGTTGCCAGGAGCCTCACTATGTAGCTGAGGCTGGCTTCAAACTTGTACGATTTGCCTGTCTCAACCTCCTAAGCGGTGGGATTATAAGTGCCACCATGCCTGGCTTTATTATTTTTAATTATGTTTTTGTGGGTTTTTTAAAATAAATTTTTATTGGTGCATTGTAGTCATACATCTCAATGGGATAAAACACTTGAGATATACATGCACTCATCGCCCAATCAGCCCCTACCCAATCTCTAACCCCTTCCCAACTCCTCTCTCCTACCATGCTTGGCTTCCCGATTGACTTTGATATGTTTAAATACACCATGTGCTTTAAAGAGTTTCCCTTCTCCTCCTCTTATCCCCCCAGATGTCACCTTAACTGCTCCTCTATAGGGTCCCTCCTTCATCTAGAGTTCCTCCTGTTACTCATTTCTCCCTAATATTTTGCACATTAAAAAGGCATCTGATTTCTTATTTTTTGACATTTCACTGTAAATGCAGTAATTTTGTTCTTCCTTATGGTGGGCAAAATTCCATTGTGTACATATCCCATAGTTTTGAAATCCATTCATCTGCTGAAGGACATCTTGGCTGGTTCCACAGTTTGGCAATGGTGAACTGTGCAGCTATGAACATGGTTGCTCATGCATTAGTTTGGTATTTTGGTTTTCATTCTTTTTGGTAGATACTCAGAGGTGGTAGTGCTGGATCATAAGGTAAGTTCATTTTCCTTCTTTTGAGGATCTTCTATATTGTTCTCCAAAGTGGTTACACAAACTTGCAATCCCACCAACAATGAGCTTCTATATCTCCACACTTATTCCCACTTACTGAAAACTTGAAAGCCAGAAGGTCAGTAACTTTGACAAGATGATCCATTCACGACCCATTTTTTTTTTAATAGAGGTCACTTGGATCTGGAAATCTGCTGAGAGATTAGGTGAGGCAGTGGCAACTCCTAGTGCTTCCTGGCCACACAGTTGAAGAAACCTGCTGGTTCTTTGCTGTGGAGCAGGCCCCAGTTCCGGCCTGCAGTGCAACAGGCTCCAGGCCCGGCCTTGCCAGCTCCAGACCCGGTCTTGTTGGCTCCAGACCCGGCCTCGCCGTGTGAAGGGCTCCAGGCCTGGCCTTGCTGCAGGGCGAGCTCTGGTCCCTATCACTGTGGGCAGGACATTTATAGAGGTTCCCATTTTCCCCTCCATATATATATTTAAGTAGGAGAAAACAGCATATGTCATTTGCAGAAGCCGGGAGCCCAATTCCCTAGCAGCAATGGATTTTATCTCCACAGTGAAAGTAGAGGCTTGCAGCCTCACCATGGAGAGTGGGATCCGCTACTCCAAGCACACTCTGGCCCCCAGCACAGCACAGATGAGCTGAGATCTCTCAGGACACCTGCGCAGCAAGCTGGCCCAGCAATACGGGCGACTCCCTCTGACTTGCCCCAGACATTTTTCTTACATAGTATGTTGTCCAGAATTCCTGCACATGTGTGGCAGGAGGAGTCTACTTTTGGGAAGATTTCTTAAAAATTCAAGGTGGATTGGATCTGTCTGCCTCTCTCTCTCTCTCTTTTTTTTTTTTTTTTTGGTGGTACTGGGGTTCCTGGAAGCCCTTCTACCTCCGGGCTACACTCCCAGACCTATTTAAAAAAACTAAAAAGCTTTTTTTTTTTTTTTTTGAAACAGGGTCTCCTAAGCCAGCGCGTGCGGCTGGTTTTGAACCTGCGTGATCCTCCTGTCTCTGCCTCCCAAGCGCGGGGATTACAAGCGTGCGCCACCACGCCCGGCTGTCTGCCTCTCTTAAATACTGGCCACCGCCACTGCTGTCATCGCCACCATCTTGGTGTGTCTCTGCGAAACTTTTTCTTACATATTATGTTGTCCAGAGTTCCTGAGCATGTGGGGCAGGAAAAGTCTACTTTTGGGGAGATTTCTTCAAAAATTCTGTCTGTTTCTCCTGAATACTGGCGGTGGCCACCACTGCCTTCGTGGTCTCTCCTAGAGTATGTTGTTGTTAAGTATTCCTATGCATGTGTGGCAAGAGCAGTCTGCCTTCTAATCTCTTCTGGGATATCACTCCAAGAATCACTTTTCTTGCAGTGGCGGGGCCCCACTGCCGTCTTGCCTCTAATTCTGCCATTTTTCACTCTCTCTCCTATATTTCAGATAGGAAGTCATGACTAGAAATGTTTCTGTGTTGTCCCGATCAGCTATTAAATCAAAATCTGTTATCCAGGGTTTCTCAGAGGGATGCACGTCCTATTCAGCTGCTGCCAACCTACATGGCTCTGGCTGTGGTCGTGGCTGCAGCCGCTGCTGGCGCCATCTTCCTCCCTCTTAAATATTCTTTTTTGGTGGCACTGGGGATGGAACCCTTCTACCTCTGGGCTACATTCCCAGGCCTATTTTATATTTTATTTGGAAAAAGGGTCTCTTAAGCCAGCGAGGCTGGCTTCAAACCTGTTCGATCTTCCTGTCTCCACCTCCTGAGCATGGAAATTATAAGCGTGCGCCACCATACCTGGCTCAATATTTTTTAATAAAAGAAAATAGTATGTGTCTTTTGCAGGAGCTGGGGGCCCAAGTACTTAGTAGCAATGTGTTTTATCTCCCTGCCAAGAGCAGAGACCCACAGCTTCCCCATGGAGAGTGGGTTCTGCTGCTTCGAGCGCACCCAGCCCCAACAACTGTGCAGAGGAGCGTGGCGGCCAGGAGTGCCCTTGGCTCCTGGGACGCACGGCGCTGGGTGACCTGATTACGTGGGGCTCCATCTGACGTGATCTGAACATTTTTCTTACATAGTATAGTTCCTGAGCACATGGGGCAGGTGCAGCCTACTTTTGGGGAGATTTCCTCAAAAGTTCAGGGTAGATTAGAATGAATCTACCTGCCTCTCCCCAATACTGGCCGCTGCTGCCATCTTGGCCCTCCTCCAGAGCATTTTTCTTACATAGTATGTTGTCCAGATTTCCTGAGCATGTGAGGCAGGAGCAGTCTTTTTTTGGGAGATTTCTCCAATAGTTCAAGGCAGGTTGGATTGGATTTATCTACCTCTCCTGAATACTGGCTGCCCCCGCCATCTAGGTCTGTCTCTTCTTTCTTATATTTTAGGTAGGAAGTCATGGCTATAAATGTCTCTATATGTTGTCCCAATCAGACATTAAACCAAAATCTGATGTCCCGAGTTTCTCAGAGGAATACATGTTCTATTTGGCCACTGCCATCTTGGCCCCTTTATTCTTTATTTTGAAAGAGGATCTCATTAAGTTGCCCAGGCTGGTCACAAACTTGCCACCATCCTGTCTCAGCCTCCTAAGTACTGGGATTACAAGCATGTACCACCACACCCAGCTTTTTTTTTTTTTTTTTTTTTTTTGTGGTACTGGGGTAGAACCCAGAGGTTTTCTATCTCTAGGGTATACTTCCTGACCTATATTTATATTTTATTTGAAAACAGGGTCTAAGTTGCTGAGAGCCTCACTAAGTAGCAGAGGCTGGCTTCGAACTTGTGTGATTCTCCTGTCTCAGCCTCCCAAGCGCTGGGATTAAAGTGTGGTGCAAGCCTGGTTTATTTTTAAGTAGGTGATTTTAGTCCAAACTATAGACTGTTACTGAGATCTCCTATCTGCCATTCTAGAGACTTTTAAAGCCAAAGAGTCTTTTTTTTTTTTTTTTTTTTTGGTATGTGTGGCACTGGGAACTGAACCCAGGGGCATTCTACTGCCACACTGTACCTCCAGCTCTATTTATTTATTTATTTTTTAAATGCTGCACTGGGAATGGAACCCAGAGGCATTGTACCTCCAAGCTAAACACCAGTGCTATTTTTTAGTCTTTATTTTGAAACAGGGTCTCAGTGAGTTGCAAAGAGCCTCACTAAGTAGTTGAGGATGGCGACGAACCACGATCCTTCTGTCTCAGCCTCCCAAATGCTAGGATTACAGGCATGACCACCATGCTGGCTATTTATTCTAAAAAAGAAACAGGGTCTCACTAAGTTGTGGAGGGCTTCACAAGTTGATGAGGCTGGCCGTGAACCTTTGATCTTCTTGTCTCAGCCTCCCAAGTACTGGGATTATAAAAGCGTGTCACCACACCCAACTTCAAATAGTCTTTGACTTTTGGTGGCGCACACTTATAATCCCAGCACTTGGGAGGCTGAGACAGAAGGATCACGGTTCGTGGACAGCCTCAACTACTTAATGAGGCCCTTTGCAACTCAGAGAGAACCTGTTTTCAAATAAAGAATAATAATAAAAAAAAAGTGCTGGGGAGCCGGGCATGGTGGTGCACGCTTGTAATCCCAGCGCTTGGGAGGCTGAGACAGGAGGATCACACAGGTTTGAAGCTAGCTTCAGATACTGAAGTGAGGCTCTCAGCAACTCAGTGAGACCTTGTTTCCAAATAAAGTATAAAGAGCCGGCGTGGTGGCACACGCTTGTAATCCCAGCATTCAGGAGGCTGAGACTGGAGGATTGTGGTTCGCGGACAGCCTCAGCTACTTAGTGAGGCCCTCTTGCCACTCAGTGAGACCCGGTTTCAAAATAAAGAATAAAAAATAGGGTAAGGGGTGTAGCTCAGAGACTGAATGCCCCTGGGTTCCATCCCCAGACCCCTCCCCACACACAAAAAAAGTATAAAATAGGTCTGGGAGTATAGCCCGGAGGTAGAAAAAGCCCCTAGGTTCCACCCCCAGTTACCACCAAAAAAAAAAAAAAAAAAAAAAGAAGAAGAAGAAATGTAGACCCCAGTTATTTATATATAAAAAATAAAATATAGTAATCATTAATAGTTTTTGGTTCAGAGAAGGTAACAAAGTAAAAAAATTTTTTTTCAGAAGCCTATAAATATATTTAAGCAGATGCCATGAAATGTAGTGGTATGCTATATGGGGTTACCCTGGAACTAATTCCTCCATTTTTCCCACCTTCTTTTACAAAGACATTTCTTACTACTCATTGAACTGTGTTTTTATTATTATTATTACTATTTATTATTATTATTATTTTTTTGTTTGTTTGTTTGTTTGTTTTTGGTGGTACTGGGGATGGAACCCAGGAGCAATCTACCTCCAAGATACACCCAGCCCTACTTTTTATTCTTGGGTCTTACTGAGCTATAAAGGGCCTCACTAAAGAGCTGGGGCTATCTGCAAACCACGATCCTCCTGTCTCAGCCTCCCAAATGCTGGGATTACAAGTGAATGCTACCACACTGGGCTTTGAAGTATGTTTTAGATAGACTATCCCTGTATAGAGTGTTACTATACAAGGAAAAACTAGTGTTGCATGGTAGCACACCCAAACTTCAAAACTAAAGACTTCTAGTGCCGGGCATGGTGGCGCACGCTTGTAATCCCCGCGCTTGAGAGGCAGAGACAGGAGGATCGCGCAGGTTCGAAGCCAGCCGCAATGGCTTTAAGAGACCCTGTTTCCAAATAAAAATATAAAATAGGTCTGGGAGTGTAGCTCAGAGGTAGAAGGGCTTCCAGGAACCCCAGTACCACCAAAACCAAAACAAAACAAAACAAAACAACAACAAAACAAAACAAAAAACCCTTAAGACTTCAAAAATAAAATTCAAGAAATACTATTCAACTCAAAGCAATCTATACAAAGACCTTAGGATATGTCACATTTGTAACCCCTTCCCCCTTTTGTGGTACCAGGATTGAACCCAGGGGCATTCTACTTTCACGCTATACCCCCCAGCCCTATGTCTTATTCTTGACTTTTGAAAGAGGGTCTCACTAAATTGTGGAGGGCCTCACTAAGTAGTTGAGGCTGGCCTCAAACCTGTGATCCTCCTGTCTCAACCTCCCAAGTACTGGGATTACAAGCATGTGCTACCATGCCTGGCTCTTTTCTTTATTTTGAAATTTATTCACTAAATTATGGTGCACTGGCCTTGAACCTGTAACCCTCCTGTCTTGGTCTAACAAGTAAAGGGATCAGGATTACAGGTATGCACCACCACACCCAGCTACATTTGCAACTCTTAATTTTATTAAAAGCCAAAACATTCACATTAACAATGTACCTGACTCTTAGCTGCATTTCCAATGGCTCGAGTTCTTGTTCCCAAAGATATACAGGCCCTAAATAGAGAAAAAAACAAAGTTTGTTTCCATGGTATTTTTATACTAATGTGTCATTATTTTCATTCTCTTTATACAGCACTAAACCTTAAAGGCTAAACTCATAAATTATTTTAGAAGCAGATAACCTAAACCAAAAATTTAATAATTAAAAACTTTCCTAAATAATGGAACAGTGGTCACAATGAATGCTAGAATTTTTAAAAAGGTCCTAATAACTGGCAATACTACTATTTTTCCTTCCAATTTTTTTTCAAATTCTATCGTCCTATCACTATTAAAAAATCAGCTATATTCAGTAAGGCAAGGCTGATGGTACTCGGATCCTGCCACGCGATCGCTGAGTAACTCGGGAAGTACATAACCTTTATCTGTTTCTGCTTCCCAGATGGGAGGCGATGATGCTGACACCTATTACAGGGTTTAGTGAGGATTAGGAGAGAGAAGACAGGTAAATACTTTTAACAAAATCTGGTACATAATAAACACTGCACAAATGAACTGCATCTAATTACTTACTGCATTTTCAGTGTAACAAAATTAAATATAACACTTTCATCAAAATACCATTTCACATTATGATTTAAGAAAATGTTCCATGATTTCAGTTATAACTACAGGAAACTATTAAATCAACAAATGTTTACGGGCACTGTGTGTATACAAGCCATAATTCCTGTCCTTATAGAACTGATGTCTACTGAAAAAAATCAATAGATGGAATGTAGAGGATTAAGAACAACATTAACACAAGGACAAATAATTCCTTTTATAAAACAAGAGGAGGCAACCATAAATTAATACTTGGAAGGAGATGAAGCATTTGTTAGGTGTTTTGTGGAAAATAATATTCCTGGCATACAGTGTTACTACGGTTTGGATAGGACGTGTACCCCAACCTTACGTACTACAAACCTGGTCCCCGACATGAAGATACTGAAGGGAAGGAACTTTTAAACGGTGGTGCATAGAGGGATTAAATCCCACGGGCACCACCCTCAGCGAGGATTAGTGCCCACTTCACAGCAGTAGTTAGGTTTCCCGTGACTGGATTAGTTCTTTTACTTGGGAGGAAATACTGAAGAGCTGGGTGTGGTGGCGCATGCTTGTAATCCCAGCATTTGGGAGGCTGAGACAGGAGGATCATGGTTCGTGGACAGCCTCAGCTACTTAGTGAGGCCCTTGGCCTGAAACAGTGAAACCCTGTTTCAAAATAAAGAATAAAAAATAGGGCTGGGGGTGTAGCTAGGAGGTAGAATGCCCCTTGGTCTATCCCTAGTATCTCTAAAAACAAAACAAAAAAAATACAGAAAGAGGGCTCAATAAGTTACTGAAAAGCATGGCCTGGACACTTGTGACTACATCCTCATAGCTTGCACTCCGATTCAGTTCTCTGCTCAATTAAAGATACTACCTCTAAAAACCTTACATGAACATTCTTGCTCCTCCACAATATATTTCAAATCGTTCATCCAATTTTATCACCACTAACACACACCATCATACATCCTGTATCTTCGTGTCACAACATAAATTTTACGAAGGTAGGAGAGCATATACCCACTGCTTTGATCTGTGGTATCTAATATGCCAGTAAATTTAAATGAACTAAAATTAAAAATTTAGCTCCTCAGATCTAGTCACATTTCAGTGCTTATGTAGCCACATGTAGCTAGTGGATATACAGAGAAAATATATGCAAAACAGATATACAGATAACAAAGTTCTACTGGATAGTGTTGATCGAGAGCATTGGTCCTTACTAAATGTAGCACCTAAGAATAATGCTTATTTGGAGACTAGGAAGACTATAACTTGGATTTTTTCATAGGACAGTTTGGTAAAATAATATCAAGGGCAGATTATGTATAGCCTCACAGGCCAGATTATAAATTTGAAATTCAGTAGGTAATGGGAATTAATTAAAAATTCTGAATAGGAGAGAAAACACTTTATGCTGGTATATAATACCAAAACAGAGAGGTAAGAATCTGGAGGAATGCTTTTCAAGGGCTGAACAAACTGCTATTATGCTGGGGATCACTAGATTTTCAAGGAGGTCAAATAGTTAAAAATGTTCATCTAAGCTGGGCAGGATGGCACACACCTGTAATCCTAGTACTTGGAAGACATAGACAGGAGGGTCACAGGTTCAAGAACAGCCTCAGCAACTTAGCAAGACTCCCAAGCAAGCTTGTGAGACCTTGTTTCCAAAAAAAAAAAAAAAAAAAAAATAAGGTGTGGTATGGCTGGAGGTAAAATATCCCTTGGTTCAACCCTCAGTTGTACACACGGGCACACATAGATTCATTTAGTAGACTTAATATTAGCTGAAAATTTACTACTATTAGTGTTTGTTGAATATTACCTTGCACTGTTAGTTGCTAGAAATAACAATGGTGAGGGGAAAAAAAGACAGACATGGTTTTGGCTCTCTTGAATCTTAACAATGCTATTCTCACACAAATCAAAGTAAACCAGGTACAACAGACTGGGGATATGAGCAATAATAGTAGGGGTTGATCTAGAAGGACAGAAAAGGCTTACCCAAGGAAATGATTAAATTTGATGGGAGAGTAAACATACCACAGAAGTGGCAGAGTTTGTTAAAGACCATCCGACTACAGTGTGAGCCGAGTGGAGGGCAAGAAGTTACTAGGAATCTGTATAAAGATGGTGACAGCTGAAGCAAAAGAAAGAATTGAGACACATTTAGGAGATAAAAAAATCGCCACCAGCACCTGTGAGTATTCAGCACATAAAATGTGGCTAGTCTGAACTGAGATATGCTTATTGTAAGTAAAAATATACCCTATATTTTGAAGACTTCATGTTTAAAAAGCAAATTTTATTTAGAAAATACTGATAGCCAGGTGTGGTGGCACACAAAAAGTAATCTTAGTACTTAGGAAGCTTAGACAGAATTGCAGGTTCATGGCCAGCCCTCAGCAACCTTGTGATACCCTTTACAACTTAGTGAGACCCTGTTTCAAAGTAAAAGTAAAAAATAGGGCTGGGGTGTAGCTCAGAGGTAGAATGCCTCTGGGAGTTCAATCCCTAGTACCACAAAGAAAAAAAAAATTGATTATATTGTGAAATAAGATATCAGATATATGGTTTTATTTTTTTTTTTAATGTGGCTACTGAAACACCAAAAAAAAAAAAAAAAACACGTATGTGGCTCATCTATTTTTAAAGACAGTGCTGAATTAGATCAGGAGGAAGAGGCAAGTGACACAAATAATGTGCAGGTTTCCAGTTTGCACACAGGCTAGATGTTGGAGCTATCCAATGACAGAGAAAATATAAAAGGGGCAGGTTTAGGGAAGGACAATCACATGCTCTTGTGGACATGCTGAGTTAGAGATACCTTGGAAATATCCATGCAGATACATATTCAGAACTAAATATTAAAAGTGAGGTGGTCAGATGCAAGAGAAAATGGAAGTTACTGTTCTTTGATGGAGATCTGGTGACAAATAGTAAAATAAGGATACTGCAGGAACTACCAGGCCTGATGATATCTTCACAACTCCTGCAAGTAATTCCTTGATTCAACATATTCTTTGACAAAGTACAAATATCTATGTTCAACAGGGTAATATGTGTGGATGGCTGGCATTCCATCCTAAAACTCACCATTCAGAGGAAATATGGATTTGCCATCTTTCAGGTACCTTAATATCTGTCTTGTTCCTAACTCCATTATTTAGTCCCACTTCCAAATACTTCTAATTGGATTACAGATGTGTGCCTTCACTCCCGATTTTCAGAAAATCTTTTCCTTAAGTTGAATCTCAAGAGTTTAATTTGTTAGAACAGTTTATCTAAATCAGATTCATATTCAACTACCATTTATTAATTGCTAGGTTCTTTGAAATATGCTTCACACTGTAGTCAAAAGTTATCACTATCAGATATTCTCTCAAGTAAAAGGCAGACAACTTTTACTAAAGAAAAAAGAAAAATACAAATGTAACTGGGTTTGGAAATGCCTAGTTCCAAACTACTTCCTCCAATTTTCTTTCAAGAAGATTCTAAAAAGCCAGGCATGGAGGCGCACGCTTGTAATCCCCATGCTTGGGAGGCTGAGCAGGAGGATCTGGGTTCTCAGCCAGCCTCAGCTACTGAGTGAGGCCCTCTGCAACTCAGTGAGACCCTGTTTCAAAATAAAGAATCAAATACTGGGCTGGGGGTGTAGCTAAAGGTAGAATGCCCCTGGGTTCCATCCACAGTATGGCAAACAAAAACACAAATAAAAAAACAAAAAAGCAAAACACTTCATACCTAAAAACATGGGGGTTTATAATGTTGCTACCTCTTAACTATCCAATGTTCCTACTTCTGTGGAAGTCCCAGATCTCAGGAACTGCCACAAAGTTCTGTTTGGACCTCAACATGTCCTTTGTCTGTTTTAGTAGGAAATGGGCATAAAAATCAAATGACAGGATGTTATCCTAAAAAAGCATCTGTATGTTTACTTTAACATTTAAGATTAATTTTTTAGACCTCTTAGCAAGCTTCTATTTTTCCAAGCATTGACTAGGTGGGAGAAAATACATACTGCTGGCAGACTAGGGCATCTGTCACCCAGGAGTCAGCTGTCTTTATGTCCGTTGGCTACCTTCTTCTCTTTCTAAATTGGGGTCCAAAATCTCTCAATTTTATCACTTAGCCCTGTTTTTTTTTAAAATTTCACTTTCACTTATCAGTTCAAGAAGATCAGTTTTTTCTTTACAATACTTCATTGAATTAATACTAAGATCAGCTGCATTAATGATGATATGAGAGGGCAACCAAGAGTTTTAAACCAAGGGGTCAAGAATTCTCAACCTTGGCATTACAAACATTTTGAAAAGGGCCAGATAATTACTTATTAGGAGTGAGGTTATACTATGTACTACAGGATTTTAGAAATATCTCTGACTTCTACCCACTAGATGCCAGTGGTACCCCTTCCTCACCACTCCTAGTTGTGATGGCCAAAAATATCTTCAGATGTAGAAAATTGTCCCTTAGGGGGCAATTTTTTTTTTAAGGTACTGAAGGTGGAACCTAGAGGCTTTTACCTCCGGGCTATACTCCCAGACCTATTTTCTATTTTATTTGGAAACAGGGTCTCACTAGGTTGCTGAGAGCCTCACTAAGTAGCTGAGACTGGCTTTGAACCTGTACGATCCTTCTGTCTCAGCCTCCCAAGTGCAGGGATTATAAGGGTGCACCATCATGCCCAGCTTGTGCTTCTAGTTTTGAACCACTGCCTTAAGAGCATTTCCCCCCCACCCCCACTACTGAGGATTGAAGCCAGGGACATTCTACTGCTGAGCTACATCCCAGCCTTATTTTTTATTCTTTATTTTGAAAAAGGGGCTCACTAAGTAGCTGACACTGGCCCGTTTCAGCCTCCCAAGCTCCCAAGTACTCGGAATATAGGAATACAAACATGGGCCAACACATGGCCTTAAAGCATTTTTGAAATAGCATTTTTTTTTTTTTTTTTGGTGGTAATGGGGATATAGAAATCAGGGGCCTTCTACCTCCAGGACACACCCCAGGCCTATTTTATTTATTTAAAAACAAGGTCTCCCCAAGTTGCTGATAGCCTCACTAAGTTGCCAAGGCTGGCTCAAACCTGCCCTCCTCCAGTCTCAGCTTCCTAAGTACTAGCCTGTGTGCCACCACGCCCGGCTGAAATAGTATTCAATGAAATGTAATTCCTTAGATGTTCAAATAAGCTTGGGAAAACAACTTTCTTTTTCCTTTTGCAGTACTGGGAATTGAACCTAGAGGCATTCTACCTCCATGCTACACCCTCAGCCCTATTTTTTATTCTTTATTTTGAAACAAGGTCTAAGTTGCAGAGGGCCTAAGTAGCTGAGGCTGGCTGTGTCCCTGAGACCCTCCTGTCTTAGCCTCCCAAGTACTAGGATTACAAGTGTGCACCACCACACCCAGCTTAGAAAACATTCTTTTCTTAAAAAGTTTCAGTGCTTACTGATACATTAAGGAATCTGAGAAGTTCTGGAGTGTAGAAGACATCTAAATATTGTTTCTTAGTAAATTAAGTATTTTTAAAATAATTTATTAGATAGGCATGGTGGCACATGTCTGTTATACCTCTGGGCTACACTCACAGCTCTATTTTATTTTTAAATTTGTAGCAGCGTCTCCCTAAGTTGCAGAAGGCCTTACCAAGTTGCTGAGGCTGGCCATAAACCTGTGATCCTCCTGTCTCAGCCTCGCTAGTACTGGGATTGCAAGTGAGTGCCACCACACCTAGCTCCTCTTCAGTTATGCAGAAGGAAAGACTATTACACAGTTATAGACTGTCACTCCAAAGACCCATGAGTTGAAATCTTAGTTGTCAAACTGTGGCCCTTCTGGAGGTGGTGGAACCTTTGCGAAGTGGGACCTATTGTTAAGGAAGTTGGGTCACTTGGGGACTTGTTCCTGAAGGGGACTCCTGGACCCTCGCCCCTTCCATTTCAGTTTCCTGGCCACCATCATGTGAGAAGCTTCTTCTCCTACATGCTCACACTATATCCCCAAAGGCGAGAAGCAACAGAATATGCAACCATGAACTGCCACCTCCAGAGCAGTGAGCCAAACGAACCTTTTTTCCTTAAAAAGTTGACTCAGGCTACTTTGTTAACAGCAATGGAAAGTTAACACAAATATACCCCAACTTAATAGAAGGTGAATCTGAAGAATAAAGTTGTATTACTTGCTCTTAATTGTAAGCCAAAACTTAATTCTCTTTTTCATTATTTGTCCTTGGTTTATATGAGATTCTCCTATGTATATATAGTCAAATATGTTAACAAATATGAAAAATTGTGACAGCAACTAAACTGAAGTTACTTCCTCTTTCCACAGGCTCCTTTTATAAAAAAAAAAAACCTGCATCTTAAAAAATAATTGTCACACGCCTGACGTGGGGCGCACGCTTATAATCCCCGCGCTTGGGCGGCGGAGACAGGAGGATCGCGCAGGTTTGAAGCCAGCCGCGTGCGCTGGCTTAAGAGACCCTGTTTCCAAATAAAATAGTGTAAAAGTAGGTCTGGGAGTGTAGCCCGGAGGTAGAAGGGTTTCCAGGAATCCCAGTAACACACACACACACACACACACACACACACACACACACACACACACGTCATAAACTAAGCGCCACTGCCTAGTTTATCCCAGTATCTCAAGTACTGGGGTTACTTGAGAGGCTGAGACAACATGGCTGTGGGAGTGTGTAGCTTGGAGGTAGACTGTTCCTGGGTTCACTCCCCAGTACCCCTCTCCTTTCCCCCAGAACATAATACCTTGATGTCAACATCTAGAATATATCGTATTCTAGATATATATGTCATATCATATAGATGTCAATATCAAGAATAGCTTTTTTGGGGGGCAAAGCTAGTTTATGTTATTAAATACATAGTAGTTCCTCCTGACCAGGGGGCCCGGAAAAACTATCTTCCTTCAGTAATTTAAGTCCCGCTAAGTAGACAGTGCAAGAGTATCACATCAAAGGATTGTGAGGTATTTTTGTTCAGCATCAACAGAAGTGTACACCTTACATGAATGATAGTGTACAGCTATGGAGAAAACAGAGCTGCTGATGCAAGCTAAATGAGAACATGATCTTTCACCTCAGAAACTTTCTACTTGGGAATAGGTTCATTCAAATCTAATAGATTCTTGGCTTTTTTACACATAAATCAGAAATATCACTTTAAATCTTAGCCACATAGAGAATTAGCTAATAGTAATGAAACTTCTCAGTCTAAAGTCTAATTTTAAAGAACTCTTTCTATAAGTCTGACCAAACACTTTCAAGACTCATTCCTGAAGAGATTTCTGAGCCTGGAAACGCGGCATCAGAATTTCAATTCTGGTTTCTGAAATTGTGGAGTAAGTCTTTCTACAGATGAAGCCCACATTACTTCTATTCTGCTGAGAGAGTAAATTTCCTGGTCCTTTTTGGGAGAAAGCCGTAATTGTTGTGGCTTAAAACAAAAATTTTGTAGAGATGAATCATAATTCACAATGACTGCTTTGGCCTCTTACTGTGCATTACAGTCGGAAAGAAAAGAATACCAAAGACTTCAAACAGTACTCTAAGGATTACCCGACCTATGCCCATGTTTACGATATAAGCATCCAAAATTTCCACAAAAGATGTGGGTAAAGCTAGAAAAATACCCTTTCTAGAATGTTTTTGGAAAGACACCAGCACGCCGCATCAAATACGGCCTTCTCCCAACACACTGCCGCATTTTAAACCTATTCACAGAATTATGGAGATTTAGGCACTCAAAGATCATCTTAGCCCTGATCACGTTTAAGGTTAGCCGATATAAAGCATTATGTTTTGGGCCCTTCGGAAAGGTCAAATTATTTACCTTTCCATAAAAAGCAATACCTGAGCAGAATACTCCTCCCCAAACTGCGAGCAGGCGCCTACAGGGAGACGCCGGCCTCTCCTACCCGGGGTCACTTGTCTCCTGGCCAACAAACCTCCCCGGCTTGACCAGCAAGCCCGGGCGCCGTGGCCTGGGTGCCGGGCGGCCGCCGCAGGCCCCGCGGACGGCCCCGCCGAGCTCGGGCGTCCTCCCGCGGCCCTGGGGCAGAGGGAAAGAAAGGCGCGGCCGGCGGCCGGCGGCGCGGCACTCACGGGGTGCACCTGTCGCTGTACTCGTTGGCGATGGTCTCGATGCCGCCGCTCCGCGCCACGGCGACGTAGCAGTTGAGGAAGCCCAGGTCGATGCCGACCACCGACATGCCGGCGCGCACCGGGCGGGGGGCGGGCCCGCGACTCCTGCGGGGAAGGCAGAGGGCCGCCGTGAGAGCCGGCCGCGACCGAGGGAGAGCCGCCGCCGCCGCCGCCGCCGCCGCCGCCCGCGGTCCCAGCCAACGGCGGTTACGGCCGCGCCTGCGCACTGCGCCGCCGCCCGCCGCGCGCTCGGCCGCTCCCGGCGGCGCTCGGCCACTTCCGGCGGCGCTCGGCCGCTCCCGGCGGCGCTCGGCCACTTCCGGCGGCGCTCGGCCGCTCCCGGCGGCGCTCGGCCACTTCCGGCGGCGCTCGGCCACTTCCGGCGGCGCTCGGCTGCTCCCTTCGGCGCTCGGAGAACGGCCGCTGCGGCGCCGCGCCTTCCAGAAGGATCTGGAAAGCGCCGGCGGCGGAGCTGGCAGGGCGGGCGGGCGGGCGGCAGGCGGACAGGCGTGCGGGCGAGCAGAGCGGCGGAACGGGCCCACTCGCCGCCGCGCGCAGCAGACGCCCTGCGGCCGGGCGGCGGAGAGGCCGGCCGCGTCTCCAGGCCGCCGCCGCCGCCGCGGTCGTCTTGGCAACCGGGACGCGGCCGGCCGCTCCCGCCGCTGTGAGGTGGCGCCCATTGTGCGCCGCGCCCCGCCGGCTGCCCAGCTGCACCCAGCCCTGCCTTTCGTTGATTGATGGATTGAACCCAGGGGCACTCTACCTCCGAGCAACCCCTCCAGCCCTACTTTTTATTCTTTATTTTGAAACAGGGTCTCACTGATGGCAAAGAGCCTGAGTAGCTGAGGCTGTTCTTGAACCGCCATCTTCCTACCTCAGCCTCCCAAGTACTGGGATTACAAGCGTGCTTGTCTGGGGATGGAACCCAGGGTCCCTCTACCTCCCAGCTACATCCCAGCCCTATTTGTTTATTCTTTATTTTGAAACAGGACCTCACTGAGTTGCAAAAGGCTTAAGTAGCTGAGGCTGTCCTCGAACTGCGACCCTCCGGCCTCAGCCTCCCGTCTTGGACTTCAGGACGAGGTTTAATACTCACGAGGCCCTGCGGGGGTCCTCTGTGAACCGCACTTTCCGGGGTGCTGTCGGCGCCTGCTGAGCTCCCTCGGCCCCGGGGCTCTTGTCCCCCAGTTCCTCCTGGCCGGCCCGGGGCTCCTTGTCCTGCAGCTCCTGGTCATCCCGGGACTCCGTGTCCCCTGGTTCTACCTGGTCATCCTGGGGCTCCTGGTCATCCCGGGACTCCGTGTCCCCTGGTTCTACCTGGTCATCCAGGGGCTCCTGGTCATCCTGGGACTCCTGGTCATCCCGGGGCTCCTTGTCCTGCAGCTCCTGGTCATCCCGGGACTCCTTGTCCCCTGGTTCTACCTGGTCCTCCTGGTCCTCCTGGCCTTCCAGCTGCACTCGGGCCCCTGGCTCCCGGGTGGCCCCCCGGGAAGCAGGCTTGGGGTGTTTCCTGGGGTCCTTCTTCTTCTTCCTCCAGACATTTCTACGTTTCGCTATTAACATCGCTACAGCAGCAGCTGCAGCCACGGCGACTATGGCTCCCGCAGCCGTCCCCACGAGGAGCGTGAGGTCCATCCTGAGGGCCCAAGAGGCCGCGGCGCACGCAGCCTTCGGCTCCGGCCTCTGCGGAGGCCGCCAGCCGGGTTCCCAGTGGGCTGTGCGCGCAGGCCAGGGATTGGACACTGCGCCCGTGGCCCCGTGGCCTCGTGGCCTCCGGGCCTCACCCCCCAGGAGTTACTCTGGAATACGCTGCACCTTCCTGGGCGCATTTGGTTCCATGTATTTACCCACGATGTTTGTACAGCCCAAGGGTGTAAGAATGCCCTATTTAAAACAAAACCACTGAGACAGAAGGATCGCAGGTTCGAGGACAGCCTCAGCCAGTAGTAAGACCTTATCAAAAGAGCGAGACCTGGTTTCAAAGTAAAAATAACAGGTCTGTAGCTGGGGGGGGGGGTGGTGGAAATGCCCCTGGGTTCATTCCTCAGTACCACAACAAAACTATTAAAGCCAACAAACTGACACTAGGAGCTTATATATTTCTATGGAAAATATTTTTTGTTCTGTCTTTAAGCCCATTCCCACATGTGACAAAAGTTTTGCTATTCCCTGCTTGGTAATAGAATCAGGGGTTAAAAAAAAAAGCCCACTTACAAATTTTTTTAACTTACTTTATTATCAATACAAAATACAAAAACTTTTCAAAAGAATATTTTTGTTCCAAGATATTGGGAAGACTATCTTTTAAAGACCAAATAAGATAAATTTTATTTTTTCAACTAGTTTTAGTGTGATTAAAGTGACTATTTAAACTGACAGATATATAATCTGTGCTTATCAAAAGCTATGATACTATGAGTAGTATACACACTTAATTCCTGAGCTTTGTACAGATGTTGTAGAAGAAAGCTTATTTATGCCTACAGACATAATGGCATCTCTTCATAAACTTATAAGAAATATGTCATACCTTATGATTTTTAAAAGATGGGAAGACAAGTATTTTAAATGAATAGCAATTTAAAAGAAGATACTTTCTTAGATTTCAACAATATTATAATTATCATCATAAATATAAACTTTTAAGAGATAACATGCTACTTAGTACAGAAACTATCATTAAAATGAGTGAGTCTAAGTGGGAAGGAAACCCATATTTATCTGATTTTTAATACTTAAATCCTTGAAAAAAGCCTATGCTTTATTGCAAAATTAGTACTTTAAGAATATTGAGAGTTATTAACACTTTCAAAATGTTTGATGATACAAATGGCAGCTATGTAACTTATATGTTTAATAAGTTAAATACATTTCTCACTTTAATCTCCTGATGAACCACCAATGTCAATATTAAGGAAGTCTTTGATTTTGTCATATAACACCAACACCAAAGCCCCCCCTGTACCACGAAGGACATTAGAGAAAGCACCACGAAAAAATGCACCAAATCCTTCATGCCGGTGTATCTTCACAAAGCAGTCTAAGGTTCCTTTGTACTGGCGTTCAGCCTCACCACTCTAAATACAAAGATGGAAAGTTTTCTATTATTTTGATATCTTGTATCTTAAGACAGTTTTATATCAGCATTAAGGGTAGATAAGATTAACATTGAGTTAATGGACATATATTGAATTCTATACCTAGTAGCTGGAGAATATCCATACTTATCAGGCACATTTAAAAAGTGAACTAGGCTTAACAAACGTCAAAGGATGACATCACAGAGACCATGAGTTTTCCTCTTCACATTGCAATTAAGAGAGAAACGAATAGCAAAAAGGATGATTAGCAAAATATATTTAGGTATTAGGGACAATACTTAGAAATAATGAAAACCAAATAACTACAAAACTCTTCAAATTTATAAGATGCAGCTGGGTAGTAGTTTATAGGTGAATGAATGACTTAATACTAGAAATTAATGAACAACCTAAACATTTAATATATATTACCCTAAATAGTAAAAATTATAAAAATTAGTAATAATAAGAAAAATAGAAAACAAACACAACAGAACACATAAGAAGGCAAAAGAGTGTAGAATACACAGGACATAAAAAGTGAAAAATTAGTTCTTTGAAATACTTTGTGGACATTTTTTTGGGGGACAGAAGTGGGGATTGAACTCAAGGGCATTCTACCTTCAACCTATGCCCTCATCCCCATTTTAAAATTTTATTTTTTGTGGTGCTGAAGATTGAACCCAGGAGTGTACTACCTCTGAGTTACACCCCAGCCCAACTTTATTCTTTATTTTGAATAAAATATTCTATTCACTAAGTTGTGGAGGGCCTAAGTAGCTGAGGCTGGTTGTGAACTCAGATATTCCTGTCTCAGCCTACCAAATGCTAGAATTACAAGTGTGTGCCACCACACCTGGCTATTTATTTTGAAACAGATTCTCACTAACTTGAGGAAGACCACACTAAGTAGCTAAGGCTGGCCGTGAACCTGCAATCTTCTAATCGCATTCTAAATAAACCTTGGGATCTTTTCTCTTTTTCTGTTAAATATTATTTCCAAATATTTGTCCACAAAGCCAGGTGTGGTGGCACACACTTGTAATCCCAGTACTTGAGAGGCTGAGACAGGAGGATCGCAGGTTCAAGGACTCCCTAAGTAGTGAGTCTCATCAACCAAGCTTGTTTCCAAGTAAGAAATAAAATTGGGCTTGGAAAATTAGTTCAAAGGTAGAATGCCTCTGTATTCAATCCCCAGCAGCCCCCCCCCCCACACACACAGGAAATTAGCTCGAAGGTAGAATGCCTTTGGCTTCAATCCCCAGCAAAACACAACCGCACACACATACACACAGAAAGAAATAGCAAAGGTAACAAAATGCATATGACTCAGATTACAGAAAGCAAAGATATGATAATCATGACTTATTTTTAAAACTCAGAAGATATGGAATAAATTCCTGGAAAAGTATAATTTACCAGCAGATTAGGAAGAACACTGGAACAACTTTATAACTGTTAAGGAATTTGGTTGTTCATTCAGAATATTCTTAACAAGAAAAGCCACAAATGCAGATAGCATCAAGTATGAGTTCTATTAGAAGAGTTCAAGAAACAATTCCAATCTCAACAGAAATTACTCAAGAGAAAAAGTGAGAAGACTCTCTAGCATATTTCTTCTCGTACTGGAGATCGAGTCCAGGAACATCCTACCTCCGAGCTACACCCCAGCCTTGTTTTGCTAAGTTGCAGAAGGTCTAGCCAAATTACCAAGACTGGCCTTGAACCTACGATCCTGCTTCTTAGGTTCCCAAATTCTGGGATTACAGACTTGCACCCAGCCCTGGCATTTTTATCAGCGTTCTGACAGTACAAAGAAAAAATGCCACCAATGTCAGTGAAATGTGGGTGCAAACATCCTGAACAGACACCAGCCAATCAAACCTAGCAAGGGCTATAAGATATGATGCATCATGATAAACATGTCTATCCTAGGCATATAAGATGAGTTCTACTCTAGAAATAATACTGCTGTGTCTAACATGTTATATAAAAAAACTGATACTCGGGCCGGGCGTGGTGGCGCACGCTTGTAATCCCAGTGCTAGGGAGGCAGAGACAGGAGGATCACGCAGGTTCGAAGCTGGCCTCACTGGCTTAAGAGCCCCTGTTTCCAAATAAAAAAATATAAAAACAGGTCTGGGAGTATATCCTGGAGGTAGAAAGGTTTCCAGGAACCCCAGTACCACCAAAAATAAATAAATAAATAAATAAATAAATAAATAAATAAATAAACCCCAAACTGATACTCATCTTAAATGAATATGGAAAAATGCCATTATTCATGATTCAAAGTCATTCTAACACAGGAACAGAAAGGAACTACCATAACATGACAAGAGTCATTACAAAAAATAATTAAATTATATAACACCGAAGGCATTCCTTATAAAATTAGAAACAAGACAGACAAGGAAAAAAAGAGAAGTGTGAGACTTGGAAAAGAGCCAGGCATGGTACTATAGGGCTGTAATCCGAGGCCTACAGGCTTGAGACCAGCCTCAGCAATGTGAGAGAGAGATCCTGTTTCCAAAAAGAATAAAATGGGGCTGGGTATAGCCTGGAGGTAGAATACTCCTAAGCACAATCCCTAGTATTACAAAAAAAAAAAAATTGATAAAGGGAGGAAAAAAATCCGTATTACTTACCAATTATATACCTGTCTATGTAAACAAAGTATGTACATATGAACTAGCATTTGTAATAGAGTTAACAATGCTGTAGTATATAAAATTTAGAAAGTAACACTGTTATGAGATACATTCTCTCCCCCAAATCACATGTTGAAGGAACTAAGGGCCAGTACCTCAGAATACTATTCTACTTGGAGATAAGGTCTTTAAGGTATTAATATTACAGGCAATCAGCCACTAGAGTGAGTTCTAATTCAGTAAGACTGTTCTTACAAGAGGAAGAAAGGCAGGACCATGAGAAGACACAGGAAGAAGATGGACATCCCTATGTCAAGTTGAAAGGCCCTCAGAAGCATCCAACTCTGCTGACACTGGAGTCTGAGATGACTTCTGCTCTTCAGGACTGTGAGAAAATACATTTCTGTAAAGTTCCCCAGGCAGTACTTAGTACTTGTTATAGCAGCTCTAGCATACTGATATTCATACATACAAGTAAAAGGTCGCGTACCCATAATTTTCGTGTATACCATTTTAAGAGGAAGTTATAGACACCAGCCATCTTTATCCTCAAATACTTCAGTGTGCGCTTTCTAAGAACATGGGTATTTTATTACTTAGCCAAAGTTTCAAAATCATGAATTTAACAGTCTATGTGTAAAATTTCCATTTTTAAGTTTTCCAATGTAGGATTTTGATTATTACTAACACAAAGAAATGATAGATGTCTGTAGTGATGAATACTTTCATTACTGTGATCTGACCAGTACACACTATATGTATTGAAGTATCACACTGTACCCTACAAATATATATCATTATGCATCAATTAAAAATAAGTTTTAAAAAGTTTGTCAATGTGCCAAACAAGAGCTAGTTATATCAAGAAGAAACGGAGATGTAAAAGCAGCAAAGTCAAGCCAGGCTTGGTGGCAATGCTTAAAATCTCAGTACTTGGGAGGCTGAGACAGGAGGATTGCTGGTCTGTGGCCAGCTTCAGCAACTTGTGAGGCCCTCTCCAACTCAGTGAGATCCTGTTTCAAAATAAAGAATAAAATAGGGCTGGGAGTATAGCTTGAAGGTAGAATGCCCCTGGATTCATTCCCCAGTAAAGCACGTAGCAACAGCAGCGAAGTCTGCAAGTAAAGTAGTAGGTTAGCTTTACCCTACTAGGCGGCTTACTGGGTCTTCCAGGACCATGTAATAGATGATAAAAATAGGTCAATGACAGTGACTACACCCCAGTAACCGTTCTGGGGATTCAGAGGGTTAAAGTGTAAAGTGCTCAGGAGGAAGCGGCGCACTGTAGGCCTTGTAATACTATTCTAGCTCTCTGGCCTCATCATTTCACTTGCTCTCACGAATCCTGCCGTCTGTTACAGTGACCTAGGACTCCAGCCATACCTCTGTATGCTACTCTCCCTCAGTGATTACAATCACTACATAGACTTTGCTCCCCGAGGCCACATGGAATCATTTTAAGTATATGGGCACCTCTGCTCTATGCACTCCTGGAACCCATACACGTTTCTATTTAAACCATTAATTGTAAGTCTTCAATACTAGACTATGTGTTCTATCTTATTTGTCTAAACAGGGCTTAACATAGATCAAGCACTCAAATGTTGAGGAAATAAATGTAATAAGTAATAGCAATGGAGATAAAATATATAAAAACTTTGGTTTAGGGATTTATATTTAGAACACAGATTATAACAAAGTTTTCATCCTTGGAGCTTAAAATTCTTTACTTTCATCAAAATATACTATACCAAGTAACATTATGTCAATGGCTTGTAACTGAGCCCGTGTCACTTAATCTCCTACTTCAGGTAAGGTGGACGTGCTAGTCCAGCTTCGGCCCTCCCCTCTACAGAAGGCTGTTCCATTCTGAAGACAGTGAGGCAGCAGCCCTGCTGGCTGGCAGGGGTTTTGTGCAGGAAAGAATACAAGGCAGAAAACACCGTATATTACCTGAGCTATGTAAAGCAAATGACCTATGCCTTCCAGTTAAAAGAAATTCTGAAATTTGAATAAATATCCAAGATAAATTATGCCTGGATATCAGAGATATTAGAAAACTCAATAAAACTTATAAATAATATAAAATACCTGCATCATCATACGTCTTCTCACTGTGTCGAAGGGATAGGAGAGTATTCCGGAGCACGTAGTCACGACTTGCGCAATGAAAAAGGAGACAAGGAACGGAGTTTCCTTTGGTTTTGGTAATAAGCCCTACAAAAGAAAAATAGTATCAAGAAACCATTTTAATTTGTAAAATATGTTTAATTCTTAAGTCAAAGGATAATTTTTATAAATACATAAAAGTGCAATCATGTTTCACATGTAATAGTTAGATTTAATGGTAGCAGAAAGGAAACTGACACATATGACTATGTTTCAGAGGCTTATTTTAAAAAGAGCATATTTTCTATTAAAAAGCATTTGTTATTAATGGCACCTGAAACTACGAATGACAGCATTCAGTGACCAAAACATTCTTGTAGACTTGAGAAAGAGTGCTGCCGTTACCACTGACTGATGAATCTGATGAGCAGCTTTAGAGCTCCACGCTAGCGAGATGTTCCTAAATATCTTAACTGCTGCAGGAAATAAGAGGGAAACGCAGAGGAGAGTACACAGAAACTCTGCTGTGACTAAATACATGTATTTAATATGCTGCAAATTCCATTAGTATATTTGTCTAAAAAGTACACTAAAAACTAAAAGAAACTGTCTGGACCACAATAAAAATGATATTCAACTACACTGATACTAATACGGGAGAACAGATATATATTATATAACTACCTTGAAGTTTGAATCTTAATAATACTGATACTAATTTCATTGCTTCCTTTGGAATATTTTGCTATAGTGATTAAGAGCATGGTCCTTCTGCTTGCATTTGATACATTGCTTAAATATTCCTAGGCTATTTATTTTTTAAAAATGGGGATTTTATATCATCCTAGAACACTATGAGAATATTATGTACTTTTCAGCAGGTTCCTAGAACTAAGTGATAGCTCAAAACATGATAGCCATTATTATCACGGTTTCTTTTTCTTACCTTAGAGGTATCGTTACCATCTGAAATGGAAACGCATATTGAAAGCAGCCTGGAGAATAAAACATGGAGTCTAACCGCAGGCAGGAGCGTACCGTGCTGCAGTGGCATTTACCTGACTGACTACTCCACAGCATGCTAGCTCTTCACATGTAGGGCGATAGGTTAATATAAATCACAGAAACTGCTTCATGTCTTCCTGTATCCTGATTTGATTACTATACATGCATAGCTAGCATGATCCACTTGTATGCCTTATTAGTATGTTTTCCATTTCTAACAATATACAGTATAAACACAAGAGTCATGTTTTGATATATGCTTTAAAAGTAAAGTCAGATCCATAATATGGTTACAATTTAATTCGGTTATGGCAGTCATGATTAAATATTTCATGTCTTATTATTTTTTAATCCGCATAATTACATTAACATATTTAAGATGTTGAATCTATCACTAATTAGGGTAAAAAGGACAAACGATCTCTCTGATCATGTCCAGGTTACCTTAACGGTGTCGTACGCTCCAAAGTAGGAGGCTCGGTACACAATGATGCCCTGGACCGAAACGCCAAAGCCCTGGTACAGACCGGCCATTCCATCTGACTTTGCTATCTTCATGATGCAGTCACCTAAGCCCTTGAACTGCCGTTCTTCAGGACCTACAATAAGGCCATTTAAAACTATTAGCAATATTATATGTCAAATAAACATTTTTTTCAAAGTTAAACACTGCATATTTAAGTGATCTGAAACTGCCACCTAGAAATCCATCTAATAAGAAGGTACAAATCAAAATCCTCCCATTCATTTAAGGATAATCAAGGCTTCAAGTGATATCTGAAAAGAAATTAAGTGAAAATGTCAATTTCTTATTACAGCAATATAATTCAAACAACCTGACTTAAAGCATTTCATTAAAATTACCAAAAGTTAAGCTGGGCATGATGGAGGATGCTTGTAAACCCAGTACTCACTCAGGAGGCTGAGACAGGAGGATTGCAGGTTTGTGGCCAGCCACTTAGTAAGGCCACAATTTAGTGAAACCTTGTTTAAAAAAAAAAAAAAACAGGGCTGGGGGTGTAGCTCAGAGATAGAATCCCCCTGGTTTCAAACCCCAGTACTGCAACCAACCAACCCTCCAAACAAAACCCTAAAAACAAAAATTATCAAAAGTTACTAGAAAAATCTTAGAAAGAGGCAAAAAGAATCTCTAGAAAGAGAGCTGTGTGCGCCTGTAATCCCAGCATTTGGGAGGCTGAGACAGAGAATCATGGTTGTGGACTGCCTCAGCTATTTAGTGAAGCCCTTTGCAATTTAGTGAGACCGTATTTTGAAATAAAGAATTAAAAAAAATAGGGCTGGGGATGTAGCTCAAATGTAGAATGTCCCTGGGTTCCATTCCCTGTACTGCAATGAGAGAGAGAGAGAGAGTGTGCACGAGAGTGCGAGCTATGTATTTAAGCTACAGAGGAGTCATACTCTCTACAGTAAAAGGTGCACAGAAGAATCTAGAAAAAACAGAGCCACGTCACAGTCTTTCTGTTCCCTCTTCTGTAAAACAGGCTTTCTCCTTTTCTCTTTTAAGGGGAGAGAAAAAAGTAGCATGTACTTTAGGCTCTCACATGACTCTATCCTTTGGTTGAGAATAAAAAGTTTGTAGACTATATCTAGTAATATCATGGATATAGCATATAATACAAGACATAACGTGGTTTAAAACACAAAGAAGAAAGAGCTAAGAGTTCCAGAACTCCCATACCTTTTCCAATATCAGCACCGAGTCGGGTTCGGGCGAAATCGAGCGGATAGACTACACATAAGGAAGTTGCGCCAGCAGCTCCGCCAGAAGCCAGGTTTGCCATAAACCACCTCCAGAACTGAAACACATTCATTTTTTTAAAAGGCATTTTAAAGCTATAGAGCCTAACTATTTAAGCTATCTGGTAAACTCTCTCTTTTTTTTAATATAGAGGATTAAACCCAGGGGCATTCTACCTCCAAGCTATACCCTCAGCCCTTTTATTTTTTTAATATTTTTTGTGGTTTCTGGGGACTGACTCTATGGCCACTCTACTTTTGAACTATACTCCCAGCCTTATTTAATTTTTTTTTAAACAGGGTATCATTAAGTTGACAAGGCTGGCCTGCTCTTATTTATTTATTTATATTTTGGTGGTACTGGGGTTCCTGGAAGCCCTTCTACCTCTGGGCTACACTTCTAGACCTATTTTTATACTTTTATATTTGGAAACAGGATCTCTTAAGCCAGCCCGGATGGCTTTGAACCTGCGGGATCCTCCTGTCTCCGCCTCCCAAGTGCAGGGATTACAAGCGTGCACCACCACGCCCGGCTGCTCCTTTTTATTTTGAAATAAGTTGCTGAGGCTGGCCTTAAAACTGTGGTCTTCCTGTCTCGGTCTCCAAGTGCTAGGATCACAGGAATGCACCACTACACCAGCTAAGTTCCAGGATAGTTTACTGTCGACATTCCAGCAACAGAAACTCAAGGTAGAAAAGGAGGCCACATTATTCACCTAGCATTTTAGACTGTGTACATTTTTTGTTAATAATAGCATTATTTTCTCCCAAGAAAAATCACATACATATAAACAGATTTTTTAGTGTTTACGGTTCTTCTGAAGCATCCACAGAGCCCAGGTTAAGAATGTCTGGTATACAAAATGGCCACAAAGGACCACTATGATATTAACACTGAATTGAAATGGAATAAATAAAAACAGGAGAGGTAAAAAGGTGAGCAATAGTAAGCGTCGAAAACGACGTTTCTGTCATGTGGCCCCTTTTGCTGTCCTGGGCTTCCACGGCTGGCGGGCATTACAATACCCTGGGACTGGCATGCCAGCATCGCAAAGGCTGTCTTCTGGAATGCCCGGTAAGAAGCAGAGGCCAGCTGTGGGCAGGCACTCGCTGGGGGTGCTCCCCAGTGTGCACAAGGTCCTGGGCACCATTCCCAGCTCTGGGAAACAAACCGAAAAGGCTACATAAATTGGAAGAGAAACATCCTGGATAATGTGCTATGTGCTGTTTCAAAATAAAGAAAAAAAATAGGGCTGGGGGTGTAGCTCGGAGGTAGAATGCCCCTGGGTTCCATCCCTAGACCTGCAAAAAAATAAATAAAATAAAAAGAAGACAGGTGACAGGCGTGGTAGTGTACTCTTGTAATCCCAGTACTTGGGATGGGAGGCTGAGACAGGAGGATCACAGACTCAAAGCCAGTCTCAGCAACCTAGTGAGACCCTGTTTCCAAGTAAGAAATACAATCAGGCTGGGGATGTAGCTTGGAGGCAGAATGCTTCTGTGTTCAACCCCCAGCATCAAAATAAATAAAAATAAAGCTGGAGGTGTAGTTCAGAGGTAGAATGCCCTTGGGTTCGATCCCCAGTACCCTTCCAAGCAGCTTCTATATTTGTGTCTTTAACATTTATGAAACACAGCAAACACACCAATAAAAAGTAGACAGAAAGCTGGACCAGGTAGGTGACTTGGGAGCGGAAGACAAAAGGCACAGTTTGGTCCCTAGAGCACTTCGGTTTAAATTCAAGGGCGAGCATTAACCTTAGAGTTACCCCTGCCCCCAAGTAATCTGAGCCAGTCTCTGCTTCTTGAAACCAAGTAAGTCAAACCAAACATCATTTTAAGGTCTATCTAATATTAGGTACATATGGAGGTGCTAGTTTTGCCCTTGTTTTAGAAGAGGGGGCAGTAGTACTTAAAAATGCCCAATTGTACCTGATAATTTTAGTAGAATTAAATCTGAACAGCTCAAACACACACTTATGCTCAAATGATGACAAAAATTGGCAGACACTAGTTACAGTGAAGCTGAGCAGCATGTAAGTTAAATCTCTACTGGCTTACATGGCTGGTGAGCATGTTCAACTCCTTGCTAAATATTTAAAACGAGCCCTCCCTATGTCCAGCGAGCTGCTGTTCACATTGAGGGCTTACAGGAAAAAAAAGGATTATCTGAACTGAAGCTGTTCTGGAAAAATCCATGGTATAAGGCTACTGTAACCATTAAATACATCAAAGTGAGTAATTCCAGTCAAGTTCAATTTCTTACTATATTAGCTACCTTGCTTATTGACTGATTGATTGAATGTACTGGGAATGGAGCCCAGGGGATTATACCTCTGAGCTCTATCACCAGCCCTATCTTACTATTTTGGAACAGGGTTTCAAATAAGTTGCTGAGGCTGGCCACAAACCTGTGATCCTCTTGTCTCAGGCTCCCAAGTACTGAGATTAGAGAAGTGTGCCATCATACCTGGCTTGCTCTTATTTATAAAAAGTTTTAAGTTTTAGCCATACAACTCTTAAAGTTCTCATCTCCTTTCTATTTTTTAAACAAAAATTGTCTCATGCTCTAAGTTCTACCCCTTTCATGAAATCTTTAATCGCCAACTCCTCTGAAACTGCACATAATCATACCCTCTTCCCAAAAATATTTAATCTGTCAGAGAAACAGAGGCTCAATATGTAAAATGTGTTAACATATTCCAGACTCACTTTTTATTTGAAACCCAGGGACATTCTACCTCTGAGCTACACCCCCAGCCCTATTTTTTATTCTTTATTTGGAAACAGGGTCTCACTGAGTTGCAGAGGGCCTCACTAAGTAGCTGAGGCTGTCCGCGAACCGCGCTCCTCCTGTCTCAGCTCCCAAATGCTGAGATTACAAGTGTGCACCACCACACCCACGCAGACTCAATTTTTAAACAATACATAACATCTTCTATTTTCAATTTATAATTACTTCTATACTTTTCAGTTTATAATTATTTACATTCATTTATACGACAAAGTAAATTTTCTGAGGTCAGGATTTATTTAATACCTTTACTGCGATATGATTCATACTTCATACAATTCCTCTATATAACATATACAATTTGATGAACTGTTAGTATATTCAGAGTTGTATGACCGTTGCCACAGTTTTAAAACATTTTCGTCACCCAAAAGAAACCTCATCCTCCTTATAAGTCACTCCACTGCCTCCCCATTGCCGAGCCCCACAGAACCATGAGCCCGCTTTCTGTCTCTCACACGTGCCCATGCGGGCCATTCCATGCGGTTGATGGGCTTTCTTCTTTAACAATGGTTTCAAGATTCATTCGTGTTGCACTATGTGTTAGTGCTTCCTTTTATTTGCCTGATAATATTCTGCTATGTGGATATACCATATTTTGTTTCCTCATCAGCTGAGAGGCATGTAGATTATTTTCATTGTTTTGGAGGCCGGGATTCTTAATTTAGCTGTTCATTTCCTGCAGCAAGTGCTTGGGACCTTGCCTGGAGACATGTATTTAACAGATATTTACTCAATGACATATACTGATAATGCCACTTACTGTTTCCAGACTCCCATGGCTCCTTCTAAGTGAAACTCATCAGTTCTACTGTGTAAGTATCCATGTTTCAAAATCATAAAAGATAATTAGATTAGGAGACTACGCATGGCAGCAGGGTAGCTAATCCACAGAAACCTGGCAGGGAAAGAGGAGCTGGGCCAGAGTATCTTTCTTGGGAATATGACTTGAGAGATTCTATGCAAGTTAGCAGTAAAACAGAAATGGAAAAGTTTTTAAAGACTTTCTTACACTTCTTTGATACTGTTGAAAGCTATGGATAGACCCTTTCTTAAGATCACTGCATTTACCTTGATCTAAAAAGGAATAACAGATATATATATATAGGAAAGTAAAAAAATATATATTAACAGCAAATAGTCATACAAAACCAAGCGGTTAGAAAGCTAGACTAGGCAGCTGGGGAGAGAAAGACATAGTTTGGCCTCTAGAGCTACCTTTGGTTAAAATTTCAAGTGCCAACGTATCATTATAATATTTTCCCCTTTTTCTTAAAACAATAAATAATCTTTTCTTAAAACTGGTAAGTCAAACCAAACATGATATGTAAATAAAGGTTTATGAATAGACTTTAAGTCCCATTTAATTTTCCCCCCTTTCTATTAAAAAAAGGCAGATCACTGACTTTTTGGGTGCATAACTGTATGGTTCGTTATTCATATCAGGATATTTCTGATAATGAATATGAGAACCATGAAAAAATGATACGGTGCCAACCTGTATTAGTATTATGGTCAACCTACTAATTGTAGGAAGAAGGGAAGGGAGAGTAGAAGGAAGAAAGGGAAAAAGAGAGAGGAAGGAGGAAGGGAAAGAAAAGCAGAATCTGTTTGTGCACAGTGGTGACCCCGGAGATGACTGTGTAACAAAAACTGTCCCATCAGACCGAAAATGAAAATAGATGCAGGAGAGGCAGTACACCAAGATAAAATGAGTTTCAGTTCATTCTAAGTTAGTAATTTAGAACATTACCATCTTGTAAGTTCCTCCTGTTATTCCTAGTTTGATTTCACTGTGGTCACAAAAGATACACACTATTATTTCAACCTCCTTTGCTTATTCTTGCTTGTGGCCTAACAGGTTCTGTCTTGGAAACTGTTCTATGTGCACGTGGGAAAGGGTGTGTATTCTGCTGCTGCTGGACGGCTTGTTGAGAACATGGCAGGCCCCTCTGGTGTAAAGTGCAGTTCGGTTCCAGTGTTTATGTACTGGTTTCTATCTGGATCACCATTATCCTTCCTTCTGTTGATGTGGGTTATCACATTTACTGATCTGTGTCTGCTGAACCATCCTTGCATTCCAAGGATGAATTCACCTGATCATGATGGATAATCCTTTTAATCTATTGGGTTTAGTTTGCTAGTATTTTGCTGAGTGTTTCTGCATCCATGTTTATCAAGGATACTGGCCTGTGGTTCTTTTTTTATCTTAGCCCTTTTTCTTGGTAGGAAGGTAATGCTGATTTCACAGAATAAAACAGGGTCTCACTAAGTTGCAGAAGGCCTCACTAAGTAGCTGAGGCTGGCCGTGAACCTGCAATTCTCCTGTCTCGCCTCCCAAGTACTGGAATTACAAGTGTGGGCCACCATGCCCAGTTATTTCTGCTTTTTATGTAGATTTCAAGTACTATGAACATTTATCTTAAAGTGCAATATATTATTTATGTGTTTATCATGATGCCATGTAAACAGTTTTTCCATGCATATAAAAGTGTAATATATACAATTATAAATAGTATATGTTTATTTAATAAGTGACTTGGTTAACATTTGGTATATTTACTTTTTATTATTTGAATGCAGTCATTTGGGTTTACTAAAAAAAACCTAACTATACAACAGTATACAGCGTTACACAGCAACAGTCTTTGTTTTTTGTTTGTTTTGTTTTTGTGGAACTAAGGACTGAAGCCAAGGGTTCAATCCAAGGTCCACCTCCAGCCCTATTTTTTATTTTGAAACACGGCTTCACTAAGTGGCTGAGGCCATTCTGAACCTGTGATCCTCCTGTCTCAGTCTCCCAAATACTGGGATAACAAGCGTGAGCTACCACGCCTGGCAGCAAAAGTCTTAAACAGCTCATGTTTACTGTGTCTCTTCCTCATTTTGTTTTCTCTTGTACTTGATTTACTCTTGCTCTCTCTCTTTTTTGGTGTGTGTTCTGGCCTGGCTACTTAGTGAGACCTTCTGCAACTTAGTGAGACATTGTTTCAAAATTAAGAATAAAAAATAGGGCAGGGGGTGTAGGTCAAATGCCTCTGGGTTCCATCCCCAGACCTGCCAAAAAAAAAAGAAAAAAAAAAGAAAACAAAAAGAAAAGAAAAAAGAAAAAATAGGGCTGGGAGTGTAGCACGGAGGTAAAATGCCCCTGTATTCCATCTCTAGTACTGCAAAAAAACAAAAAACAAAAAAAACCCACGTATTTGTTGACTGCCATTTTGTGTTTAAGAAAGCAGTAGTTGATGTAAATTGCATTAAATGTTTAGGGAGATACTTGCTTGAGACAAAAAGTCCTTTAGTTATTAAAGTTATGCTGAGATTTAGTGCAACTTGTAAAATATAATTTCATTCTTTATAATATTTCTATAACTTAATAATACTATAACTTATTAACAGTTAATATGTTCTATTTTGATTATTTTTAACTGCAACTGAAACACCTCGTCCCCAAATAAAGCATGACAGGTAAGATAAATCTAACCAGTTGAAAAGATATTTAAAGATATTGAAATATAATTACCTGTTTTTCTTTATTAACTCCAGACATAAAGAGTTGTTTGTATTTGTCCTTAAAAGCAAAGTTTAGAGCTTGTGTTGGAAAATACCGGATAACATTTGCCAAATTGCCACGCCAAAAACTGAAGAAACCTAGAAAAAGAAACAGACATATAAACCTATATTGCATTAGTATAATCTTCAATTTTATCAGAACTTAACTATTTGAACTACGTAAAGCATATACTTTCTCATGAGAAAAATAACATTTTCTAAAATATATGTGTCTCCACTGTAAAAAAGGTAGTGTTAACTCCATGTGGAGGATTGCAAGTTTGAAAACAGCTTTAGCAACTTAGCAAGGCTCTCAGCAACCTAGTAAGACCATCTCCAAATACGTAATAAAGTAGGGGTTGCAGCACCGGGCATGGTGACGCACGCTTGTAATCCCTGCACTTGGGAAGCGGAGACAGGAGTATCGCGCAGGTTCGAAGCCAGCCTCTCTGGCTTAAGAGACCCTGTTTCCAAATAAAATATAAAAAATAGGTCTGGGAGTGTAGCCCGGAGGTGGAAGGGTTCCATACCCAGTACCACCAAAAAATAAATAAATAAAATACATAAACAAAAAATAAATAATAATAAAATAAATAAATAATAAATAAATAGATAAAATAGGGATTGCAGTGTAGCCCAGAGGTAGAATGCCCATGGGCTCAATCTCTAGCACAACTATCCAAAAAAAATTTTAAAGAATAGGCAGGATAAATCCAGAGCTTTTTATGAAGCTTATAAAATGAGGTAGCAAAGCAAACATAAAGAGATCTGTTTTTGGGATGGAAAGAAAATGATAAAGAAGAGAGTGCAAGAACGTCTTGTGTCTTTGATTAAAGAAGAGAATAAAATTAGAGAATATATGAAAAACAAGAGAGAAGGCAATTCCAGAAAATATAATGTCAGAGTCTGCCTGACTAGTAAAACTCCAGAATCATCTAGAATGGTGATTTTTCAACAGTATCAGGCTCAGTTACTCTCCATATAATATATACTTTACAGAATTCCCTTCACTATTCAGAAGCAAAACTCAAAGATAATGACTACCTCACTAACCATAAAGAAAAAACAATGTTCTCACTGCCATATAAAAAGAGAAGGTTAAGGAATTTATAGCGTATTTTAGTAGGTAAATTGGTGGGACGCAATCCAAGCCACTGGCCTCAACTTTGCCTCCACTTATACTCAATCTGTTGTAACTAAGAGACACACTGAGTTTGAAAAATGGGCTTGGTAAATACATTTGTGTGTGTATATATATATACACATACACACACAAATATATAAAACCATGTATTTGCAATATCTACAAACATATATATTAAAAGCAATAACCAAATACCAAAGTAGAGTTAGTTTTCACAATGACAAAGAACGAACTTTCAGTAAAATTCTGAGCATAATGAAATATAACCTTGCCTTTGCTTCCTTACATGCTATTATTACTGGAATCAGTAAAGCTATGCCTCGAAGAGTCTGTGTTACAAGTAATTATGAGTCAGGTGCTAAGCCTGGCCAATCACAAATAACCCCCACTGCTACCCGAGGTCCTGTGGGAGACGCTGGCGTCACTCAGGCTGCGAGGCCAGTCTACACGGTGTGGCACTGGCCTGGGCAGAGTGGGAGGTGGGCAGCATTCCTGACGCTGCATTGCATTCACTGCAACTTAGTATTATACTTCATACTACAGAGCAAAAACTTCCCCGTATGTTTCCAAAACTGCCTCTAGAGGGCAACGCCATCCTTGTTTGAGTTCCTGACCCTTGACGCTCTCTAACAATGCCTAGTACCTAAGAGCAGAGGACATGTTTCTCAAGTGCTGCTTATGATATCTCAGCTTGGAAGGGAAAGAAAGTAGAACTCAGAACAATATTTAGAATTACTTCAAGTTAAAAGATCTGTATTGAATATGTTGGCTTAAATATTCTGAAAATTTTAAATACAAAATAAATTAGCACTGGTTAGTGCAATCTGTCTAAAACATCTGACTTTGACTAACCATTTAGTGGGTGAACTAACAATAGAGGCCCATACTTTGCTGGAGAAATATTAGAATAAACATAGGTCAAGGAGAAATGGGTTCCTGGTTTTCCTGTAGTAAACTTGAAGGATCCCATTGTGGTGACACATGCCTGAAATGCCAGTAATGGGAGGCTGAGACAGGAGGATCACAGGCTGGAGGTCAGCCTCAGCAACTTAGGCTTTCAGCAATTTAGTGAAACCATATTTTGAAATAAAAATTAAAAAGGTCTGGGGGTATAGCTCAGAGCTAGACTGCTCTTGGGTTCAATCTCCAGCAGCACAACAAACTTACCCACACACCTTGGGGAAAATGGGAAGCTTGCTATGATAAAATGAATGGGGTCCCCGGGGTGGTGGCTCAGGCTTATAATCCCAGCATTCGGAAGGCGGAGACTGGAGGGTCATGGTTTGCCCACAGCTATTTAGTGAGGCCCTTCGCAACTCAGTGAGACTCTGTTTCAAAAAATAAAAAAGACTGAAAAATAGGACTGAGGGTGTAGTTCAGAAGTACAATGCCCCTGGATTCTACCCCAAGTACACCACACACACACACACACACACACACACACACACACACGCAAAGCCGGGTGTGGTGCTACACACTTGTAATCCTAGTGCTTGGGAGGCTGAGACAGGAGGATCACACAGGTTCAAAGCCAGCCTCAGCTGCTTAGTGATCCTCTCAGCAACTTAGTGAGACCCTGTTTCCAAATAAATTATAAAATTAGGGCTGGGGGTGTAGCCTGGAGGTAGAAAACCCTGGGTTCCACCCCCCAGTACTACAAAAATAAAAGTGAATGGGAAGGGATGAACCAGTCAAGAATCTGAGCTTAGGTCCCAATGAGGCATTCTAAACACGCAGCTGACATAATGCCTTCAGTCTTCTCCTGATCCCATATACTCAGCAAGTCGGGGGAAAACTGTGACCACATCTCTAGGAAGAAAGTTTTTTCTTTTCTTTTCTTTTTTTAACAGACACGGTTTCATTATGTTTCCCAGGCTGGCCCAAAAATCCTTGGCTGAAGGGATCTTCCTGCCTCAGCCTCTGGATTAGCTTGCAAAACAGGCTGCTTCACCATGTGCAGTTAGAGAAGGTGCCTTCCCTGCACCTTTGGAACTGGGGATTGAACCCAATGGCATTCTACTTCTGAGCTTCTACTCAGCCCTTCTTATTTTAAAAAAGGATCTCAGTTGCAGAGGCTGGTCCTGAATTTGAGATATTGTCTCAGCTTCCCACTTAACTGTGACTAGCGGTGTGTGCCATGGCCCCAGGCTATAATTTTACATAAAGCCTGGGCTTGATACAAAACAGATTTTTTTTTTATTTTGCTCATAATTTTTTTAAACAATATTACATCAAATACTATGCATCTTGATAACTGAGTTTTGGGCGCACCCTTTTACATTTTACGCAGAATTTCCTTCCAGATAGGTATCAAAGTACTAGGAGGGGCAGGCGAGGTGGCGCAGGCTTGTAACCCTAGTACTTAGGAGGCCGGGGCAGGAGGATCACGGGTTTGTGGCCAGCCTCAGCAACTCAGTGAGGCTCTGTGCAACTTAGACCCTGTTTCAAAATAAAAAATAGGGCTGGGGTGTAGATTGGAGGTAGAATGCTCCTGGGTTCCATCCCCAACACCACAAATAACAACCATGAAACAACCAAAGTACTGGGAGGTCCGATGCTTCCGTATTTCCACTTATGGTAAGCTTACTAAGTTGATCAATTTCCAGTTAGGGTAAGCTTACTAAGTTGATCAATACTTAAGCGACTCAGAGCACTAGTTCGCGCACAACAGGGTCCCTGATTTCATCGTCCTTGCCTACTTCCGTTTGGAGCCATCAGCCATCGCAGGTGCACCAAGGGGTAAACTGCAACAGAGAAAAGTAGAGAAAGGCAGAGGCGGGCTCTCCAGTAAGAGGGCCGGCTACGTTTACGCCTTCACGCCCTTGAAAAGGCGGGACCTGCAAGCCTGGCTCGGAAGCTAGATTCTGGGAGGTTAAGAAACACAGGGGTCAAGAGAGCAGACCCTCTGCCGGGCGTGGCGGCGCACGCTTGTAATCCCCACGCTTGGGAGGCGGAGGCAGGAGGATCGCGCAGGTTCGAAGCCAGCCGCTTGCTCTGGCTTAAGAGACCCTGTTTTAAGATAAAAATATAAAAATAGGTCTGGGAGTGTAGCCCGGAGGTAGAAGGGCTTCCAGGAACCCCAGTACCATGAGACAGACAGACAGACAGAGAGAGGGAGAGAGAGAGAGAGAGAGAGAGAGAGAGAGAGAGAGAGAAGGAAGGAGAGACCCTCCCCGGCGCCACGCACCCTGCTCGCGGGGAATCCGCACCAGGCAGTCCACGATGCCCTTGTAGCGCGCCTCGGGGCTGATCTGCTTGGAGGACGCCTGCACCTGCAGCAGCAGCTTCACCCGCTCGATGGGCGCCACGGCCGTCTTGGACACGGCGGCCGCCACCCCGCCGGCCAGCAGGTCCTTCCCGAAGGACGCGGCGTCGAAGAGCGGCTTCTTCTTCTTTGCGGGCTCACGCTGCATGGCGGGCAGAAAGGCGTCAAACGTGACAGCGGCGGCCCTAAGCCAGGCTGGAGCGCGACACCGGGAAGCCGAAAATGTGCCGCCTGGCCGGAAGCAGCGCGGGGCACGCCGGGAGGGACAGCGGCGCGGAGGGCGGGGCGAGGAGCTGCGCAGGCGCACCAACCGCCTCCGCCGCCGGGCCACGTGATGCCAGGCACGTGACCCGGAAGTGGGCTCCCGGCACCTGGCGCAGGCTGGTGCAGCACGCGGCGGCCGTCCCCTGGAGCAGGAAGGCTGGGGCAACCCTCAAAAGGAGGAAAGTGAGAGGCCCAGCCGAGGGCAGGCCAGCGACCCAGTTCGTGGCGTTAGCCGATTTTAAAATTCTCTTAAAATCAAACTGATAAACGCTTGTAATCCCAGAATTTGGGAGGCTGAGACAGGAGGATCATGCAGATTGGAAGCCAGCCTCAGCTCCTTAGTGAGGCTCTTAGCAACCTAGCGAGACTCTGTTTCCAAATAAAGTATAAAAAAAAATAGGTCTGGGAGTATAGCTCAGAGGTAGAAAAGCCCCTGGGTTCCACCTCCAGTAGCACGCGCACACACACACACACACACACACACACACACACACACACGATCTGGGAGTGTAATACAAAGGTAGAAAGCCCCTAGAACTACAAAAAAAAAAAACCAAAAAAAAATCAAATTGATTGCCGAGTGTGGTGCAGGCACACTTTTAATCCCAGTACTTGCCCAGGCGTGGTGGTGCACGCTGTAATCCCAGTGCCTGGAAGGCTGAGACAGGAGGATCACACAGGTTCAAAGCCAGCCTCAGCTACTTAGTGAGGCTCTTAGCAACCTAGCGAGACTCTGTTTCCAAATAAAGTATAAAAAAAAATAGATCTGGGTGTATAGCCCAGAGGTAGAAAAGCCCCTGGGTTCCACCTCCAGTAGCACACACACAAAAAAAATATCCCAGTACTTGGGAGGCTGAGACAGGAGGATCGCAGGTTTGCAGCCAGCCGCAGATACTTAGCGAGGCCTCCGCAACTTCAAGAGACCCTGTTTAAAAAAAAAAAAATTAGATTGGGAGTGTATCTTGGAGGTAGAATGCCCCTGTTGCTGTCAGATTACTCTTTCTGAAGTAATTGCTTTAATCAATATTCCTAGGCTTAAAATTTGTTCGCCTTTTCATTCACTGACTTCAAGACTCTTTGTAAGACCCACTGCAAATTTCAGAAATTATGGGCTTTTAATCTGCAAAAATCTGAAAAATGAAACCGGTTGTGGTGGTGCATGACTGTAATCCTAGTATTTAGGAAGCTGAGACAGGAGAACACATGTTTGAGGACAGAATAAGTAGTGAGGCTCTCATCAACCTAGTGAGGCCCTGTTTTCAAATAAGAAATGAAGTCAGGCTGGGGTATAGCTTGAAGTTAGAATCCCTCTGGGTTCAATCCCCAGGACAAAAACAAAAACAAGAAAATTTAGAAAAAGAAAAATTTCAGTTTCTTTTTGGGTAATTTAAAGCATTAGCAAGCATTCTCCCCCCCCCCACACACACACACACCCCACAGCTGAAGGGGAAAACTTGAATTTCCTCCAGGTTAGGGCTTTTTTTTTTTTTTTTTTAAAGATGCCATGAGGAGCCAGGCGTGGCTTATAAGGCTTATAATCCCTGCGCTTGAGAGGCAGAGACAGGAGGATCGCGTAGGTTTGAAGCCAGACTTGCTGGCTTAAGAGACCCTGTTTCCAAATAAAAGTATAAAGAAATAGGTGTCTGGGAGTGTAGCCCAGAGGCAGAAGGGTTTCCAGGAGCCCCAGTACCACCAAAAAAAAAAAAAAAAAAAGCCATGAGGAACCATTTCTGGTCACAAGGAACATAAATATCTCTGAAGACAGAAATGACAGCTTCCCAGGGCAGTTTTCTCTTCTCAGTCCCCTCCCCATTTGACTTCAAATTGATAATTTATAACATATTTCTTTATGGTATCAAGCTTATTTATGACATCTATTCATTTATATAGATTGATAAAAATGAAAGTGTCTACTTAGAAATGTAGCTTCTAGCTGGGTGTGGTGGCGCACGCTTGTAATCCCAGTACTTGGGAAGCTGAGACAAGAGGATTATTGCAGGTTTGCGGCCAGCCTCAGCTACTTAGTGAGGTCCTCCACAACTTAGACCCTGTTTCAAAATAAATAATAAAAAATAGTGCTGGGGATGTAGCTCACAGATAGAATGCCCCTGGGTTCAATCCTGAGTAAGGAGAAAGAAAGAAAGAAAGAAAGAAAGAAAGAAAGAAAGAAAGGTAGTTTCTTTACGTTAAGAGTGCTGAATCAACTCTTCAATAGATCAGAGCTGAAAATCTTTATTTTCATTAGCTCCATTTTGTTGACTGGTTGAGGGAAGGAGAAAAGTTCTGGTGATTTGTGTTGATATTAAAAATATAAGGCCGGGCGTGGTGGCGCACGCTTGTGATCCCAGCGCTTGGGAGGCTGAGACAGGGGGATCACACAGGTTCAAAGCCAGCCTCAGCTACTTAGTGAGGCTCTCAGCAACTTAGTGAGACCCTGTTTCCATAAGTATAAAATAGGTCTGGGAGTATAACCCGGAGGTAGAAAAGCCCCTGGGTTCCACCCCTAGTGCCACATGCACACAAAACCCAGCATCCTTATTTTATTTATTTATTTATTTATTTATTTTTTGTGGTATTGTGGATTGAGCCCAGGGACATTCTACCTCTGAGCTACACCCCAATCCTATTTTATTTTATTTTGAAACAGGGTCTCCCAAGGTTGATGAGAGTCTCACTACTTACCAAGGCTGTCCTTGAACCTGTGATTCTCCTGTCTCAGCCTACCAAGTACTGCGATTACAAGGGTGTGCCACTTTGCCCGGCTAATGACCAGCATGTGTTAAGTGTCCTCCTGGCCTAAGGTCATCTCAGCAGCCTCTGATGGCCACTGTATCTGACACGTGTCAGCCTATTTTATTGCTTCCATTTTTCTTCTCTTCTTTTATTTTTTATTTTTATTTTTTTGTGGTACTGCGGTAGAACCCAGGGGCTTTTCTACCTCTGGGCTATACTCCCAGACCCATTTTACTTTATTTGGAAACAGGGTCTCACTAAATTGTTGAGAGCCTCACTAAGTAGCTGAGGCTGGCTTCGAACCCGTGTGATCCTCCTGCCTCAGCCTCCCAAGCATGCGCCACCACGCCTGGCTTCTCTTATTATTTTAAAACCTACTTATTTATCTTATCTGTGGTAAACCTCACACCGGCAGGAATCTTAGCAATTTTGTTCAGTCTTATATCACTAGCATATAGAATGGTGCTTGGAAAAGGGTAGTTCAATAAATATTTGTCAGATTTATGTATGAAGAGGCAACACAACTGCAAACAAACCTCTGAACCATTTTTATTTAAAACTATTAATAATGTATAAAAATAGCTTTGGTCATATGGAGTATAGAAATAAAACTCTAAAAAAATTAAATTGCTTCATACAGTTTGGTATATAGGTTAAATATAATAGCATTTAATGATGTCTTTTAAAATATCCAAAGTGCAAATTCCTGTTCTTCAAACCATTTAGTGGTGAATGCTTTTTCTCCGCTTCTTTCCGATATGTTGTACAGGAGTCGGTACGATGTCGCTGACTCCCCTGATTCCCAGCCCGTGGACATTTAATAATCGTAATAACAAACGGTAGTAGAGGCTGACGGTTTAGAGCACGTAATATATGGCATCACCACTTGGGAAGAATAAGAACAACACAGTGTACAAAGCGGACAAGCCCAGCGAACTGCTTTCACAGCACTTACGATTTATACTAGAAATGTGAAAACGGCAGGCACAGCAACGTCACGACCCTGTCAGTACGCACCATCATTTAGAGGCCCTTGGCACAAACAAGACACACTCCCCTGCTGGGTGCAGTTCTCTGACACGGCAAAAAGCAAGAGAGAAGAGAAGAGGAAAGGGGGGAGGGAGCAAGGGTCCAAGATGGATCTTGTGGTGGCTGTGAGACAGATGATGGCAATAAAACTTTATATTTAAAAATGCTCATTAGAGTTTTTTCCATTAATATTCATTAATATTAATTAATGAACATTAGCATGAAGCTAATAAAATCTGACTCGAGTCTCCTGCTGGGAAAGCAGTCCTCAAAGTGACAGGTGTATTGTCACCCAATAATCAGACGTGCTGACTTTTAGATGTGACTCTGGACATATTTTGGAAAATGGGCAACTAGGTTTACCTATAATTATTCCTTCAGTATCCATTTAGAGATGAAAAATGAGATAATGTTTGATTTTATTTCTTAAAAATGGAATGCTTCTGCACCATGGAAATTATAATGCTCATACGCAGTACAGTAAGTGATTCTCCTTTTCTTACGATTAGCAGTCTGCTTTGCCTTCTAATTTTAGTTACTGATTGTGTTGTCATGATTCTTTGACACCAGGAAATCATGAACGGATCAAAATTTCACTAAATGAAACAAAAAAGTCCCTTATGTTAAGAATCTCAAGTCTTAGTTCAGTCTGTCTAAAAACCTGAGTTAATCAATACCTATATATATTAATAATTATCAGTGTTAGAATTAGCATGTGAACAGGGCGGGTGGCACATGCTTGTCACCCCAGTACTTGGGCTGCTGAGACAGGAAAGTCACAAGTGTGCGGCCAGACTCGGCTACTTCGTGAGGCCCTCTGCAACTTAGTGAGATTCTGTTTCAAAATAAAGAATAAAATAGGTCTAGGGGTGTAGCTCAGAGGTAGAATGCCCGAGGTTCCATTCCTAGCATCACACACACACACACACACACACACACACACACACACACGTTGTGGTGTTTTGAGGCAATATAGCCAGAAATTTAAGACATGTAATAAATACATAAGTGCCTTAATACATATATATACACATAAGCAGTCCTAAGACAGTAGCTACGAGTCTACCACCTGACTCAATATTGTGGGATTAAGGCGATGGCATTTCTACTATTTTCTACAACATTTTAAGAACCAAGATCTCTTTCCCCGATTTGAATGCCAAAATTAAGGCCCACAAGTCACTACTAAGTCAAGTATGCAGTGGTTTGCATCTTAAATGCCTGGGTAAAAATCTTTAAATTGGTCACATAGGGATAATGGTATTCCTTCTAAGACCAAGGACATACATGGGCACCCAGGATGTTCTGTAACTAGTTCTAAGCTGAAGGGGTCACATTTGAGGTGGAGGAAAGGCAGAGGCTAATTTTAGATGGGCTGAACTCTTGTCTGCCAACACTTATCCTGAAGAAAAACAGCCTAGGACCACAGAGTTTGGGGGGCATCAGAGCCTGTAAGAGGGTCTATTGGGTAAATGTCATATAAAAATCAGTTATATTCTTATTTTCCCTCAATATACCAAATTTTCATAGCAAAAAAAAAAAAAGAAAGAAAAAAAGAAAGTTCTGAGCCAGTTGTGGTGACGCATGCTTGTAATCGCAGTACTTGGGAGGCTGAGACAGGAGGATCACAGGTTCACAGCCTCAGCTACTTTGTGAGGCCCTCCAACACTCAGTTTAGCTCTGTTTCAAAATAAAGAATAAAAAAATAGGGCTGGGGATGTAGCTCAGAGGTAGAGTGCCCCTGCATTCAATCCCTAGTATCGCGCGTGTGCGCGTGCACACACACACACACACACACACACACACACACACACAATCTTACCAATTAGTTTTTTTCTTTGTACTGGGAACTGAATCAAGGGTGTGTACTTCTGGGCTACCCCTCAGTACTATCTTATTTTTATTCTGAAGCAAGGTCTCACTAAGTTGCTGAGAGCCTTGCTAAGTTCTGAGGCTGCCTTGAACCTGGGATCCTCCCATCTGACTCCCAGGTACTAGGATTACAGGTGTATCCCACCATGCCTGGCTTTAGTTTTCTCTTCTCTTCCTACAAGTAAACTATTCGTGATTAAAGTGCTTCCCCTTTGGGAAACCTAATATATAATGGGCCATATTTGGAAGAAAAAATATTTTCCAAAGGATTTGTCACTGCATTTCTTCAGCTAACCTCTTTAGTGTTTTTAACATGACTTGATTTTTAAAAAAGATTTACATACAGCTTTCCTGAAATTCATGAGTTGTACAAAATGTGTATATATAGGAAACCAGGTGTGGTGGTGCACACTTGTAATCCCAGTACATGGGAGGCTGAGACAGGAGGATTACAGATTTGCAGCCAGCCTCACCTGGCTTACTGAGATCCTGTTTCAAAGTAAAGACAAAAATAGGGGTGGGGGTAAAACTTGGAGGTAGGATGCCCCTGGGTTCAATCCCCAGTACTACACAAAGACACGCACACACACACACGCACACACATACACACACACGCGCACACACACACACATGCGCACACAGTGTATATATCTGAATGTGCTTCAATGAAAAGAAAAAATGAAAGTGGGTTATGGTGGTGCACACTTGTAATCCCATATTTGGGAGGCTGAGACAGGAGGATTGCTGGTTTGAGGACAGCTAGCAATTTAGTGAGGCTGTCAGTAACCTAGTGAGACCCTATTTCCAAATAAGAAATAAAATCAGCTGGGCGTGGTGGCGCAAGCTTGTAATCCCAGCATTCAGGAGGCTGAGACCAGAGGATCACGGTTCACAGACAGCCTCAACTACTTAGCAAGGCCTTTCACAACTCAGGGAGACCCTGTTTCAAAAATAAAGAGACTAAAAATATAGGGCTGGAGGTGTCGTCGGAGGTACAATGCCCCTGGGTTTCATGCCCAGTACTGAAAAGAAAAAAAAAGAAAGAAAATTGGTCTGTGGGTGTATATTGGAGTTAGAATGCCTCTGGGTCCATTTCCCAGTCTGTCTGTGTCTGTGTCTGTGTCTGTGTGTGTCTCTCTCTCACACACACACGCACACAAAACAACAACAACAACAAGAAAAAAAGACACAAAAACAATGAGCATTACAGAAAATTAAAAAAATATATCCTAGTCAAGCTGGGCATGCTGGCGGCACACGCTTGTAATCCCCATGCTTGGGAGGCCGAGATAGGAGGATCGCGCAGGTTTAAAGCCAGCCTCAGCTGGTTTAAGAGACCCTGTTTCCAAATATAAAATAGGTCTGGGAGTGTAGCCCAGAGGTAGAAGGGTTCCATGTCCAGTACCACCAAAATAAAAATTATACATATATATGTATGTATATATCTCCTGGTCAAAACAGAGCTTACTTAAAAGGGTAAAGAGAATCAAATAAATAAAAAGAAAGTTTCATCTCCACCCCCACAGTGAGGTATCTACTAAAACGCTTAAAACATATTTGGTCCATTAAGGAATCAGTGTTTTGACATTACAAACTTAGGTACTGACCAATAGGCAAGAGCAAAAGAAAAGACGGAAAAGACGGGGCATTTTTCTTAAGAGGGGCTTCAAAACCTCAATGCTATGATCTCATTTGTACGTGAAAACTCTGAGCTCAGCAGTACAAATACTTGGCTCATGGTCACCATACTAATTAGTTACAAAACCTGGTCACCTCCTCCCAATTGCATGATTCTTTGGCCAGATATTAATACCACTTTTGAGGAAAAAAAGCAAGGAATTGGGTATTTTCCCAAAATAAATGTTTCCTCTAATTGTTTTATGTTATCAACTTTACATTATTTCAAACTTGTCAATATATTAACATTATATGCCCAAATGGTAATAAGTTAACAGCTCCCTCTTCACGTTTTTTGACCAGGTATCTTCTCAAAAGTCTCAATCCTACTATACGACCTAACGCATCAAACCCTGGAACGTTTCATCTCAAGATCTGGCAACAGTATGTTCTGCGATGAACAGTGGAAATAACTTCAAATTATCTCTGTGCCTGAATTTCAGCAGTTCTAATACTGCCCCATGCTCCGCACCCAAAGCACAGCTACAGTGTTAATCCAGAAAACAACTTAAAAGCCATTTCCATAGCAATTTCTGTGACCGAGTCATGGAAACAGACGTAAAGTTCCTGAGGTTTGGGATGAAGGAAGAGTCTCCTGCAGAAAACAAGAACACAGTCATTTCAAAAGTTAAAATGAAAAAAGCCCTTCCATTTCAGAAACCTTCTTGTTTTTGAAAGAATCGGTACAAAATTCAGAAACCACTAATTTAAATCCAGCAGGAATGCAGTCCAATTTATTTCTAAATACAAAAACATGGTTTATACCAATTGTTTTTATTGTTCCAGAATGTCAAAATCCAGTTTTATCAATGTAGATTACTACACCCCTCAGTTTTAAAATATTAAGTCTCATAATTAGAATATAATATAGCAGATAGCATTAACATATATATATATATATATATATATTTTTTTTTTTTTCTTTTAGTGATAATGAGGACTGACCTCAGGGGCATTCTGCCTCTGAGCTATGCCCTCAGTCCAATTTTATCATAAAACAGGGTCTCGCTATATTGCTTAGGCTGTCCTCAAGCCTGTGATCCTCCTGTCTCAGCCTCCCAAGTACTGAGAGTACAAGTGTGTGTCACCAAACCCGGTTATTAGCATCATCTTAAGTACAATGTTTATTTACCATTTTATTGCAACTTTCTAAAGTTTAATTGTTATTAAAAATTAGTTCTATGATGGATCTTTTTTTAGACAATATTAAATGGAGATTAACATTAGAATTTCAGTTTTTTCTTTTTTGGTACCAGGGATTGAACTCTGGGGCACCATATCTCTGAGCTACACACCCAGCCTTTTTTAATTTTTTATTTATTTTGAAACAGGGTCACACTAAGTTGCTGAGGCTGGCCTTGAACTTGCGATCTTCATGCCTCAGTCTTCCAAGTACTGGGATTATAGGAATGTGCCAGCATCCGTGGTCACGTTTGGTTTTGTTAAAGAGTATTTGTACACAAGTATTAAGTCCTGGCGTATATAATGCAAAATCAAACTATCCTTTTGAAGATCTGTGGAGACCAAAGTAACACACCAGGGAAAGGAGTGACTAAAATGTGTTGGTGTAGGGGCTATAATTTTTCAGGTCAGTCAGGAAAAAAAGAAGAAAAAGCCAGGTGTGGTGGTGCATACTTGTAATCCCAGCATTTGGGAGGCTGAGACAGGAGGATCGCAGTTCACAGACAGCCTCAGGTACTTAGTGAGGCCCTTCACAGCTCAGTGATACCCTGTTTCAAAATAAAGGATAAAAAATTGGGCAGGGGGTGTAGCTCGGCGGTCACATGCCTCTGGGTTCCATCCCCAGACCGGCAAAAAAAAAAAAAAAAGAAAGAAAGAAAGAAAGAAAGAAAGAAAGAAAGAGAGAGAGAAAGAAAGAAAGAAAGAAAGAAAGAAAGAAAGAAAGAAAGAAAAGAAATAAGAAATTGGAGAAAATTGTGGACTTGTTCTTTTATTGATTGGATAAGAACTGGACCCCCCAAAAATCATTTTGTTTATTTTTATTTACTTATTTATTTTTGGTGGTACTGGGATTTCTGGAAACACTTCTACCTCTGGGCTACACTCCCAGACCTATTTTATATATTTTTAAAATTTGGAAACAGGGTCTCTTAAGCCAGCGAGACTGGCTTCGAACCTGTGCGATCCTCCTGTCTCCGCCTCCCAAGCGTGGAGATTACGAGTGTGCGTCACCACGCCCGGCAAAATCATTTTTTTTAAATAGGAAAAGTCTTGGGGGCCATGGCTGATGCCACACAACTATAATCCCAGTACTTGAGAAACCGGGACAAAAGTATTGGTCTGAGTACAGCTTCAGAAACATACAGTGAGATTCTCAGCAACCTAGCAAGACCCTGTTTAAAAAACAACAAAACCATAAAGGGTTTGGGGTGTAGATCAGAGGTAGAAAGCCCCTGGGTTCATTCCCCAGTACTACAAAAATAAAATAAGTTTTGGGAGGAATTTAAAGGTGATAGTAAATACAATAAACTCTAAACACGTTAACATATTCCAGCTACCTTTCTCATCTTATGCCTATATTTTATTTTATTTATTTATTTATTTATTTATTTATTTATTTATTTATTTATTTATTTGGTGGTACTGGGGTTCCTGGAAGCCCTTCTACCTCCGGGCTACACTCCCAGACCCATTTTTACATTTTTATTTGGAAACAGGGTCTCCTAAGCCAGCGCGCGGGGCTGGCTTCGAACCTGCGCGATCCTCCTGTCTCCGCCTCCCAAGCGCGGGGATTACAAGCATGCGCCACCACGCCCGGCTTATGCCTATATTTTAAAACATTAAATCTTCTTTGCTACCTTCTCTCACTTTCCAACACTTAGTTTTCCTTCAGATACTCCTTCCCTACTCACCCCACGACCCAGTAAGACACGACTGGGGCGGTTTTCTTCTGCTCCGTCCAGTTTTCAGGTGAGCATTCAAACAACACTCCATATTCCTTCACAGGATGGAGAGAACACACTGAATGTGTAGGATCTGCGTGATCTCCACCGATCGGTGCTTTCTTTTTCTAAAAAATATAGGTGTTATTAGCATGAGTGGGTATTAGCAGTGTTACTTTAAGATGTTTTCACATATAGACTTGAACTGCCTGATCCTCATACCCATGCGCCTGCAGGGGAGTTCACAGTAAGAAACTACTCTTGCTCAACACAAACTAAAATACTGATGTAGGACAGAAAATAAAATATTATGTAGAAAGGAGATGAATTGGGAAGGAAAGGGAAAATACAGTTTTAAAGTCTAAAAACATCATAATGTTTCATTTCACCATACAGGGTCTGGTGTTTCTTAGAAAAAAGCCCTCAAAGGCTCCTTCCAGAGAGAGGGTAAGAAACTCGAGGCCATTATTAGAAGGAGCCTGGGCACTGGGTTAAGGACTGCCCTAAGTACTGTCCATCTGCACCTGGGTCGTGCTCCCTCTTCAAAGAGGGAAAACAGTGGAAGCATGATTGCTCCTGCCTCTGAAGGGAAGCGAGGCCATCTGCTCTCAGCATGGCTGCCCTCAAAGGCCGAGGACACCCAAGGCTCAGCAAGGGCCTCTCTGATCAGTCCTCTAGCCAGATGGACATCACAGCAAAGGAGCCTGGGTGACTCGATGTGGCCAACTTTGCAGAATCAAGGCTCTGATGAGTCAGGATAAACCCCTGGATGCTGATAAGACCTGTGGACAATTTTCCTTTGAGCCTTTGGAAAATTTAAAAGTCTTCTTCAGAAGAACACAAGAAGACTGAATCAGGATAGGTCTTTATTATTTTTTTCTTTGTGCTTTTTCCTTGTAATTATATCTATCCAGACTAAAAAATATCAACTTATTTGTCTTCTAACTTTTGCATCATTCTTCCAGGGAAAAAATAACTTATTACTGGTCCAAGCACAACAATATGCCAATAAAGGTGCCTGTTTGACTTGTGGGCTATTACCCACTGCCACCTCGCTTGGACTACCTTGGTGGGTGTCCCCCTTGCAAAGACATGACTGGCTAAAACTCCAAAAACTCATGAAAGAGCAACAGAATGAAAATGCCTTTTTTTTTGTGTGTGTGTGGTACTGGGGGTGGAACCCAGAGGCTTTCTACCTCCAGGCTATACTCTCGGACCTTTTTTATATTTTATTTGGAAACAGGGTCTCACTAAGTTGCTGAGAGCCTCACTAAGTAGCTGAGGCTGGCTTCGAACCTGTGCGATCCTCCTGTCTCAGCCTCCCAAGCGCGGGGATTACAAGTGTGCGCCACCATGCCCGGCTCTTGAAAACGACATTTTAAAGCTTGCTAAAACCGAATGTTTTCCAGTGGCCCATAAATGAGACTTTGTATTAAAGGGACCATGGAAAAGATTTCTCTCTAAATGAGACTAATGTTCACATGTGGCATTTTGCTAAATCGAATTCATCCCAGAGACATCAAAGATAAAAAGGGATAGTAAAAAATATTTAAAAGGATACTCTTAAATATGGGATAAACATGTCTGGATGACACCCACTATGGGACAGCTGAGCCAAAAGGCAGCTCTCTGCTGGGAACAGAAAAACCATTCTCTCGATGATTTAAATCATTCCACTCACAAACTGTGATAGATTCCTATATATAACTGCAAGTGTATGGTTATACTAAAGGACACTGATTGGTTTGCCCCTAGAAGGTGAAACACAGGAACAAGATGGCCAGCATCAAATGGTACCCAATGGCTGTGCAGCACCAACCTCTGGCCATGTCTACACCGCTAGGCTGGGTAGGCAAGTGTACCTTGGGATGCCCCTGGGTAAAGGGATGCTGGACCAAAACTACAGAATGTCCAGCTAATTGGCCACACCTACAACATCGTTGGATAAGATCTGTTTTTACTGGTATGATGATCTGGTTTCTATCTTTGTCCCCCATACTGGGCTTGAAGATGTAATATGGCATATAGAGTCCCTTAGTAAATATATACCAAAAGCTCTAAATTGCTGCACCTTCTTTCCAGTCTAAAATTGAGCAAGGCTCACTTTAGCAGGAACGCTGCACGGCAGACATTCCCTGGAACAGGCGCGCGGCAACTCCTTCTGGGGAACAGTATTAGGCGTGGGGATTTGGGAATTTTTGTGAAATTGGCCTTGTTACCAAAAAGATACCTGAGACTTATGTTATTAATGGCCCCCAATTGTTTAAAATAACTCAAGATTTACTCCCTGAAACCATAACATTTATGGATGAGTTGCACCTACATTTCCAAATGACCGATCTAACAAGAATTCTATGAAGACTCAGACAATAACAAGCAGAACAAGCCTTAAAGGCAACCGATCCTCCCCAGGCTTTTCCCAAGCAACATTAACAATACACCTAAAACAGAGCCAAGACAAGTTGTTCCCACAGTCATGAATTCTAAAAAGCCAGCATATTTAATCGAGGTAGGCTATGGTAGAGTGGCTACTGACCCCCCAGTAACCCTACCCCACTTTGGTTGTACAATGGGTGCGTGGACAGCCGCAGAATAGATGGGTACCCAGGCATGGCCTTGGGACATGGGAAAGTATGAAACGTTCCTCTCCTCAGTAGTGCCTATTGATTGAAAACAATGATGTATACCAATCAGAGAATTTAATGCTTAGCATAGGATATTATTTTTATATTATATTAGTAAGTTAATAATAAACTTCTGATCTTTTCCATGATTGCTTGTAAGAGGAACTGTTCCCTTGAAAAAGAATCTGGCCGTCTGTCACCTTGCCTTGATGTATCAGTTCTCTGTATACTTATTGATGTATTAATTCTGAAAAAAATTGTAAGAGTAGAATGTAGGCAAAAAAGAAAGTATAAAATGCTTGCCAAAACCAAAAGTAGAGAGAGCAAAAATGGAAAATAAAGAGAGCAGCTTCACTCTCCATTGAGTCTGTAAGCTGTTTCTCCGCCGAACTTCGCCGACTCCTCACCCCACCGCTCGCGGACCCCCGACTCTTGCTAGGGCTGGACCCCAGCACTAAATGATACTGTTGGGAGCATTACACTAATAAATGACAAAATGAAAATCATGGAAAGGCCATCTTACAAAACTGAAAGGCCCTTGGTATATTAACTGCAGCAAGGAGGAACCTGTGCAGTTGTCAAGACAGAATGTTGTGTTTATATTCTAATAATTCTAAAAATGTGTCTTCCACATTATAAGACCTTTGCTCCCAATTTAATAACATGTCTGATTCTGCCCCAAGTTTTAATGACTTAATAACCTCTGGAACATTTGGAGGTGGAATGACCTTGGGCTGAATCTGTGGTACTGAGAACAACAAAAAAAGAATCTATCAGTTATGTTGAACGGGGAAGACAGAGCATAGGAACCTCCCATGGGGTGCGGTCACACTTAATGATTTTGCTTAATAATTTCTGAGAACTCAAAGAAAAAAATTCTGACTAAAAAAATTGCTGACTAAGGCCTGGGAGATGATGTGACTCAGTGGACTCACTGTACAGAGGACATAGGAAGAGCTGAGGCTCAGTCCCTCATTGCCAGCCCCATGTTTTACTTTTAAACTTAAGGTCTTCACAGATGTGACATCCCTGCACCCATCTTTCTGTATGCATTACAACCATCCTCAGAGATGCTTTTTGGCTGTATAATATTTTACTAGTGACAAGTAAACATTTGTATATTTACCCTTTTAAGAAATTAACACCTTGCTGGGCACAGTTGCTCATGCTTGTAATCCCAGTATTTGGAGGCTGAGACAGAAGAATCACAGGTTTGAGGGCAGCCTCTGCAAGTGGTGACTCTCATCAACCTAGTGAAACCCTGCTTCAAAATAAAAAAACAGGGCTGGGAGTGTATCTCAGAAGGAGAATGTACTGGGTTCAATTCCTTGTAGCACCAAAAAAATAATCAACACATTTTAAATAACATAGTTGATATTTCAATCATATATGGCATTACTACTTATAAATCCAGCAGGTACAATACTGAATGAAATATCTGAGGACACCCGAGTATTATAAACCTACGCTTGGAGGTTTAGTGGCACGCACAGAACCCCTTCAGTAGCAAAAGGCTGTTGTGAATAAACAAAAGATAACAAAGGTAAGTAAGTGGAAACACTGCTGGACACGCGGACTGCTGAGAGCATTAGGAGATCTGGAACTGATTCGGACAGAAAACCATGCTGGTGCGTCTATAAACCTGTCTCTACCTCTTGCACCAGCGTCTGCTGGAAAACCTCGCGGATGGAAAGACAACAGCGGTGGAAATTCCTGACGAGCTGGGCGTGGACAGATCCGCCGAGCCGCGCCACCTCTTCGTGGGTAGGAGTAATGAAGATTCCTTGCACTGTTTCTAAGGCAACATAGTGGAAAAGTGTGTTCTCAGGACCAGATGTCAACCTCAGAAAGGAGAGAGAGACAGAAGCAAAATGAAAAAGCACTGTGTCATTCTGAATCCTGTAGACCTCTTGCAAAGTTTAAAATAATATCAGTAGTATAATTAGGAAAGGAAAACTGGGCCAAACATTTGATTCCCTCTTTGTACTTTAGCTGAAGAACAGCCTAGGATGATTATTAACATGTTATGCAGGGATAGATAAACCCCAATTCATTTGCAAGTAACTTAATCATCCCCTTTGCTAAACAACCCAAATTGGCTAAGCCCCTCTTTTCCATGGTTGGTAATGAATAATGTAACTCCTGTCTGGCCTATATATCTAATGAGCCACAAACAAGGTATTAGTCTAAGGTGGCCCACATATAAAAATACCTTTCAGCTGGCATGGTGGTGCACACTTGCAATCCCCGTGCTTGGGAGGCGGAGACAGGAGGATCACGCAGGTACGAAGCCAGCCGTGCTGGCTTAAGAGACCCTGTTTCCAAATAAAAAAGTATAAAATAGGTCTGGGAGTGTAGCCCAGAGGTAGAAGGGCTTCCAGGGACTCCAGTACCACCACCACCAAAAAAAAAAAAAGACAAAATAGGGCTGGGGGTGTAAAATGCCCCTGGGTTTAATCCCCCAGTACCAAAAAAAAAAAAAAAAAAAAAAGTAAGGCTACTTAGGGGAGAAGCTTGGTAACCATCACTCCTAAGCATTGGGGGTGCGTGTCCCAGGTTTAGAGATAATTAGGCATCCACTGGAGTCTAAATTAGTACACTCTAATATAAAAACATTAGGCATACAAAAGGAAAGTTATCTGTGGAAGAGAAATAAAGGGAAGCTTTTACGTTTTGAAATATTACTTCATGTGTTTTTATCTCTTAATAAATGTATTCATTTTCTTAAATGTGTAATGTTCCATAATAGTACAGAAATATCATTATATATGTATATCATATGTGAAACATTACAGAAATACTACACAGTTTGGAATTAGGAGAATGTAGTTATTTATGCTGTGCCAATATTTTGCTGCCCTTCTCCAATATATAAGATATAACAAAATTATATGTGTTGAGTAATCTTTTTGTGTTTCCTAATTTAGGAACTCGAACTGTCCTAAATAAAGAGAGTTCAAGTCAAGCTGGGTCTGGTGGCACATGCCTGTAATCCCAATATTCGGGAGGCTGAGACAGGAGGATCGCAGGTTCAAGGGCAATCTCAGCAACTTAGAAAGATTCTCAGCACCCTAGTAAGACTGCGTTTCTAAATAAAAAATAAAATAGGGCTGGGTGTAGCTCAGAGGTAAAATGCCTCTAGGTTTAATTATCAGTACAAAGGAAAAAAAAGAGAAGAGAAAGTTGTGTGAAAAAGCACATTAAAAGTAAGTTTCTTACTTTGTTGCATTATATATTTCCAGCTCTTTTTCTGAAAGGTCCTTTTTCAAATTTCCCAAATGAAATGGATTTGGAAGGGCAGATTTCTTTTTAGTGACCTGAAAAAAAGTCAAGTAGCTCAGTTTATATCTAAGAGTAGAATCAAAGTTCTATTTAAAAATCATAAACTCTTCTAAGTGAACTCCTTACTACTTTTAAGTATTTTCGATACTAACTTGGACCTTTTGGCTTATCCTTGGCTACCAAGGATCCCGGAAGAGGTCACAGGAGGGCAAGATGGCGCTCCCTGGCAACTTTCTCCTGGAGCCATTAAGGAGCCATTAACCCATGTATACATTTGCACACCTGTTGCCCCGCCAAATTTCTCTTTGATGCAGCCCAGCCCTTGGTACTTGGTAGGTGTTCAGTCCACATGTGTTCGGTGGCTGAATCTTACAGGTTAATTCTTCTCCTTGTAAGAGCAGTTTCTGGTTTTGTTATTCTTAAGTCTATTCAGCCCCTCTGGGGGCGCTTTGAGATAACGGGCAGCATTTTGATGTGAGAACTTCCTCGGTGCACCCACCCTGGGCTTTGGCAGCGTCCTGCTGCTGCTGGAAAGAGGAGGCCGGCTGCGTGGCTGCGTCCTGCGTGTGCAGGGCCGCTCTGCAGCGCCCGTGGCACTGGTACCTTCTAGACTCTCCTTTCTTTGTGCTTTGTCTGGCATCCACCCCACCCACCCAGATGGCAAGTTTGAAGCATGTTTCGAAAGACCACAGCATCACTAGTATAATCACAAAGCATTCCAGGGCGATTACCTCACTCATAACCGCTGGGATGTTTTGTGGTATTTTCATTGAGGAAAATGAAGAAAAATGCTAAGCTATCTGAAATGTGGATATGAATGTCTTCTTCGCTTCCCAGTCACATTTTGAATCTTTCAGTATGCAGACTAGAAGTTCACAAATACAGATTATATTTGTCTATAAAAAATAGGAACGAAGCTGGGCGTGGTGGCGCACACTTGTAATCCCCGCGCTTGGGAGGTGGAGACAGGAGGACCACGCAGGTTCGAAGCCAGCCGCGCTGGCTTAACAGACCCTGTTTCCAAATAAAAAGTATAAATAAAATAGGTCTGGGAGTGTAGCCTGGAGGTAGAAGTGCCTCCAAGAACCCCAGTACCACCAAAAAAAAAAAAAAAAAAAAAAAGGAAAACACACACACACATACACACAAATTTCTAATTCTTGTTTCTGCTGAACATTTTCCTGGCTACTCAGTCAGACTCCCCTCCCCCCAGATACTTCAGTGAGGATGATCTTGTTATCACTGTGAGCAGAGAACAAAGAGATGAATGGGGAATGTGGGATTAAAGACGTTCTCTATTTGTAAGAACTACTGCACAGCCATCAAGGGCTCCAGTCTACTATGTGATATTGAACCCAGGGCATTCTACCTACGAGCTACACCCCCGGCCCTATTTTTTATTCTTTATTTGGAAACAGGGTCTCACTAAGTTGCAGAGGTCCTGAGTAGCTGAGGCTGGTCGCGAACCCGTATTCTCCTGTCTCAGCCTCCCCAGGACTGGGATCACAAGCGTGCTGAGGCCAAGCCTGGCCCTTCTCTAGATCTAAATCTGGTTGTCAATAAGGACTACAGTAGCTATTAGTTCAAATAAGGAATGATCTACCATTAAAAAAAAATTCTCCTGCAGCTGGGCGTGGCAGTGCACACTTGTAATCCCAGCATTTGGGAGGTTGAGACAGGAGGATCATAGCTCGCAGACAGCCTCAGCTACTTAGTGAGGCCCTCTGCAACTCAGTGAGACCCTGTTTCAAAGTAAGGAATAAAAAAAATAGGGCTGAGGTTAGCTCAGAGGTAGAATGCCCTCCCCCGTTCTGTCCGCAATACTGCAACAATAACAACAACAACAAAATCTCCTGCTCGAGAGAAGAGAGAAAACAAAAGGAACTTTAACTGAAGACAGAGACTAGTAGAGTATTGGAAGGGGTAGAGGGAGGGAGGTGGGGAGGAGAAAAGAAACAGTTCAGATGACACTGTGCCCACGGATGAAGGTGTCCGCACCACCCTCACGTTACCAGGGAAGGGTGGGTGGCAGGTCGGAGGTGAAGCGCATGTTTGTTGGAGTGACTTTGAATTTCATTCTGATGAACAGTTACAATGCACCCAAAGAAGTATGCCAGAACATTCTCTTGCTATCATCAAAGGAGGGCTAGAGAGAGCGCAGCTCCCAGAACGCACACCCTGGATGAACACGCACCTTGAGCAAGGCCCCACTTTCTTCAGGACCATCGGCGCCCTGAGGCTCTCTCTGCCTTCCCACTACATCGGTTGTGGCGTGGGGGGTAAGGGCCACGCCTTCTCCACCTTCGCAGCCAGTGTCAGACCCTCCGCTGCTTCTGGAGGGACTGGGCTTCCGTGTCCTTAAGGGATGGTCGCCAAACAGGGCTCTTCTGCACGTTGGAGAGGCTGCTCCTTTGGCTACGCACTGCAGCCTACTGACGATGGGAGAAGTGCTCAGACTCTCTGTCCTTTCACGGGGCGCAGCGAGGAACCAGTCAGCGCAGGACAAACAGGGCCGGGAGGAGGCGGCCAGCTGGCCCTCTAGGCGGGACTCCACTCCTTCCAGCTGGCGCAGGGTGCTCTTGACCTGATCCACATAGATGCAGTCGGGCCCGGGGTTCCCAATAGCTCTGGACGCACAGCCTCCAGCTTCGAGTAGGACACACAACAGATAATGTCTCTATGGGAGGAAGAGATTCAGGAGGGTTGGCCGCCAGGAAGACATTTACATAAGACAGGCAGCTATAGATTTATGAATACTTAAGACCTACGGGAGCACAGCTTAATTATGGATGGTCATGAAAAGTCCTGCCTTTTTCCCTCCTTGGTTATTTTTATTTATTTATTTACTTTTTGCAGGTCTGGGGATGGAACACAGGGGCATTTTAACTCCGAGCTACACCCCCAGCCCTATTTTTTATTCTTTATTTTGAAACAGGGTTTCACTGAATTGCAAGGAACCTCACTGAGTAGCTGAGGCTGTTGGTGCCTCGATCCTCCCGTCTCAGCCTCCCAAATGCTGGGATTACAAGCGTGTGCCACCACGCTCGGCTCCTTCCTGGGCTATCATCAATACTTCTGGGTCCCAGCTGAAAACAGTCTTGCACTGTCTTCCTCTGATATGCCTTTGGTCACTTCTCTTGGTACATGGAATTGCCTAATATAGCTTTCAAAGAGCCTCCATTAAGCCAAATGCCTGTGGCTGTACATGTTTGTAATCCCAGGGCTTGGGAGGCTGAGACAAAAGGATGCCCAGGTTCCAGGACAGCCTCGGCAAATTAGAGAGACCCTCACTAACCTAGTGAGACCCTGTTTCAAAACAAAATAAAAAATGCTGGGGGTATAGCTTGGAGGTAGAAAGCCTCTGGGTTCAGTCCTGGGAGACACACACACACACACACACACACACACACACACACACACACCTCAATTATTATAATCACATTTATTTTATTTCTGATTCTAGATTCTTTTCATGTCTCTTTCCATTTTTATAAATCAGACAAAGGATTAAAAACCACTATACAAAAGAGAACAAGAGATCTTGAGAAATTAAAATACTTTCCTGGATTTTGTTAATGTTTCTTCACGAATGCTAAATGGGTACAAAAGAAAAGGAATAGAGGGACACAGAACGTTTTCTTGAACATTGGTATTTGGCACACTCATTGTTTAATTAATTAATTAATTAATTTGGCGGGTCTGGGGATGGAACCCAGGGGCATTCGACCTCCAAGCTACATCCCCTGCCCTATTTTTTCTTTTTTTTTTTGAAACCAGGTCTCACTGAGTTGCAGAGGGCCTCACTAAGTAGCTGAGGCTGTCTGCGAACCGCGATCCTCTGGTCGCAGCCTCCCGAATGCTGGGATTACAAGAGTGTGCCACCACGCCCGGCGCACTCATCGTTTTAAATGGCTATCTTGTTTGCATCGTTATCTAGACTGTAAATTGACAGGAAAACATTTCAAGAAAGCAGCTCAGGAAAACTTACCAAGCCAACAATAAGCAAAAAGTATCTCCCCCCCGGTTCCTGAAAGACTTTGGCGTCTGCATCTGCAGAAGGGTGAAGGTGATGTGAAGGAAATACTTCTCTCCATATTATCAACTGACCAATTCTTTGTCTTGCTGCTAAGGGCAGCAGGCCATTGTGGCGACAGTATGCAGCAATCCCGACAAGGTCATCCCGAGGCAGGTGACTGGATATCAGGTAGCCCTTGAATTGAACCAGGAAGAGTCGGTCAACTACTGACACACAGAGCGGTAATCCTGTATTCATCAAACCTTTTTTTGTTTTTGTGGAACTTCGATCGGACCCAGGAGCCTTCTACCTGAGTTATACCCAGCCTGTTTTTTATTCTCTATTTTGAAACTGGGCCTCACTAAGTTGTGCAGAGCCTCACTACATAGCTAAGGCTGGCCATGAACTGGGATCCTCCTGTCTTAGCCTCCCAAGTACTGGGATTAAAAGCATGTCCCACCACACCCAATTGAGTAACTCCATATTTTAAGATTCTTTATTTTTTGCAGTACTGGGGGTGGAACCCAGAAGTCTTCTACCTCCAAGCTACACTCTCAGCCCTATTTTTTTTTTTTTTAAATTCTATATTTTGAAACAGGGTCCCACTGAGTTGCAGAAGGCCTCACTAAGGAGCTGAGGCTGGCCATGAACTGTGATTCTCCTGTTTCAGCCTCCCAAATGCTGGGAATACAAGTGTGGGCCACCACGCCTGGTGTTTTATTTTAAGATTTTTACAAACACTTCATTGGTTGGCTTAAAATACTCCCTTGAGGCCAAACTAGAAACCAAATGACAACTTAAGGGCCCCAATAGACAAATCTTGGCAGAAAGCAAGATCACCTGCGTGACGTATTAGCCTGAGTGCTTGTCAAAATTAGACCAGATCTGAATTCTGAAAATAGAGCATGGAGAAGGAGGGCAGAAGGCAGGGAGGGACTTTCTTTTCACTACTCTGTCTCCTATCGTTTTGTCTGCTTCTTGGTTAGATGAGTTACACATTGTGTTTTAAAGATTTTATTTTTTTTGCCAGGTGTGGTGGCGCAGGCGTATAATTTCAGGACTTGGGAGGCTGAGACAGGAGGATTGCAGATTTGATGGCAGCTTCAAGTAGTTAGGCTGTCATCAACCTAGTGAGACCCTGTTTCAAAGTAAAAATAAAAAAATAGGTCTAGGGGTAAACCTCAGAGATAGAATGCTCCAAGGCTCAATCTCCAGTGCCGCACATACAAAAATATTCTTTTTGTAAATACAAATATTTAATTTTTTTGTGGTACTGGGGATAAAAGCCAGGGTATTCTACCTACAAGCTACACCCCCAGCCCTATTTTTTTAGTCTTTATTTTGAAACAGGGTCTCACTGAGTTGCAAAGGGACTCACTAAGTAGCTGAGGCTGTCCGCGAACCGCGATCCTCCTGTCTCAGCCTCCCGAATGCTGGGATGACAAGTGAGCACCACCACACCCGTCTTAAAAGTAGTTAAATTTGATAAAAAGCACCACTGTGAATAGAAATCAAGAACATACTGTTCTTTTCCCTTACATAATTGATTGTTTTGAGTTCTGTTTCTCCTTTATACATTTGCAAGTGCTTTAGAATGCAACGAAGCCATAAACATTTATTATAAGTGTGTAGGCACAACTCTTGTTTTAAGATCTTAATCTTATAGTTTCTACATTCAGAGGGAAAGAGATAAATGTACCTTTCATGTGTTTACAAATTTGAGGTTTGCCAAGCGTGGTGGCACATCCTTGTAATCCCAGTATTCGAGAAGCTGAGACAGGAGGATAGCAGTTTGCGGACAGCCTCAGCTACTTAGTGAGCCCTTCGCAACATAGTGAGACCCTGTTTCAAGTTAAAGAATAAAAAATAGGACAGGAGTGTAGCTCGGAGGTCGAATGCCTCTGGGTTCCATCCTCAGACCCACACGACACACAAAAAAATTGAGGTTTAATTTAGTTTATATCTTCATATATAGCAGGTGGTTATTTACAAAAATTTGAAGTTTCGACTTACCTTGTAAAATAGAGAACACCCCAAAATTGTGTACAGCCGTCTCATGTCATAGTAATCCTCAGACTGGAGGAAAAAAGTTCACAGTGAATTTATATTGTGGCCTGCGTGTGTGTACATGATCAAAAGCTCCCAGATCATCGACAGTAGTCAGAATGGCAATTGCATTCATTACTAGCTGCACTTTTTTCTAGTATCTTCCTCGGAAATAAATATACCAGAGTACTAGGGTGAAATATAAAATGAACAGATATTTATTTGACTGAAAACAACCTTCTTTTTGCTTCTTACAAAACACTTTTGATATGAAACATTTAAGAATGAAACATAAAAATTGCTATTCCCTGATGGATTTCTTTAGGAAAAAAAAAAAAACCTGTTAAGACAAAACACTTCTACTATACATCATCTAAAATATCCAGTATGGCCATACACTACTTTTTAAATCACAAATTGGTACAACCTGTTTGTGGGCAACTGAATGGTATGTCAAAATACTTTTAAACGCACACACACAACCATTTGAAAAATTCCACTCATAATTTTTATTTTTTCAGTACCGGGGATGGAACCCAGGGGCATTCCACCTCCAAGTTACACCCCCAGCCCTATTTTTATTCTTTATTTTGAAACAGGGTCTCACTGAGTTGCAGAGGGGCTCACTAAGTGGCTGAGGCTGTCCTCGAACTAGAGTCTTCCTGCCTCAGCCTTCTAAATGTTGGGATTACAAGTGTGTGCCCCCACGCCCTAATTTGGAAACAGGGTTTGCTAGGTTGATGAGAATCTCGCTGCTTGCTGAGGCTGTCAGAAAGTTTGTTTGAATCAAGTTTGTTTGAATCAGGGTCCAAGAACCGGTGCCCGTGGCTGACATGTTTAAGTCCCTTGTCACTGAAAGAGGACATTCTCTCTCAATTCTCTCCCTGCCTCAATCCACCCGTTCCCGATTCGCTGGACACTACGCTGCCCTGTAGTGTTGCCTGCAGTCTAGATTTTGCCGAATGAAACCTCCCTTTCCCAAATAAGCTCATTTACCATGTTCGTTTCTCCTGGGCGGCCCCTGTAATCTGGTAGTAACAGACACTGAGGTGTCAAGCGTCTCCCGTGGGTGGTTTTGAATGCGCCCACCAGCAACCACAGACTATGTGGCCGCCTTTCTCTCTGTGATAGTAGCGGCTCTTAGCGGCCCCTCCTAGATCCATCCCCTCACGGAGGAACTACCAAACGAACGGCCAGTTCCGCCATCTCTCCTGCTGTGTTCAGCGGACCACTTCCAAAAAGAGACCCTCCCTCTCTATCATCCACATCATATGTTTACATATGGTCCAGACAACAAAGGCAGGATAAGCCTTGGATTCCTCCTCATTTACCAGTTTTCACAAAAATAAGTTGTTTCTTGAGCATTTTCCAAAGTTAACTCATTAGTTTCTCTTTTCCCTTTCCTATCCTTATTTTCTTTTTTAAATGATTCAATTCTTTTTTTTTTATCCATTGCAAATTTATTATACATTAGGAAGCTTAACCTAAAAACCAACGGCATAGTAAAAAGATATGTTATCTCTGTTCATGGCAGAATAGGTTTCAAAATATATTCAAAATATATATTTTGTCTTAAATGTATTCAGTCAATACACAATCCTTTATAAAAGTTGTATATATTTTTTTCTGTCAATGCTTTCATTACATTTATAAGTACAAGATTTACACAGTACCCCATCAAAAAAATTAAAACCCTTACAAATATCTACATATTATATTTCACACCTATAAAACTTTCAAAGGAGTAATTCAATTCTTTATTTTTTGGTGGTACTCAGGTTCCTGGAAACCTTCTACCTCCGGGCTACACTCCCAGACCTATTTTATATTTTTATTTGGAAACAGGGTCTCGTAAGTCAGCGAGGCTGGCTTCTAACCTGTGAGATCCTCCTGTCTCCGCCTCCTAAGAGCGGGGATTACAAGCGTGCGCCACCATGCCTGGCCTGAAAACAAGTTTTCAAGTGGAAACTTAATGTTTAATGAAAGTGGAGATGAAAATGAAGGTGTTCTACTATACATGATATATGGATGAACCAGGGTCCCTCCTTGACCTTCTCCTTGCAAAAGTCCTAAGGAAAGATCTCGAAGTATACTGCCATATAGTTTAGAGGATTCAGTCCCTAGGGCTGGCTGCAAAGCGTAAATGCCAGCAGGTGCAGTGGCAAGGAGCATGGGGGGTGGGGTGCTGCTCTGAGAGCATGGAGGCTGGAAGCCGCTTCACATCATGAAGAACTGAAGATGCTCCCCCATCACGGAGGCCGGAAGTCACTTCCATATCATGGAGGATGAATGTCACTGCATCATGCATGACGGAAGTCACTCCTGCATCATGGAGGCCTGCATCATGGAAGCTTCTCCCATATCATGGGGGACAGAAGTCGCTTCCGCATTATGGTGGCCCGAAGTCGCTCCTGCCTCATGGAGGCCAGAAGCTGCTCCCACATTATGGCGGCTGGAAATTGCTCTCACATCATGGAGGCTGTAAATCACTTTCGCATCATGGTGGCCAGAAGTCGCTCTCATATCATGGAGACCCCTTTCTTGTCCTATAAACTCCTGGGCTCACACGTCCATGTGTTTCAGCCTGCCGCAGTCACTGACTGTCCTTACAGATGCTCAACAGAGAGCTGCTTCCAGCTGGTGTCTGGCGATGTCAGGCCTATGAGCGACACCCCTAGACATTTTCAAAAGCTTCTGGGATTTTGGCATAAGATGCTCCCATACTTTTATATTTTCTGTCCTAAATCTGGAATGGACCATTTCACAGGGGAATCTTGTTCCTTTGGCTGAGAAAAACTATTTATACACAATAGCTCTGGGTATTAGAGATGTTTATTGCTACAAAGACGATCACTATTTCTTGGCCTTTTCACTAGACAGAGCAAGGAAATATACTTTTTAAAGGATTAAAAACTGTCGATGATTCCCAATTAAATTCAGATCTATAAGGTTCTCACTTAAGTTGATCAATATTACATCTATACTTCCTTTCCTCAAAATGCCCTGTTCTTAAGGACAATAATTACAACTAATCATTTTAGCGTCAGAATCTACATAGTGTAACAAATATTTTCCACTAAGTAAGAAAATCTTTAAGCAAGCAAAATAGACTTGGTCAGCATCAACAGAGACCGAATGTTGAGTGTTTCAAGGTTGTTACAGATCCAGTTGGCAGGTGCTTAGGATAATGACTTATTTACAAAATAAGAATTCACCACTGAGCCTTTCTCCCAAACCCCCTCCTGTGCTTACCAGTTCTGCAAAATCTGCGGCTTCCAGGTCACTTAATGCTGTGTCTAATTCCATCTATGTAAAGAAGAAGAAAAATAGAGTAACAAAAACATTTAACTCAAATTAGCTGCCTTTCAGTAATGGCCATATTAAAATATGCATACTATGTACTTGGAGAATTGTGTAAAGATCCTTCTCTTTTGTGTTACTTAAGGAATGCCTGAAAATGGAGCATCTTATTTTAAGCTTTTAATTATAGAAAGATTTATTTTTATTTATTTATTTTTGTGTGTAGTGCTAGGGATTAAATTCAGCAATGCCTTACCTCCAAGCTACATTCTAGCCCTGTTTTATTTATTTGGAAACAGTCTTGCTAAATTGCTGAGAACCTCACTGAATAGATAAGGCTGGCCTCAAGTCTGCAATCCTGTCTCAGCCTCCCCAAAAACTGGGCACAGAGGTATGTACCACCATGCCTGGCTGATTTATTTAAGATAGAGACATTTTTCAACAATAATTTTTATTATTACAAAATGGTCTTAACCTTCTGCTCAATACAAAACCATGTATGAGGTTAAAAAATTGCTTTTTGCTTTTAACTTAGACATTTTAACCTCTTACATTTCTTAGTGGAAAATGAGAATCAATATTAATATAGCCAATCTATATTGTTTTTGTTCCTCGATTTCCTGTATCTTTCCCAACAGTTGGATTCTTGGAAGACACCAACATTCTTCCTTGTCTCGAGCTTGGACACAATGTTCTGAATAGAAGGATTGCCAGTCTTTATTCATAGATTAAAACATGAAGGCAGGAGGGCTCCTGGGATCTGGCACAGTTTAACTACCCAACAGAGTTATTAGAAGAAAAACTTTTACATAGGATTTGGCTTTTGTTTTCTGGAAATTGCCTGAGCTTTCTTCTGAAACATTCAAAATTTAAAAATAAAGTAAAATTTAATCTATAATACATATATATATATATACACATACATATGCAGCTAATATAAAACTATAGTCAATATATATAAAACTACTGGCGACTGAGATTTATGGCATACAGCTAGTGTGAACAAGAATCCCTTCTTCCTTTGAAGGCCAAGGCATTCTCTGCAGGACTGTGTTTCGCACACTGTGTCTTAGAGAGATGACGGAGGCTGTCGGAACATTAGCCTCGCTTTCAACGCTTTTCACACAATATGACTTATTACTCATTTGCGACCTACATTTTCCTGCACCTAGCAAATACTTCATGTTCTCTTTTTTTGTGTGGTTATTATTTATCTTGGGAAAACTTATAGGATAAAGACATTACAGACTCGTGATTTTTCTTGATTCTCAGAAACTGTTTAATGAGTTGCTATTCCTATTGCTGGACCTGCATTCTGCAGGAATGCACAGAGGCAGCGAACTGAAGCCAGGGTCTTGCTGTCTTAAAGGCAAAGTTATCTACTGACTTTTTGTGTTGAAAACTTATATTTTCTTATGAAAAGCACCGGTTACATTAATTTATATATTCATACTTTTTAATTTTTATATAATGGTAATTATTGGCCTGAGATATCAAAAATCTAAAGACAAAATAAAAGTGCCAGCCAGTAAAAATTTTTGGTGTTGTTCTTGGTGGTACCAGGGTTCTGGAAACCCTTCTACCTCCTGGTTACACTACCAGACCTATTTTATATATATATATATATATATATATATATATATATATATATATATATATAATTTTTTTTTTTTGAAACAGGGTCTCTTACATCAGCGCGGCTGGCTTCGAACCAGCGCTATCCTCCTGTCTCCGCCTCCCAAGCGCGGGGATTACAAGCGTGCGCCGCCCTGCCCGATCAGTGAAATTTCTTTTAAACTTGCTCTTACACACAGGAATCTACAACTCCTCTGTGAGGTCGGGACTATCATTTCCCCGTCTTATAGACGAGAAACTTAGCAGAGAGACTGACGCATCCAATTAAATGATGCTTCGGCTGTCACAGACGCGTTTCTTTTGTCACGCATGGCAGAGTTTCGTGGAGAGTAGACTCTTGAGTTGGGTTTTTCTATATCTCAGCCTGAATTTCTTCATGGGCAGAGAGGTGGTTACAAAACAGTGGCTCATATAATGCCAATACCAAAACCAGAACTAAGCAGACTGTATGAGAAGTTGATGACACTGGTGAAAAGTTCTGAGATGATCTTGCCAATCATTCAATAGTAAAGTTATTTTGGGTATATAGATATGATTTATGATTAAAGTCACATTGAGAATTCTTAATCATCGTGAAGTCTTATGCTTGATATGCGATATATGGGACAAGCCAAAAGCTAAACACACATGCTCATGTAAAGAAAGATTTTCCTGTGCTGGAGATGTAGCTTAGTGTATGTGTGTGTGTGTGTGTGTGTGTGTGTGTGTGTGTATATATATATATATCAGCTTAGCAAGTGTGAGACCCCTGGGTTCAACTTCTATCACCAAAAAGAAAAAAAAAACCCCAAAACAAAAAAAGAATGATTTTGTTATTAGTGGAGTTTGTATTTTAATTCAGACTATTCCTTGTCAGTCAATCATTTTGGCCCCTTTTTAATCTTTACAGGACCAGAATCCTAACCTTGCATTATAAAAGCAGTCACAGAATTCCAGACTAAGACATACCGTTGTGATTTCTGCAAGGAATTCTGAGTTTAGACAAAGCTTAAACTTAAAGTCAGATGAAAAAGCTCATTTCTAGTCACAGAGGATTACTTCTCTCGCTAAGGTCACTGCTCTGAACATTCTCCTTCATCAACTAACCCGCTAATTTTTACTCATAATCGTGAAAATTATACAAAGCTTAAGAAAAATAAAGAGAGGGCAGAGAATTATAATGAGACCACGGGTTCTGGTCCTTATATATGACCTCTGAACTCACCTTGACCTCCTGGGAAAGTGTGAGCCACCGGACCCCGGGGAGGTTGTCGAGAAGTACTGCGCCGTGAGCATCGTACTGCTGCGCGCTGGGACTGCCCCTCGAGTGTGGGGTCGCAGGGTGAAGTGCTCGTTGAAAGAACAGGTTGAAGAAATGATCCAGGCGGGGACCATTCTCTTCCCGGCAAAAGGCACTGAAGAAAGAAGAGATGTAAGTTAAAACGGCCCGTGGAGAAGGTGCTCGGTTTTCGTGTACTTCTGCAGGGACTGGCTCCTCTCCCAACGACTAGACTCTTAGTGTGTGTGTGTGTGTGTGTGTGTGTGTGTGGTACTGGGGACTGAGCCCCCAGCAGCATTCTACCTCCAAGCTACACTTCCAGCCCTATTTTATTTTTTATTTGGAAACAGAGTCTTGCTAAGCTGCTGACAGCCTCAGTTGCTGGAGCTGATCTTGAATCTGTGACCCAAGTACTGGGATTACAGGCACCAGATCTGGTGACTCTTGCTAGTCATAGAAATCACTGCTATAGGAAGATGGCGACCGAGAAAAGCGGGGCTTAAGAGCCCCGCTAACAACAAATCTCCATTACCACAAAATCAGCGCCTTTCATAGCCAGAAAACACCATCACCAGTGAAAAAAAATATCACCAGGCTCCAGAGAGAAAGCGGACTGAGAACAGAGCCACAGAGGAGATACACCGGCCTTGCGCCCGAGGACGCGGCAGACGCGGCAGCAGCGCCATACTGCCGGTGGCAGCGGCGAATTCACGGGACGGCTACAGCAAGCCGAGGTGAGCCACTGCAGAAGAGCTAGGCGGGATTTCTCCACGCAGAGAGCATCTAAAGCTCCCAGTGGCCGAGCTCAGCACACGCTGCAGGGATTCAGAGTGGAAATCAAAATCAAGAAGAAAAACGCCAGCCCCATAGCCGAGGGCGTAGCAGCGGCGCCATATTGCCACCGGCGGCAGCAAAAGCGAATTCAGCGAGGCCAGTACAGCTACATCTGCGTACTCAAGAACAGTGAGTCAAATTGCGGGCCACAGAGGAGAAATCCCAGTACTGTACTCCCTGGGACTTGACCCAGTGGGGGAGGGGCGGTGGCAGAGATATCACACCATAGGAGAACGTGCAACCTGGCACCCCCCACAGTCTAAAGCAGCCTCTATCGACTCTCTGGGTCGGAGACTCTGTGATAAAACCCAGTAAAGGAGTAGTGGGGTCTGAGATACTACTGACTCGAGATCCAGACACCTTAAGGGAAGTCATAGTGACCCAAGGGAAGAACCCAGAGAAGGCACAAACATCGGAAATCATGGGAAAGAGGAATAATACTGGAGCAATTAATGCCCACAACCCCACAACATCAGAACCCGATAAAACAGAAAATCAGAGATTTCTAGAAGATCAAATCAGGAAAATAACTGTAGAAATAATAGAGGTGCTTCGAAAAGAACTCAGAGAGAGCCAAAAAGAGATAAAGGATGCAATTAATGAAGTAAAGGCCTCAATTCAAAGCACAAACAACCTATTAGACCACATGGAGAACAGAATCTCACTCTTAGAAGATGAGCAATCCAAAAATGAACTCATAGTTTCTAATCTAGAAAAAAATATTCGACAGCAGGAATCTGATATTGAAGAAATATGGGCCCATTTTAAGAGAGCTAACCTAAGAATAATTGGAATAGAGGAGGGAAAAGAAAGTGAAACCAAAGGGATCAACAATCTCTTCAAGGAAGTAATAGCAGAAAATTTTCCAAACATAGAGCAAGAGGTTGATACAAAGGTCCAGGAAACTTACAGAACTCCCTTTAGACAGGATCGGAGAAGAGGATCCCCACGCCACATAATTGTCAAAATGACCAATGTGGAAGCCAAGCAGAGAATCTTAAAGGCAACAAAAACAAAGGTCCAAGTGACATTCAGAGGTAAGCCAATTAGAATCACTCCAGACTTCCCAAACCAAGTCATGAGAGCTAGAAGGGCTTGGAGTAACATATTCCAAACTCTGAAAGAAAACAACTTCCAGCCAAAAATTTCCTACCCAGCAAAACTTTCTATCAAATTAGATGGAGAAATAAGAAGCTTCCATGACAAACAGAAACTGAAGGAATTTATGTCTTCAAAACCAGCACTAGAGAAAATACTCAAAGAGATTAACTACAAAGAAGAAATAGGTAACACACATCAGAACCAGAGAAACAAGAGTTTCCATCCAACAGACAATTAAGATTGGTTATCTGTGGAGATTCATTATTTATGTTAGTCTTTTACCTATCTCTAAATGGTATTATTTGCCTTTATTGTTGTTAATTTTTAGGATTTCTAGTTGGAATATTAATATACCTTCAGATATAGCAATTGGAAATATTTTATCCCATTCTATTAGTAACTGTTAACTCTGTTTACATTGTCTTTGGATATACAATTTTTTTTTTTAAGGGAGTCTGTATACTCCTCTGTTGCCTGTGCCATTGAAATCATAACCAAGAAATCACTGCCAATTTCAATGTTGTGAGGTTTTATGACCCAGATTTTCTCCTAAAAGTTTATAGTCTTAAGATTTATATTTAGGTCTATTATCTATTTTGAGTTAATATTTGTATATGGGATTAGGTAAGGGTCCAATTTTATTCTTTTCCATGTAATTATTATTTTTTTAACAATATTTAGTTAAAAGATTATCATTTCCACCACCAAATGTTCGTGGAAACCTTGTCAAAAATAACTTGACAATATAGGGAAGAATTTAGCTCTAGGCTTTTATTTAACTCCAATGGTTTATATATCTGCCTTTAGAATAGTACTACACTGTTTCAATTATTGTAGCTTTATATGGTTTGAAATCAGAAAATATATATCTTCTAGCTTTGTTCTTTTTCAAGATCGTTTTGGGTATCTAGAGTCCATATTCCATAGTAGGATAGAGTTTTTTTCTGAAAAATAAATATATAAATATATGATAGTTTCACCTAAAAAAAATAGAAAAAAATATTCTCTGGTAAGAAAGAAAGTAAAAAGAAATATTGAAATGTTATCTTTAAGTCATCAAAAGCTTGGTATCAGACAAATGAAACTGTTATGTGAGATTATCATTTTTAATTTTAGATAAATTGCCATAATACTAGATGTCAACTACTAAGCCAAGCATGGGAGGGAGGGATAGGGAGAGAATGGGGTGGGGATCGGGTGGGGGCTGACTGGGAAAAGTGTGCTTGTATGTCTACAAAAGTATGTATCCTACTATGGTGTATGAATACAGTGCACCAATAAAAAAAGAAAAAAAAAAGAAATCACTGCTATAATGTTACTACTGGAGTGTGTAAAAAAAATTAACCCATCTGTGGGGAAAACATACAAATGTATTGAGTAGATGACACTAGAGGACACAAGTAGCTGTGTGCACAACAGACTGGGCTTTTAATACCCCCTCCCCATGTTTTTTGTTGAAAATATGTGTGTCCCATCCTAGATGAAGAAAGGGAAGAATAACATGAAACTCGTCAATACCTTCTCTAATTACCATATGCGTTTATTATCTATTTTTCTAACAGTATTTTTTAATAAAGCTTTTTAGAAAGAAACTTTTTTTTTTCTTTTTTTTGCAGGTCTGGAGATGGAACCCAGGGGCATTAGACTTCCGAGCTACACCCCCTGCCCTATTTTTTATTCTTCATTTTGAAACCGGGTCTCACTGAGTTGCAGAGGGCCTCCCTAAGTAGCCGAGGCTGTCTGCAAACCGCGATCCTCCGGTTTCAGCCTCCCGAATGCTGGGATTACAAGCGTGCACCACCATGCCCAGCTCAAAAGAAACATATTTTTGGATAGTGAAGTTGACAGTAGGCTTATAAGCAAAGAAAGCACAAAGCTTACTTAAAAGTCTTATTCTTTGCTGTATGTTGTAAAGAAATTCAGACATTTGCTCCTAGAACAATGTGTTCAGTTGACAGTAATTCAGAATATAGTAATTATTATAGAATATAGTATCACTATTTGACTAAAAATTTCACCTAAGTGAGCTGGGCCTGGAGGCGCACACTTGTAATCCCAGTACTTGGAGGCTGACACAGGAGGATCCGGGTTCGCAGCCAGCCTCAGCTACCTACTGAGGCCCTCTGCAACTCAGTGAAACCCTATTTCAAAATAAAGAATCAAAAATAGGACTGGGGGTGTAGCTTGGAGGTAGAATGCCCTGGGTTCCATCCCCAGCACAACACACACACACACACACACACACACACACACACACACACACTTGCGTATGTAATAGACCAAACAACAACAACGAAAACAGGAGGAAAATGAATTAAAAGAAAACCTGACATCTGTCATTAGAAAAGGAAAACCAGGCGCCGGGCGTGGTGGGGCATGCTTGTAATCCCCGCCGCTTGGGAGGCGGAGACAGGAGGATCCCGCAGGTTCCAAGCCAGCCGCGCTGGCTTAGGAGACCCTGTTTCCAAATAAAAATATAAAATAGGTCTGGGAGTGTAGCCCGGTGGTAGAAGGGCTTCCAGAAACCCCAGTACCACCAAAAAATAAAAAATAAATAAATAAATAAAAAATAAAATAAATAAATAAATAAAATTTAAAAAAAGAAAAGAAAAAGGAAAGGAAAGGAAAACCAGTAGTAAAATGAGAGAATTTTAATATGGTAAAGCTGGAGAGAAGCAGATGGCAGAGCCAGACCACTGGCTTCCCAAGCGAGAAGCAATATTAAGTGCAAAGGCACTGCAGAATTATGTACTTAAAACCTGAGGCTCAGTTACAAAAGTGCTCACCTCTCTAAAGAACCGTCCATAAACCTCAAGGTTTGAGCCACATCTTCTATCATATTCCTGAGTTGAGGAAGAGGAACTCTGAAAAAAGAACACACACACATATGCATTCAGAACATAATCAAATGACACATATCTAAAAAAAGAATGTTTTCCATGTTTATGTCAGGGATATGTCGATGGTGAGTTGAGCTAGGAAAAAATGGTTGCTTACTGTGTTAGTATCTGATCACCTGGAGGGACTTGGTTGGGATCTAGTGTGAATCAAATATGGACCGTTAGCTGGGCTTCGCAGAGCACGCTTGCGTCCCGGTACTTGGGAGGCTGAGACAGGGGGATCACAGGTTCACGGCCAGCCTTGGCAACTTGGTGAGGCCCTGTTTCAAAGTAAAATAATAAAATGGGCTGGGCTGTAGCTCTGAGGTCGAATGCCCCTAGGTTCCATCCCTGGTACCACACACACATAAAAAGGGAACATCACCATTTATATGTAAACTATTAAACCCATTTAGGGTTTGGTTGCTTGAGGCCAGCCGGGCTGGGAGAGAGCTCATGGTAGACACTTGGCTCGCATGTTGGAGGCTCTGAGTCCAATTTTTGGAACCACACACAGAAAAGAAAAGAGATCCAAAATGAGGCCGGCAATCACTGAGCCCTTTTTCAGGCTGATGAAATCAAGTAATGAATCAATAGGGTTAGCACAGTAGTCAGCCCATTCAAAGGAAAGCTAAATAATTCTCCTCCTCCTCCTCCTCCTCCTCCTCCTCCTCCTCCTCCTCCTCCTCTTCCTCCTCCTCCTCCCCTCCTCCTCCTTCTCCTCCTCCTCCTTCTCCTCCTCCTCTTCCTCCTCCTCCCCTCCTCCTCCTCCTCCTCCTCCTCCTCCTCCTCCTCCTCCTCCTCCTCCTTTTTTTGTTTTTTGCAGTATTGGGGATGGACCCCAGGGACATTCTACCTTCAAGGTACACCCTCAGCCCTATTTTTCATTCTTTATCTACCCCCAGTACAACAAAAATAAATAAATAAATAAATAAATAAAAATAAAAATTTAAAAAAAGAATCTAAAATAGGGTTCCATCCCTAATACTGCCAAAAATAAATAAATAAAAATAAATAAATAAATAAATAAAGAAGGAAGAAAAAAAAAGAAAAAAAAAACTTACCATGCTTACGTTTCTAGGATAGGGGTTACATTACTACTTAGGAAGATGGCCTTCCTAAGCTTGAGGAAGACTGAGACATTGTCTAGACACCCCCTGCTGGACCTCAAGAGTGATGAGCCTGTCTTGGCTCTAGGGTAACACTTCTCCTAGATGCTGTCTCTGCCCAATTTGGCAGGTGTCATTGCAGTACAGCACAACGGCCTCCTGGGTTCCTTGATGGGGGCCGCCTGTGCTCTCCCAATGCCCATGCTGGCTTTATTTTATTTTACTTTATTTTTTTTCGGTACTGGGGATGGAACCCAGGGGCACTGTACCTGTGAGCTACACCCTAGCCCCATTTTCTATTGTTTATTTTGAAACGGAGTCTCACTGAGTTGCAAAGGGTCTCACTAAGTAGCTGAGGCTGTCCACAAACTGAGATCCTCCTGTCTCTGCCTCCCAAATGCTGGGATAACAAGGGTGCTCTAACATGCCTTTATCTTGTCATTGTACTGTCTGTTCTTTCTCTCGTCTTCTGGGCTACCACAAAAGTCTTAAAAAGAGAAATGTTTTACCTAGCCATCACATGCTAGACTACATTACTCTGGATTCTCCAATTCTTACAAACCCATACTTTAAAAACAATTCTTAATAATTTTGTGTGTGTGTGTGTGTGTGTGTGTGTGTGTGTGTGCGTGCGCGTATGGTGCTAGGGATAGAACCCAGGAGCATTCTACCTCCGAGCTACACCCTCAGCCCTATTACTTTTATTCTTTGTTTTGAATCAGGGTCTCACTGAGTTGCAAAGGGCTTCACTTTGAGGCTGCCTTTGAACCACAATCCTCCTGTGTCAGCCTCCCAAATGCTGGGATTACAAGCGTGCGCCACCATGCCCAGCTCAACCGGAGCCCTTTTAATCTTTCATGTTGAAACAGGATCTCGCTAAGTTGTTGAGGGTCTTGCTAAATTACAGAGGTCGGCTTCAGACGTGCAATCCTCCTGGCTCAGCCTCTCGAGTACTGGGATTATAAGTGTACACTCCCAGCTCACTACAGTCCCTTTTTAGATAACAGAGGGCACATCAGCTGGTTAAAAAGCAGCCTTGTGTAGCATATGTAGACGCACCACTTTTTCCTTATCTTTAAAATAGAGCCAGTAATCACGAGCACATTAGTGCTGACTTTAGGGAGAGCTGAGATTAGCGATGGTAAGGTACCTGTGCGGTCCCTGGGCTCACGGCCAGCTCATTATAAATGTCAAGCCTGCTTTTATTTCTATTCTTAATAATTTTTTTGTGCAGTACTGGGGATGGAACCCAGGGGCATTCTATCTCCAAGCTATACCCCCAGCTCTATTTTTTATTCTTTATTTTGAAACCAGGTCTCACTAAGTTGCAGAGGGCCTCACTAAGTACCTGAGACTGGCGGCAAACCTGCGATCCTCTTGTCTCAGCCTCCCAAGTACTGAGCATGCGCCACCATGCTCGGCTTATTTCTAATTATTAAAATAAGATATATTTCAAAATAGCTTCAAAAAAGAGGGAGATGATGATAATATAAAATATACCATTAGAGAAATCATTACTTGTTGAGGGCACACAATATCAAGGCAAAACACCCTATGAGACCTTTTTATTATTATTTTTTTTGTGTGTGTGGTACTGAGGATTGGGCCCAGGGGCATTCTATGTTCTAGCTAGATCCCTCAGCCCTATTTTATTTTTGTTTTGAAACAGGGTCTCACTAGGTTGATGAAAATCTCACTACTTGTTGGGGCTGTCCTTGAACCTGGGATCCTCCTGTCTTAGCCTCCCAAGAACTGGGATTACAAGCATATGCCACTACGCCCGGATTTTTTTTTTTTTTTTTTTTTTTTTTTTTTTTGTGGTACTGAGGGTGGAACCCAGGGGCTTTTCTACCTCCGAGCTAAACTCTCAGACCTATTTTATGCTTTAAATGGAAACAGGGTCGCACTAAGTTGCTGAGAGCCTCACTAAGTAGCTGAGGCTGGCTTCGAACCTGTGCGATCCTCCTGTCTCAGCCTCCCAAGCGCTGGGATTACAAGCGTGCGCCACCACGCCTGGCCACACCTGGCTTTTATAGAACCTTTAACTCTCTGGAATTTCCAACAGTAAAAAACAAAGACAAAACCAAACCCAAACTGTACACATGTAAAATCCAAATTCCGGTATTAGCAAAACTTTAGGCAGAAAATAAGATAATCTCTTAGCTAATTCTGTACTGGCTGAAAGAAAAGGAATTGTTCCAACAGCCCCGCTTTACTACCTGGTCCAGGGGGGCCTCCAACACACCTTTCTGCCAAACAAACACAGGTAACTATTTTGCTAATGCAGTGCACCTTCAAATCATAAAAGTGTTTAAGCAGTTTGCCTTTCGACAAAAATGTCATCATTTTTATGAAACAGGCTTTTGTTAGCATTATAATAGAAATAACTTCAAGGCAAACAAAAACTTCAACTTACGCGTCAGCAGGCAAGCCAATCAACAGCAACTTGTCAGATTCTTTCAAATAAGCCACATGAATTTGCTTCCCATTTAAAAAGAGGGATGAGCTTGGAAAAAAGAAATTCAAAATAAAGTTAGAATATCTTTAAATGTCATACAATTATAAAACATTACATATGGTATGATTTAAGAACTGAATGCTTAATAAGCAAATATCTTGGCATGTATATAACGGCCACACAGAAAGGGAAAGAACTGTATGAGGAGAGCATATAATCTAAAATATTTAAGAACCTAAAACAGAAACAACCCAAGAAATTCTAGGCCAAAGACGACTCATTATTTTAAAACATGCTGAATTTTTTTTCTTTTTTTTTTTTTTGCGGTACTGGGGATGGAACCCAAGGGCATTCTACCTCTGAGCTCCACCCCCAGCCCTGTTTTTTATTCTTTATTTTGAAACAGGGTCTCACTGAGTTGCAAAGGGCCTCACTAAGTAGCTGAGGCTGGCCACGAACCGTGTTTCTCCTTGTCTCAGCCTCCCGAGTGCTGGGATTACAAGCGTGCGCCACCACGCTAGGCTTTCTGGATTTCTTTTTGAGGTGATAAGAATGTTCTCACATTGACCTTGGTGATGGTCGCACATACCTGTGAATACACTTGAAACCCTAAATAGGTAAGATGCATTATTTATGAATTGTATCTCAATACAGCTGTTAAAAATAAATAAAAAGAAGGCTGGGGTGTAGCTCAGTAGCACACCTGCCTAGCAAGTGCGAGGTCCTGGGCTTGATCCTAGCACTACAAGAACAGTAACAGATAAAAGCTGCTTTTTAATGACTGAATCACACTAAATGGGCCCTATTGTTTTGGAAATGAACTAAGTTCTATATATATTAAAAGTCACAGCCAAGCATGATGGCACACACTTGTAATCCCAGTACTTGGGAGGCTGAGACAGGAGGATCAAATGCTAGCAGCCAGCCTCAGCTACTTAGTGAGGCCCTCTGCAACTTAGTGAGACCCTGTTTTAAAAATAAAGAATAAAATAGGTCTGGGGGTATAGTTTGAAGGTAAAATGCCCCTGGGTTCAATCTCTAGTACTGAAAAACAAACACACACACACACACACACACACACACACACACACACACACACACAAAACTCACAGACTTAAAACATGACTTTTATTTTGGAAAACATAAAAATTCTTCATTTTCTTGTCTTAAAGGTCCTATCTCTTTTAAAATCATAAAAGTGTCATTTTAAAAATTATTTATTTGTGTGCTTTTCCTGGCACATTATAATGTCACATCATGATGTAAATCATGTTGACGATGACATACATGCACACGCTCTTGGTGTCTGAAAGTGTCATTTTTACCAGAAGATGGAAATAGAAAAATGAAAGCCTAGGAAATCCAGCTTGATATTTTATCAGTAATATGGGGGATCTTAAAATTTGCAATAAGCAATACTAAAAAAGAAAATTTGTTTGTAATACTTTATGAGGGAAAAAAGCTCAAAAGCTTTGCGCTCCCTCATCTCATAAATTAATTATGGCATTTCAAAGTCAAGGATGAATAAATCAACGTGGAATAGCTCTGTAATTACTAGATGGTGTGCTCTAGTTTTAAAAATTCAGGACATCAGTTTCGTTTATCCATCACCGAATACATTTAATGGATGACACAGAATCCTAAATACTCTTAAAATATATTCTGAATTTTTATATCGGTGTTGTAAGAATATTTTCTAACTATATGACAAAATCAGTGTTCAGTCATTCCTGTCAACTATAAAGGTCTTGTCTAGAAAGTTAACAATTGAGATAAAAGCATGCAGAAGTTTAGGTTTCTAATAATCTCACCCCAACCTTTATGAAATTATAAATATAGGGCATTAGCTCAATTCTGTTAATTAAATCGTGCCAAAACATGCAGATTTACAGCTGTATTAAAAACCTATACTGTCAGCCGGGCATGGTAGCAAAGCCTGAAATGCCAATACTTGGGAGTCTGAGGCAGGAGTGTCGCAGGTTTGAAGCCAGCCTCAGTAACTTAGCGATGCCCTTAGTAACTAGTAAGACCCTCTTTTCAAATAAAATATTTAAATAATAGGGCTGGGATTGTTGTTTGTTCCTGAGTTCAATCTCTTGCACCACTACCAAAAGAAAAAAAGAAAAGAGATCTATGCTATAGATTAAATAGATGCCTAAATAATAGATGATTTCCATATAATGCACATGAAACCCAAACTCTGCAGATATCCTACTAATATGAATATCTAATTATTGTTACAAGTATGCTTGTATTGTGCTCATTTTAGCATTTTATTTGTCAGAATCAAAGAAGAGAACTTTATTTTTTTTAGTTATTTATTTTTCTGTGGTGCTGGGGATGGAACCCAGAGGTTTTCTACCCTCGGGCTATACTCCCAGACCTATTTTCTATTTTATTTGGAAACAGGGTCTCACTAAGTTGCTGAGAGCCTCATTAAGTAGCTGAGGCTGGCTTTGAACCTGCACCATCCTCCTGTCTCAGCCTCCCAAGCGCTGGGATTCCAAGCGTGAGAGCAAAGAAGAGAACTGTAAAGAAACAGCTCAAACAAAATAAAAATTATTACCTAGTAACTTGTGTCCCTGTTATATTTTCCAGCATGTCGCAAAGTGTGAGAAAAATCCCTCTTACACTTTTAAGTTTCTGAGACGCTTCAGACACTGGATAATGATAAAGAATTTCCCGCTGTTAAACGAAAAGAAACAGAAACGATCAAACACCTCGATTCCCGGCCCCACACCACCACTTTTGTCCTGGAAAGTTCAGACTTTGTCTTAAGAAAAGAATAGCAACAAGGAAAGGAATCCTTTCAGCTTCAGTGAGAGTTTTATTCAAAGACAAGGGGAGGGCTATGCTTGGAATTCCACCAAGTTAACTAGCATTTAAAATACTACGGTTGAAAATAAGCCGGGTTGAAAATAAACCGGGGAATCCCAATCGCTCAGAGTACCAGAATATATACTAAGTAGAATACTAATTAACTGAAATTATAATTAACAGTGTTTTAAACTTGAATCTCCTTAAAAAAAAAAACTCTGAATACTATTTTGCTATATTTCATTATACAGGTATTCTTATCTTGTAGAAAAGATACAGGTATGTAAAAGAAACAGATTATATTTGTAATATGTAAACACATGGAAATTTTAGGAGTCTTCAATTTGATTTCTTTCATACTGACTTTTTTTGTGGGTGTGTGGTCCTGGGGATTGAACACAGGGGCATTTTACCTCCAAGGTACACCGCCAGCCCTACTTTTAAAATATTTCATTTGTGATCCTCCTGCCCCAGCTTCCCAAGTACTGGGATTACAAGTATGTACCACCGTACCCACTCATACTGACTTTTCAAAGATAATCTTCATCTTTTAGGTGAAGTTACTAACTATTTATTTAAAGCCAAGACAAAACTGCAACTAAACTTGCAAAGTAAGAGTATGAAACTCAAGTGGTACAAATAGGAGAAAAAGCATTATAAAATATTATAAAATTATAAAATATTATTTGTCTCAAATTTAAAATTTGAGATATTATAAAATTTTGTCTCAAATTTAAAAATTGATTTGAATTCAAATGTTAAAAGAACATATTTTATTTTAAATTATAGAAATTACAAATCTATGAGAATTTACAAAATGCCTAGCATTTTTCTACTTTCAAGAAGAGTATGTTCCCAGGAAATATATAGCTTTTACAAAATAAAATAACAAAATTTAAAACCAGGATATTTACAGTGCTCAGACCTTTTAAAGTCCAAAGAAATAAACTATTGTGTTTATCTCTTTATTGTGTGTGGGTTTTACTTTTTTGTATTTAAGCCAAAATCTATTTTCTTGACAAGGAAAAATAACAGCAAGCAAAATAAAAATTTCTAGATAGAAAATATGGAGAATTCAGAGTGGCTTCTAGTTGTGCTCTTTATTAACTGTGTCTATAAATATTAACACAGCCACCATCGGAAACCCCAACTCCTTAAGTATTAGCCTGTTCCTCTCCTTGGGTTTCCCCTATAGAGTGTGAAACATCTGGCTCTGTTTCTCTCTCTGATCAATAATCACTTGATGTGCTGTCCATCTATTGGTAATTTTTTTTTTTTTGGTGGTTCTGGGGGTGGAACCCAGAGGCTTTCTACCTCCAGGCAATCCTCCCAGATCTATTTTATATTTTATTTGGAAACAGGGTCTCACTAAGTTGCTGAGAGCCTCACTAAGTAGCTGAGGCTGGCTTTGAACCCGTGCGATCCTCCTGTCTCAGCCTGCCAAGCACGGGATTACAAGCGTGCTTCACTACACCTGGCTTATACTGGTAATTTTTATATTATAACAAATATAAACAGCGATAAGCTGCATACATCAAATTTTATACTTATGAAGCACATTTAATGAATAAAAATTGCTATAGACTATGTTGGCCAAATACACTCTGCCTAGTGACTCAAACTTTCTTGGAGTATTGCCAATGTTGAAACAGTTTTAAGACACTATTTTATCTCCAGACATTGAGTCAAACATTGATTAAAGTCTACTCTGTCTACAATAAGTTTAAACTTTGATAATGCTATAATTTTCTTTAGCTAAAAACACCTATAGTGAGTGGGTGTGGTGGTGACACCTATAGTCCCAATGCTTGGGAGGCTGAGAGAGGAAGATCACAGGTTCAAGACCAGCCTTAGCAACTTACATTCTCAGTTACTGGTGAGACCCTGCTTCAACATAAAAATAAAATGTGTCGGGGGGGGTATAGCTCAAAAAATGTAGAAGGCCCCCGGGTTCAATCCCCAGTCTCTTTCTCTTTCTTTCTCTTCTCTCTCTCTCTCTCTCTCTCTCTCTCTCTCTCTCTCTCTCTCTCTCTCTCTCAAACAAATAACAAAAATACTGTTTTAATAGAAATAATCTTTGATTAGTTTTTAAAGTCCCCCAGTTTATGGCCCTTATAGTCCAAATCTTTTGACTGGATTAAAAGCTTTTATCAAACATGTAACTCACAGAAAACAAAGTGACCCGTGACACTTCATTGTAAAGTGTTCTGGTAGGAGAGGGCAACCGAGAGCGCCTCCTTTCCAGTCATAAAAGCCTCAGCGTGAAAGGCCTGGCAAGCTGTACTGCTCCTAACCAGTTTAATTAGCTGTGTTGTAAAGCACTTGGTAGTAGCTTGCATTTGCCACTCTGAATAAAACCCCTCTCCTAATTATGGTGCCGATACAGGGCTGGCAGGAGACAGAAACCTGCTCAGTGAAGAAACAGCTACACACTTTCCCAAGGGAAGACAGACAAGAGGTCTGAGCACTATTCTGCGCCAAACGCCCGAGAGAAATTCAGGGTGTAAATTATTCCTGAGACTTGTTGAGTGTTTTGTATAATAAATGCTTAAAAGTCTCATTTCTTTTCAAGATAAACAGAGCCAGCAATACACACAAGAAACTGGAATTATTAACTGTGAGCCTTTATTTTTCAGAACACAGAAAATTGCAAATATACGAATAGATACGAAGTAACTATTTTCTCTTCCATCTCAATGATTAAATTTTGACATAAGAAGCGACACAAGAAAAATATGACCCTTGGATTAAATGTCTTTGGCACTGTTGGAATACAGGCTGAAGGGATTCCAAAAGCCAAAAATAAAAAATAAAAAATAGATGAAAACATTTTAGATTTCCATTCTGCTCAAAGCACTGTGGCAGACGACACGCTCTGAGACCCTCATGATGTAAAACTAGATCCATGGCCAAAACATACTTGCTGAACTGCTGGCAGGCTGGAAGTACAGAGGTTTCCAAAGGCATCAACCCAAACTCTTCCAGCCTCCTTCCCATGTCACTGCAAAAGAAGCCAGGGCCTTAGCTAGGATTGCCGGGATAGGGACAAAGCAGGGTTATCCTGAGAGCCGTGTCCACTGTCACCAGGCAAGAAAAAGAAAGGTCATCTAAGTTGGAAAGGAAGAAGTCTAACTGCCCTTATTTGTAGATGACATGGTCCTGTCTACAGAAAACACTAAAGACTCCAAAAATCTGTTGGACATAATAAAGTCAGTAATGTTACAAAATACAAAAGCAACATACAGAAATCAGTAGCATCTTTATTTGCTAAAAATTCAGAAAACAATCCCATTTATGGTAGCTACAAAATAAAATACCCAGTAATGAATTTAACTAAGTTGGTAGAAGATCTCGACAATGAAAACTACAAAGTAGTGGCTTAAGAAATACAAGAGGATACAAATAAATGGAAAAATATCCTATGTTCATGGATTGGAAGACTAAACACTGTTAAAATACTAAGCGGATGTGGCGATGTGGCGGTACATGCCTGTATTCTTAGTACTTGGGAGGCTGAGACCAGAGGGTTGCAAATTCAAAGCCAACTTCTGCAACTTAGCAAGAATGTTTCAGAATAAAAAATAAAGCCAGGCATGGTGCCTGTGGTTCACAGACAGCCTCAGCTACTTAGTGAGGCCCTTTGCAACTCAGTGAGACCCTGTTTCAAAATAAAGAAAAAAAATAGGGCTGGGGTGTAGCTCTGAGGTAGAATGCCCTTGGGTTCCATCTCCAGTATCGCAAAAACAAATAAAAATAAAATTAAAATGATAAGTAAAAAATAAGAAAGGTTGGGGGTATAACTCAATGGGAGAGTACCCTTGGATTGAGTCTCTAGTTTAACATACTTGCATACAAAAATGTCCATACTATAAAACAATCTACAGAGTCAATGTAATCTCTACTGAAATACTGATATCATTCTTCACAGAAAGAGGAAAAACAATTCCAAACTTTAAATGGAATCACAAAAGACCACAAATAGACAAAGCAATCTTGAGCAAAAAGAACAAAGCTGGAGACATCATACTACAGGACTCAAACTAGGAATCAAAGTATGGAATTGACATAAAAAACAGATACTCAGCCAAAAAGAACAGAACAGAGAGACCAGAAATCGCCTCATGCATTTATGGCAACTATCTTTTGGCAAAAGAGACATTCAAATGGCCCACAGATATATAAAAAAAATACTCAACATCATTAGTCATCAGAGAAATGAAAATCAAAACCACAGGAGATACTTCATCCCAATTGGAGGGACTATTACCAAAAACTCAAAAACAAACAAACAAACAAACAAAAACTAATCAACCAAGACAAAGAATACGGAGTTCTTATATTCTGTTGGTGAGAATGTAAACTGATAAGCCACTATAGAAAAACGTATGAAAGACCCTTAAAACAAAAACTAGAAATAGAACAATCATATGACCGAGGAATCCCACTACTGGGTAAATCTCAAAGAAGACAATCAGTATATAAAAGAGACACCTCTATTTGCATGTTTATTGCAGTGCTATTCACAATAGCCATAGAATCAAACTAAATGTCCATCAACAGATAACGAAGTTGTTGAAAGCTGAAAGTGAGCTGTTTAGCCATTGCTACAGCTTCGACCTGGAATGTCCCTCAAAGGCTCATGTTGCAGGCTTGCCCCAGCTGCTGTTACAGGGAGGTAGTGGAGCCTCTAGGAGGAGAGGTTGAGTCAGAGTAAGCTAGGTCATTGGGGAGCACGCCCCTGGATAGAATATTGGGACGCTGCCCCTTCCTCTCTCACTCTTGTGATTCCTGACTGCCATGGTGCGAGTGGCTCCTTCTGCCACAAGCATGAAGGCAACAGGCCAACCAACCATGAACTGAAAACTCCTCAACTGTGAGCTACAAAAAAACCTATCCTTCTTACAAAGCGACTCTCTCAGGTGTGCTGTCATAGTAATGAAAAGTCGAGGAACATATATATAAAGATGAAACAGGACTGGAACTAGAGGAGACTGTGTTACGTCGAGTGAGCTGGGCACTGAAAGACAAATACCACCTAATATCACTCATATGTGGAACCCCAAAATGTTGACCTTCTAGAAGTTAGGAGTAGAAGCTGGTGCGGTGGTGCACTCCTGTAATCCCAGTACTTGGGAAGCTGACACAGGGGGATGGCAGGTTTGAGGCCAGTGTATGCTAACTTAGTGAGACCTTATTTCAAAAATATTTTTCTTTTGTGGTACTGGGGATGGAACCCAAAGGCATTCTACCTTTGAGCTATATACCTAGTCCTATTTTTTTTTTTTTTCAGTACTAAGGATGGAACCCAGGGCTATTCTATCTCCATACTACACCCCAGCCCTTTTTTTTTTTTTTTTTTTTTTTTTTTAGTCTTTTTATTTTTTGAAACAGGGTCTCACCAAGTTGCAGAGGGCCTCCTAAATAGCTGAGGCTGTCCATGAATCACGATCTGCCATTCTCCGGTCTCCACCTCATGAAGGCTGGGATTATGAGTATGTGCCACCACTCCCAGATCCCAGCCCTATTTTTTATTCTTTATTTTGAAACAGGGTCTCACTGAGTTGCAGAGGGCCTCACTAAGTAGCTGAGGCTGTCCGCGAACCGCGATCCTCCTGTCTCAGCCTCCTGAATGCTGGGATTACAAGTGTGTGCCACCACGCCTGGCTGGTGAAGTATATTTTATTTACAGACAATTTTATATTTTATAATCTGTATATTTACAGATGATTTTAAAGATTAACAATAAAACATAGTTAATTAGCTCTAGCTTCTCCTTATACAAAAATGCTCACTACTGACAGGCAAACTCTGAACGTCTTTTCCTTTCTTTCCTTTTTGGTGGCACCAGGAATTTAACTCAAGGGCATTTTACTTCCGAGCTACATTTTATTTTTATTTAGAAACAGGGTCTCGCGAGGTTGATGAGTCTCACAACTTGCTAAGGCTGTCCTCGAACCTGAGATCCTGTCTCAGTCTCCCAAGTACTGGGATCACAAGTTCACCACCACGCCGCGCTTCCTTGGCCCGTCTGAGAAGCCACTCACCTCTTCCTCCGATGTTTCCGAGTCGAGCTGCAGGGTGAGATACATGGCGACATGAGGGGTGCTGAGGATGCTCCGCTGGACCGTTTCAACTTCCTCTCCCCACACAAGTTTGACCAGGTCATTTGGGTTTGATGGCGCCTTTTTCTTGCTTGGCTGGGTGGCTTCCTTTTTCACGGCGTACGCGTTTTCAAATGTCAGTTTCACCTTGAAGAATGAAAACAGCGGGCTGCTCTTTCAACCAGGTAAAAAGCAGCTGTACTTTTCACACAGAACGATCTCTGCTGGCACAGACCCTGACGTCTCTTCAGGATGGAGAAAATACCCCAGGAAACAGGGCGCCCAACGACGGGGCTTGTGTGATCTGTTTCTCTTTGCAGCCCCAGCTCTCTGCATGGGATCTGGGAGACTGAATCACACATATTTACTGAGTAAGATGTACAATGCTCTGCACAAAAATCCATTCATTTAATCATTGACTGCATGCACAAGAAATACCACGGAAAACCAGAAATGAGCGTGGTCTGAGAACGTGGGAGAGTAACAGGACGTTGGACTGCGACACCACTCATCCAAAGAGGGCAAGAACCAAGCGTGCTGAGGTTGAGAGCGCCCCGCACAACCAGAGTCAGCGTGACTTGCTTTTTTCTTTTCTCTCTTGTACTGGGGACTGAACCCGGGGCCGTTCTACCTCTGAGCTACATTCCCAACCCATTTTAGTTTTTGTTCTGAAGCAAGGTCTCATGAGGTTGATGAGAGTCTCGCTAAACTGTTGAGGCTGGCCTTGAATTTGTGATTGTCTTGTCTCAGACTCCCAAGTCCTGGGATTACAGGCATGGGCATTAGTGCTCAGAGGCATTTTTTTTTTTTTTTTTTGGTATTGGAGATGCAACCCAGGGGCATTTTATCTCTGGGTTACACCCCTGGCCCTATTTTTTATTCTTTATTTTGAAACAGGTCTCACTAATTTGCAGAGTGCCTCACTAAGTAGCTGAGGCTGGCTGCGAACCTTTGATCCTCCTGTCTCAGCCTCACAAGTACTGGGATGTGCGTGTGCATGAGGTGATATTTCAAATTCTCTTGCCTCATACATTCTTTGTGGTCCTTTAAAACAGAGGTTGAGGACCATGAGAAAAGATCAACATGCTGGAACCTGGAGCATACACAGCCAGAGAAGGCCGCCCATCAGCTTCATGAAGCCAGCTTTTAAATTCTTTGAATTGTGTGGCCTGATGTCCAGGTTGCTAAGAACCCATAGCTTGTTTTAGGAGTGGTTGTTTTAGACGGATGTGAAAAAGCACAGCTGGATGAGACTGTGACCTAAACAGGCCACAATTAAAGCACTGCAGCCCGAAGAGGGTTCTGAGGGTGCCAGTGGGACGGCGTGACCACTGGTGACAGGAGGTGGGCCGCAGAGAAAGACGTGGGACCCAGAGCAAGTGGGCGTCCTTTCCAAACCTACAGAAAATTTGCAAAGGGCACGATGACTAGATCTCTTACCCAGTTTTGTCACTGTTTACCTTTCACCACATTTGTTCCATTCTATCCCTTCTTTTTTCTCTTTTCCTCCCCTCATAGGTATTATTTAAAAAAAAAAAACTTGGCTGAAATGTTTGAGAATTATTTACAGACATTTAAACCCTTCATCCTAGCCGGGCGTGGTGGTGCACACTTACAGTCCCAGCATTTGGGAGGCTGAGACAGGAGGATCCTGGTTCACAGCCAGCTTCAGATACTTAGTGAGGCCCTTTGCAACTTAGTGAGACCCTGTTTCAAAATAAAGAATACAAAAAAAAAAAAAATAGGGCTGGGGTGTAGCTCGAAGGTAGAATGCCCTAGGTTCTATCCCCAGTACCAGTACTGCAAAAATAAAAAATAAAAAAATAAATCCTTCATCCTGAAGTCCTCCGCAGCATTTCCTATGATGAAGAGCATCGTTCTACATAATCACAGTATAAATATCACACTTATTAAAGACCATACAGGGTTAGATTTCCTACTTCAAAAACCTGAAATCTGAAATACTCCCAAATTCCAGACCTTTGGGGCACCGGCACGATGCTTAAAAACGTTCAGAATTTGGAGTATTTAAGAGCTTGGATTTTTCAGATCAGAGATGCATAACTACTCAATTCTACTCGAAATATTCCGAAATCTGAAAATCTGAAACACTCTGGTTCCAGGTATTTGGGTAAGGGATACTCTGCCTGGGGTATTATCTAATAAAGTCCAAGCCCAAGCTATTCTTCACCGCGATGCAGGATTGCCTACTACATTTAGTTATAGGTCACCTAATCTGTCTTAGTGTGCAAGGATTCTACAGCCTTTTTGTCCTTCTTGGTCCCGAGGCTTGAGCCAACAGGTGAAGCACATGCTGTCCCACTGAGCTCCATCCCCAGCCCCATGATGTTAACATTTTCAAAGAATCTGAGACAACTATTTTGGAAATGTCAAAATTTAGCTTTAAAAGCAATGATTTGGCCACTTTTGTACCTCATGAAGTACCGCAGGCTTTGCCTCTCTGGATTTCATTCTAGTATCCTGGGCCTATTTAGAACAGAGACTACTTAAAAAGTAAGCACAAAACAGTAAAGTGGGAACTCTACTCAAAGATTACCCTCCCCAGCCAGGCATGGTGGTACATGCATGTAATCCCAGTACTTGGGAGACTGAGACAAGAGGATCGCAAGTTCACGGCCAGCCTCAGCTACTTAGTGAGGCCCACCGCAACTGAGTGTGATCCTGTTTCAAAAAATAAAGAATAAAAAGTAGGGCTGGAGGTGTAGCTCGGAGGTAAAATGCCCCTGGGTTCAATCCCCAGTACTAAAAAAAAGAAAAAAAAAAAAAGGTTACCTTCTCCAATCTCTTGTGATTGTGGATGAGGAAACGGAAACCTGGAAGGGTCTGATACTTGCTCAGTGTGAGGTTTTATTTTATTGAAAAAATTTTTAAAGAATTTTACTGGTACAATGCATCATGGTGAGATTTAAAGTGACATACTCATATATGCACACAACATCTCTTGGGAGGTTCTGATGGAGGTCAGACCTCCTTTTCCTCTTCTTCTGCATTCTATCTTCTGCTGGACAACCTCTCCGGCCGCTCTTACCCTCGAGACATAGGTTCAAACTGCCACTGTTAGATATTTCCAAATCTAAGTCTTAAAGGTCTCCTATGGCCTTCTCTAGAAACAAGCCTTCTTCTCTTCTCTTATTGCTTGGGGAACTGTTTCACAAATGCCATAGACACAAACCAGGTTAGACAACTACTTGGAGGGCAAATCCACCTGAGCTAGGGCCGGCCAGGAAGACCAAAGGATACAGACACCAAGCTCCACACCGCTTGTGTGTGAAATGGGAGGATCGTGCTCTGGGCTCAATCTGGGTGCTAGCTCTTTGAATTATTATTTCTGCAACCTTGGGAAAAACGATTTAATCTCTTTTGGATTCTTTTTCTTCATGTTTAAGAGATGCACGCTAATAACTAAAATTGTGTAGCTTTGTTGTGGTTTGATCCTAAATGTCAGGAAATTGGGAGCGAACACTGGGATCGTTGCTATGACAACACCTAATGAGTCTTTGGAGTTGGTTTGTAGGAGGAATTTGGAGAAGCTGGGAGGCGCAGGCTAGAGAAAACCGAGAACGCTGCAAAGAGAGTTTAATAAGCAAATTCCAGTGAGGCTTCAGAATAACAAAATGCTTGTACAAATGCAGAGTAGAGGCTAGGCTCATTAGGTCTCAGATGAAAATGAGGCCTCTCTCCAAAAGTGGACTAGAGGCCAACCATGTTCCATTTTGGCCAAAGAACTTGTCTACATTTCCTGCATGGCCTCAGACTTTGTGGGAGGCTGAGTTTAAAGGTGACAGACTAATTAATCTGGTGGAGGAAATGTCAAGGCAGAACAGAATTCAGACTGTGGCATGGGTATTCCTGGCTGCTTTTAGCCAAATTTGCAGTGACAACTGGGAGCAAAAGGCAGAGCAGAAAGATTTGAAGCACTTTGTAGTCTGGCCAGACAAGGAGCATGTTTAAAGTCTCAGCCAAGGCGGGTGTACAGATTAAGGCCATTGAATAGAAGCCAAGCTTTTTCGTTCATGGACAATAGAAAAGATGCTTTGACAGCCTCTTGGGAATTGGCAAGACTGCCTTTGAAGGGCCAAGGGCATAAACGCATGAATCCCTTTCAGAGACTTTCCTCGGAGAAGAGAGTTCTGGGGCACCCTGCTGGAACGGGCCACCTCGGGAACTGTGTCTGGGGTTCATTTCCTTGTCCTCAGAGGCTGCTTCAGCCACACTTAAAGCGGGCCTGGGAGAGCTGGCGGAGACAGTGGACTTCGGTGTCGCCAAGTGATGCTGGTCTTGCAAGGCAAGCCCAATGCAAAAGTTCTGGGTCACGGCGACTTCCACCGAGACCTGAGAAGCCTGGGAGGACAGGTAGTGTGTGACGGTGTCAGTCCCTGCAAGTAGCCCTGGATAGGGCCAGGCACAGCTGAAAGCGGAGATAGAGCTGCCATGAAGACCAGGATTGTGGAGAGCCTGCCAGGGAGGTAAAGGCCACAGAAGAAGGCTAGGTAGCGAGAGGGAGCCCCGTGGCCCCATGGGCTGCAGCAAGGCCGGAGAGGCAGGGCTGCCGAGCCCTCTGGAGTGCACAAAGACCACCACGTACCCCAGGCGCCGGCCACGGAGCTGCAGGATTGAACATCTGCCTGGCCGGCTTTCAGTCTTGCCTTGGGCTGATGCCTCCTCTATTTTCCTTCCTTTTGGGAAGGCAATGTTTACCCTGTGCCACTGTCTCTGTCATTTTCATAGGGGCTCGTAGCCGAGCTCATCTTGAGTCTCGGGGGAAACTCTGGACTTGGACTTTTGTGCAATGCTAGGACTGGGAAGACCGTGGGGACTTGTGAGGATGGATCGACTCCTCTTTACATTGTGAAATAAACGCCCACTCTGGGGGCCGGGGGTGGAACATTACAGATCAAAAATGTTGCCCAAAGACCCATATGCTAAGGGCTTGGCCACCAGCCTGGCTCGTCCTGGGAGGTGGTGAGACCTTTAAGAGGTGGGGCCTTGTTGGAGGAAGTCAGGTGATGGGGGCGTGCCCTGGAAGGGGCTATTGGGACCCTGGCCCTTTCTTATATCTCTATTTCCTTCCTGGCTTCCGTGAAGTAAACAGCTTTGCCCCCAATCACATGCTCTCTGCCATGAAAGGCCCCTAAACAATAGATCAAGCAACCGACTGACCAGGGACAGAAACCCTGGAACCTTTTAAAGGTGGGCTTTTAAAATTAATCTTTTCTCCTTATAAGCATATTCCTCAGGTATTTTGTCACAGTGATAGAAAGCTGAATGGCAATGATATAAGCCAAGTACCTGACATACATCTGGCCACACAAGGGCCCTGGCTCCCTTCCCAGCCCCACTCCTGCCGCCAGGGTCTCCCAATTCACCTCACTGTAGGGGAGATGGCTGAGAGTGGAGGCTTGCAGTTGAATCCCCTTTTGGCACTGACAAAGTATGAAAAATGTGGTGCACGAACTGATTATGGTTTTTAGTTAGAAGAATTTAAACCATGTTTTATTTTATATCTTATTAAAGATACACTGCTCAAAATGCAGGTACCTGCTTTTCAGAAAGACACAGCTCTAATATCAATTCTGCTAGTGAAACAAGCAAGCATGCATATATATATATGTTCATACTCAGGAGGGAACACTGGAATGAAGTATTCCAAAATATTAACAGTAGATATCTTCAGGTAGTGGGAGTCTAAGAGGTTTATGTCCCTTATTATTTTGTATTTTCCAAAATTCCTACAGTGAACATATATTACTTTCGTAACAGAAAAGTTATACTACTTTTCTAAAATAATAAAAATATTTTAATAATATATTCATAATGGGTTTATACCCTCGTGCTCAAAAGCTCCTTGAAATTACATTAGGAAGGGACGGCCACTTTGGACACTACACTGTTTCTTATTACAAAACACTGAACTCAGTTTTTCTTCCATCTTCAAAGTGAACTGCTATCTCATGGCCTTTAAGTACCACATTAGATGTGGCATAAAATATGTTATAGCCAGGTGTGGTGGTGCATGCATGCTTGTAATCCCAGTACTTGGCAGGCCGAGACAGGAGGGTCACAGGTTCACAGCCAGCCTCAGCAACAGAGTGAGGGCTTCCGCAACGTGCTGAGACCCTGTTTCAAATTAAAGAATAAAAAATAAAGCTCGTGGTATAGCCCAGAGGTAGAAGTTCCCTGTACCCCTCAAAATGTTATATTTAAACCCAGAATCACGCACAATGCAGCAAGATAGTCATGCCACAGGAGGTGGAGTGGACAGGCAGCGTGTAGACGACGCCTCTGCACGAGGGATGAGGGTGCATTAACTGTAAGGAGCGCTGGTCTGAAATCATTCTTTCCCTTCTTTTTGATGTCAAGTGCACATAAATGAACTTGCGACTGTTAATCAAATATGATGTACCTCTACAGTCAACATAAGTTTGGTTAAGCTCTGGTGATACTGGCGATCTGCGGGTACATGCGATAGGGAAGAAAGAGGGGGCCTCTCCAGGGCTTATCCGCAGCCATGAAATCTGGAAGGAGCTGGTTCTGTTAAAACGCTGCAGTTCTGCAGTGCTGACTGCTAAGTAGCTGCAGTCTAAGGCAGGGCATCCTAGGGTATCCTAGGCCTCTGGCCCACCCAACAATCCCCTTGTCTCCCTACACCCTACTTTAGCTCTGTGGCTGTCTGGTATTCGTTTGAGAGTTAACATTTCAAAGACCACCCTGTCTCCTGTCCATTCCTAGGCACTGCTGGTCACTGGCTACCAGTTATCCTAGGATTTTTATTTTATTTTCATTTTACATTCCTCAAGACAGAAAGATTTACAGAGAGAGAGAGAGAGAGAGAGAGAGAGAGAGAGAGAGAGTATGTGTGTGTGTGTGTGTGTGTGTGTGTGTGTGTGTGTGTGTGTGTGTGCACATCTTAATACCCATGAGTGTGCTCAAGAGAAGGAAGTAGGCCTAAGAAATAAGAATTTCTTAGCCAGGCGTGGTGGTGCACGTTTGTAATCCCCGCGCTTGGGAGGCTGAGACAGGAGGATCGCACAGGTTTGAAGCCAGCCTCAGCTACTGAGTGAGGCTCTCAGCAACTTAGTGAGACCCGGTCTCCAAATAAAGTATACAATAGGTCTGGGAGTATAGCCCGGAGGTAGAAAAGCCCCTGGGTTGCATCCCAGTACCATAAAAAAAAAGAGAGAGAACTTCTTAGAATAAAAGGAATTTCCTCATGGGTCTTATTTAAAAATCTCAAGTCAAATGTAGGTCAGATTATGCCCATGAAGAATTTTGGTTTTTATCTTGACCAATCTAAAGACTACTTCATCTTCTCACTGCCCAATGGATCTTATAGCCTATCTAAAGCACATCATCTTCTTCACCTTCCAAGAAAAAGAGAAAGCTAATTATCAGAGGGTTAGCAGAAGAGAGTATTCCTAAATAAAAGGCATAGCACTTTCAAAATATATCTACTAGCCGGGCCTGGTGGTGCACGCTTGTAATTCCAGCATCTGGGAGACTAGGACATGAAGATCGTGGTTTGTGGCCAGCCTCAGTTACTTAGTGAGGCCCTCTGCAACTCAGTAAGGCTCTGTTTCAAAATAAAGAACAAAAAATAGGGCTGGGGTGTAGCTTGGAGGTAGAATGACCCTGGATTCCATCCTCAGTACTGCTAAAAAAAGAAAAAAATACATCTGCTATCCTAAAATATCCTTTATGATACAAATGTCAATGTTTAGAGTATCAAAGTAATTTATAAAAAAATTTATTTTTATCTATGAGGAAAGAAAATAATTCATTAAGTAGCCAAAAAAGGTTCAGGAGAAAGGCTTAACTAGATAATAAAATAATCAAGAAAATAGGACTCATTTTCTAAATAAAATAACTTTTTTTTTTTTTTTGGTGGTACTGGGGTTCCTGGAAGCCCTGCTACCTCTGGGCTACACTCCCAGACCTATTTTTACATTTTTATTTGGAAACAGGGTCTCTTAAGCCAGTGCGCGCAGCTGGCTTCGAACCTGCACGATCCTCCTGTCTCTGCCTCCCAAGCGCGGGGATTACAAGCGTGCGCCACCACGCCCGGCATAAAATAACATTTAAAAAGACCTTTATAACAACAGTGATTTTAATAAGCCAGAGAATAGAAAAATTCCACAACTGTTTGAAATGACTCTCTAGGAACTACGCTGTCATCAGCACCTATGGTAGTTATGATGGCAAGTTGGTAATTATATATATTGTTATGACTGCTGCTGTTGCTGCTCTGCGTTACCCAGGATGCTTCATTTGCAGATATTTCTTTCCTTTTAGAACAATGCCCCAAAGCTAAATGTGTTACCGAGAGCCAACACGTCTTAAATAACCAAGCATAAGTGTAACTTGCCCATTATACTTGTCCATTTCACAGAATCTTAAAAAAGTAAGATGGTACAAGGTGTATTTATGTAACTCATTAGAAGACACAGAAAAAAGAATGTCCAAACCTGCATAGGTCCAGGAATGCAAGAGAGAACTCTCTCGATGTTTTCAGAGGTCACTTCAACGTCATTCACAGCAACAAGGACATCACCTAAAACCAAGACAGCGATAAGGGAGCGGCGTGAGTATCCGAAAACCAAAGAAATGTAGAACCCAAACACTTAAACGTCTATTCTGCCTTCCTCAAAATACGTACAGATGCTCCAGGACTCGTCCAGGCTTATATGGCCCATCAGTGACAGAGCTTGTCTCCAGTTCTGTTCTTCCTAATCCAAAATACTGCCCACCACTATTCCATGACTAAATACAACCTATGAATATTTATTTATGTATTTATTTATTTTATTTATTTAGTAGTACTAGGGATGGAACCCAGGGGCTTTCTAACTCTGGGCTACATTCTCAGACCTATTGTATATTTTTATTTGGAAACAGGGTCTCACTAAGTTGCTGAGAGCCTCACTAAGTAAGTAGCTGAGGCTGGCTTCGAACCTGTGTGATCCTCCTGACTCAGCCTCCCAAGTACTGGGATTATAAGCGTGCGCCACCACGCCCAACAACTTATGTATATTTAAAGAGATGAACATTCCCATTCCTGTTGTTACTGGAAGAGTTTTGTAAACCCAAAAGACAAATGGAACATTTTTAGCATAAACCAAGTTTTCTTGTTCTGAACAAAACTATATTTAACCACTCAGACTCACAGTAAAACAACAAAAAATCAGCTGTAATTTTAATTAAATCCACATGATACATCATAGCTATTACTTATTTGTGTCTACACACAGTTCTTGCCTTCAAAGGTTCCAACCTTATCAAAATGTGTGTTTCAGTAAAAATCTGCTTTTCCATGGCTATTCCCTAAGCGCATACATTTCTCAAATTTGATAATAAAATAAAGATCAGTGTTAGAATGGAAATTTACTTTCAGAACACAATTAAGGTAGTACCAAACACCAGTGTGCCACGTTAGTAGAAAGATAGACATACCTCAGTTGTTTTTCTTATAATTCCAAAACATGTCATTAGAATATCAATGGAATAATTCATATGCATTCACTCATTCCATGAACATTTGTTGAGCGCCTACTGTGAAACAGGTACTGTTCTAAGTACTACAGATGCAGAAGCAAAAAACTAAGAAGCTGGGCGTGGTGGTGATGCTTATAATCCCAGCATTTGGGAGGCTGACACAGCTGGTTCACGGCCAGCCTCAGCTACTTAGTGAGGCCCTCCACAACTTAGTGACACTTTGTTTTAAAATTAAGAATAAGAAGTAGGGCTGGGGGTGTAGCTTGGAGGTAGAATGCCCCTGGGTTCAACACCCTCCACCCAGTTCTTCAAAACAAAAAACAAAAAACCAAAGAAAGCAAACAAAACACCTACCTTCTACATAGATTTCTTCGAAGAGCTTAATATTTGTGCAAGATGGGTAATGAACACCTGCACTGGTCAAAGAGTGTTGGTAGACAGTTCTCCATGGGTGTCTCAGGCTTCTAGTCATCTTGCGAGCCATTGCACTGAGTTTTAGACTATCTTTTCAAGGGTGTTTGCATAACACACTCTGTTGGACGGCACAGTGTCTCTCTAGAGCAGAGGTCAAGACTGTGTCCTGCTCAATTTTTTATTATTCATGGTGTTGCTCAAGTTCAAAGTTCTTGTACTTAATGCAAACCACTCCTACCTATCAGCTGGCCCTCTTTGGGGTTGGGGGACAGGGAGGAACCCTGAGACTGTAGGTATGGCTCCTTCTGCTTTCTCTTTGTCTCTGACGCTCCGTCGCATGGGGACGGGGCTGGGTGTAGAGGGAGCAGGTAGAGTTTCTCAGGCCCTGTCTGTGTGAAGATTGATGACAACCTGCACTAGGTTTAGATGCTCAAGAGATGCCACTCAGTTGAGATTACCCAGCGTGGGAAACCGAGTCGTTATGATGATCAACTCCTATGGTACTGTGGGCAACTGAGAACTTTTCTTAAAAAGTTCTTGAGGACTAAAATAAACTTTGAACCTCAGGTCGACCTGAAAAAATGAATGCAAGATGTCCCTCTAATTCCTCTCAAGAGATTAAACAAGAGTACTATATCTAATTATTTACAGGGGTAGTACCTTTTTAAAAAAATAAAAGAAATGGTAAACATAGGAGTCCCGATGCAAAACAAACCACTTTTGGACCATTCCAATGTTGGGTTTTGTCATCAATAGGATGTGCTAGCCTCCGGGCATCCAAATAGTGAAACCATTTTAAACTTGTGTCTTAAAACTCCATTGATAGGCCGGTCGTGGTGGCACACGCTTGTAATCCCCGCACTTGGGAGGCGGAGACAGGAGGATCGCGCAGGTTCAAAGCCAGCCGCACTGGCTTAAGAGACCCTGTTTCCAAATTTAAAAAAAATAAAGTATAAAAATAGGTCTGGGAGTGTAGCCCGGAGGTAGTAGGGTTTCCAGGAACCCCAGTACCACCAAACCAAACAAAACAAACAAACAAATTGGTAGTTGAGTGTTACAGAAAAGAGCATCTTAAAATACCATGTCAAACAAACCTCTAAAAGTCAAAGGCATGTGTTATCATAAAATTATAGGAAAATTAGGTGGGAGTGGTGGTGCGTGCCTATAATCCCAGTACTTGGGAGAGACAGGAAGAGTACAGATTCAAGGCCAGTCTTAGCAATTGAGCAAGACCCTATGTAAAATTAAAAAATTAAAATAAATTAAAATTAAAAAACGGACATTTGTCCTTTCAAACTTCTCAAGTGATAAAAATGCTTATGTTGGCATATAGTTTATAGAAATTTAATTTTAACAGCCAATCACATCCTAAATTTATTAAATGATAATATAAATAAACCCTTGTTTGAAAATGTAAAAGCTTTTAATTTAAAAGCATTTAAAATGCTTCAATAAATATTTTCATGCGCATAATTTCTTCCTCTTTTTTTTAAATTTGGAGTCGGCTGCTTGAAATTTTAGCTGTCGTAGGTGACACCGGTAAGAATGCTCAGGTAGACACGTTTTCGTTGCATTTAGATTCCCTTCGAAATCACCGGGAACATGCATCCAGCTATAGTAGATACTTAGGAAACAGTCTCCACGGGGTGTTACCGAAGGCAGTAGGTAAACGTTCCCACCTCTCTACATCCTCTCCGGCACACCCTCATTTGTCATTTTAATAATTTTAGCATCTCTCAAGTCTGTGAAGTGGGGTTTGGGCCGGTATCTCAAAAGACACAATCCTGAATACCATAATCCTAACCGTTAAAATACTGAAAGATTAAAATCTAAACTCCTTAAATCTAAAATTTGGAGAGATGAAAATCTGTAAAACATAATTCTAGGAAAAAATCATTTTAAAAGATTCCTTAAAAGACATTTATTTGCATTTTAAAAGAAAAATTTATTTCAAAACCACAAAAATACAATAAAACACTTTGCTGGCCACTTTACACAATAAAATAGGAAATAATAACATACAGATTTTGGTAAGATTACACATTCAGGTATACTACTGATAGGCACTTGGATATAACAAGTTATGAGCAGACAAATTATACTCATAAGGAAATAGGTAAAAAAGTCTAAACGGATAAATGGGTATCACTATGGTTGGCAATTGTGTGCACTTGTTTTTTTTGTTTTTGTTTTTGTTTTTGTTTTACGCTATTGGGGATGGAACCCAGGGGCATTCTACCTTTGAGCTACACCCCCACCCCTAGCCCTATTTTTTTCATCCTTTATTTTGAAACAGGGGCTCGCTAAATTGCAGAGGGCCTCACTAAGTAGCTGAGGCTGGCGGAGAACCTGCGATCCTCCTGCCTCAGCCTCCCAAGTACTGGGATGACAAGCGTGCACCACCACGCCCGGCTTCAATGCACCCAGCTTTATAACTACAGTCATCTGGATCCCATGGGGACGGCCTAGGTTTTTGGATGATGTTGATTAAAACCCCTAATGGGTCACAATTGCATCTGCAGTCACCCAAAGAGTTGAGATCCTGAGAAATGCCATCCTTCACAAACGCCATCTCTTTATTTACGCGTTTCAAAGTTTTTGTGTACACATGCAATGATTGCACACAAAGTTAATGCAGTGATCAGTGGACTTCTGTGGAGTTAAATTTGCAAAAAAAAGTGCATGAAACTCATTAGAACTTTCTAAAAGTAGACAACATATAGCTCAGGTATTGTAAGTGATACAGAAGTTACTATGTAGCATAATTATAAAAAGTAATAAACTGCAAAAAAAAAAATGGTGTTGACAATTTAAAAGAGTGAGCAAGGGGACTAAAGGAAGAAGCAAAGACCCAAATCCCCAAAATAAAAAACGTATAATGCAGCCGGGCGTGGTAGCGCACGCTTGTAATCCCAACACTTGGGAGGCTGAGGCAGGAGGATGGCACAGGTTCGAAGCCAGCCTCGGCTACTTAGGGAGACCCTGTTTCAAAATAAAACCTAAAGCCGGGCGTGGTGGCGCACGCTTGTAATCCCCGCGCTTGGGAGGCAGAGACAGGAGGATCGCTCAGGTTTGAAGCCAGCCGCGCACGCTGGCTTATGAGACCCTGTTTCCAAATAAAAATGTAGAAATAGGTCTGGGAGTGTAGCCCGGAGGTAAAAGGGCTTCCAGGAACCCCAGTACCACCAAAAAAAAAAAAAAAAAAAAAAAAAACCAAAAAACAAATAAAACCTAAAATCGGTAGAAAAGCCCCTGGGTTCCACCCCAGTACACCCCCCCCACACACACACACCATATATCGCAGGAGGGACGTCTATAAGGAATGGGCAGAGCGGTTCACAAGAGCTGCAAGCGATCATGATCATGAACTCTATTTTCAAGTGTTTCTTCGTGGTGAAAGCTGCCTTTGTTTCTTTTCGGGAGTGCTTCTCCTTAGAGTTCACTTTCTTTTTCTCCCTGGCCCTGCCGTTCTTGAAATTCTTCTATGATTTAATATACACCAACATGACATTCCCTATTAAGTTTTCCAATCCATAAATGCTCCTGTATTTAAAGCTCTCAAGCTGGGTGAACTTAAAAGACTATTGTAACGTAAGTTTCATCACTAATACGTCATTTATCTTCAGGTCATAAGGTGGCTATGAACTCAAATGTTATATCTAACACCTTAAAATATCATCAGCAACACAAAATGCTCATTTTAATATATATTCAAAATGTGGATTTATCTTTTTTCAAAATTGTTGGGATATTTTATGACGAGCATCCTTAAAAGGAAATTTATGTGTAACACCACTGTTGCTAAGTATGCCAAACAGAATGGTTTAAAACCACTCCAAGAACTTCGTGTGCCCGAGTGCAAACATACAATTTAAAAGTATTTTTATTCATAAAGTATATATTTTTGTACCATGTTATTGGATACAGCCATCCAAACCCAAATTATCACTGTACAATCAACTTCTTTTCCTTCTTCTTGTCAGCAAATATAACCAGGATGAAATAAAATTACATAATTTAAAACTTGAAAGCTAGTGAAACTATTCCCCAGCCCAGACAAGGGGCACATGTCTTCGACACACTCCAGGGCTTGTTTTGAGACCACTGTGCCTGACGGTCCGCCATCTGCAAGAATTTCACTACTACACCGAATATCATAAATCAGTTCTTCATTGGTGGATACAGTGTACGTCACTGTTTTCCATCACACCTGTCACAGACATCATCCTTAATCCTGCATCTCTGCCAACAAATACTGGCGTTCATCAGCAACACTTACCAATTATGATCTGACCGCTCTTCAGAGCTGATCCTCCCGGCGACAGGCCGTGGACCACAAGCCTCTCTCCATCCCCCTGCTTCCCGACTCGTCTCCAGCTCCACTTGGTCTGGTGGATAATCCCAACCAGTACTTCCAGAAGTTTGAGCTGCTCTTTGGCTTTGGTGACGGTTAGCTTTTTGGGGTTTACGTAGACATTCACGTCTTTGAACCGCTGCTGGACGATGACGCCTGTCTTCTGATGGGACTGATGCTTCAGAATGGATACGGGCCCATTCTCATTGCTGTTTTTTTTATTGTGGCGCCTGGGCAACAGTCTCTTACTTTTCAAAATTTTGGTAAAGCGCTTGAGTTTGGGCTCCTGCTTTTTTCTGTCTTTGTAATCACCCTCTTCGATGATGACTTCATTCTCGCTGAAGCGGACGTGGTTCACGGTCGGTGTGTCCGGGAGGCACTCCTCTTCACCCTCACTGAGTTCTAAATAGAACAGCTCTCCATTTCTCTGCACGCTGTCCAGCCATTCCGGCTCTAAATCGCTAGGAAAGAGAGAGGAGAGCATCTGAGTATCGGTCCAACGTAACAGAACACTTTCGTCTTCCCATGAGGGGCAAGGATGCGGAGTAGATGGTGAGAAAGGGTGCCAGGTCTTTGTCTTTGATTGTTTCAAACTTTACTTACCATTTCTGATTTATAGCGAACATGAACATTTATTTCCAATGGCATACATTTTTTTTTTGTCGAGTTTTCAAGAATGGGAGTCGTGGGAGAGGGAATTGAATAGGTGTAGTGTCAGAAAAGAAAACCAGTTAAGAAAAGAGTCCTTTTGTAGAATGCATGGAGTTTTTTTTTTTTTTTTTTTTTTTGGTGGTACTGGGGTTCCTGGAAGCCCTTCTACCTCCGGGCTACACTCCCAGATCTATTTTTACATTTTTATTTGGAAACAGGGTCTCCTAAGCCAGTGCGCGGCTGGCTTCGAACCTGCGCGATCCTCCTGTCTCTGCCTCCCAAGCGCGGGGATTGCAAGCGTGCGCCACCACGCCCGGCTGCATGGAGATTTTTTAAAAAATAAAATTAATTGAAAAAGCCAGGCAGAGTGGCACACGCTTATAATCTCAGTACTTGGGAGGCTGGGACTGGAGGAACTTAGTGATGGGCGTCCTCGGAACAGAGAGGGAAAGTAGTAAATAGTAATTTTCCAGTGAAGAGACTTGGCAGACACTACCTCGGCCAAGTGGCCAAGGATGCGAAAATCAGAGAAGGACTGAGCAAGTGCCAGACCAGAGGAGACCAGGGCAAAGGATGACTAGGGGCAGTATGGTACCCGGGGTCGAATCCTAGAACAGCAAAAGAACATGAACACAAGAATGGAAGCCCGAATAAGGTCTGGAGTTTAGTTAATACAACCGACCGGTGCTAATTTCTTTAGCTTTGGCAAGTAAGCAGTAGTTGTGTAAGATATTAATAGCAGGAGAAATGGAGTGAAGGGATTCTAGAAATACTATACTATCTTTGAAACGTTTTGGTAAGTCTTAAAAATTTACTCCAAAATTTAAAATTTATTTTAAAAACCAAAAGGAATCAAATAGAGCAGTTTTTCTTCGGCGTCCTTAACGTATGGGTTACGTTAATTAGCACTATGCAAATGCCCTTCCAACACTGTCTGAGATCCTCTGGTGTAAGCTGCAAAGTTCTCATTGGGTGAATGTCTTTTAATCAAAGTCTTATTTTGATCACTCGGCCTGGCTCTACACAGAAATAACTGTATGTCTGTAGCCTGCTTGCAGATTTTGAGGACACTTTAATTGGTTTTCAAGGCCCTAAATGAGCAGGCAAATATAAGTCCTTCTTCTCAAAGAAATCTGGCTAATTTGCAAATAAGCAAGTTCACGTGTCTAAGCTCTGACATAAGTATAACTAAAGAACATGAGCTCCCGATGATGCTAAGAAGAGTCTCAATTCCTAGCACATTCGAGAATTCTAGGCTGACACTATAAACCCCCCTGTAGAGGTATCTGATGCTCTCAGGGCACATTTTGCATTAATGCCATCATCTTTCATCATCTGAAATAATATGGCAATTTCCTTAACCACCTCAAGAAAAGAGTTATACAATAGCCAGCCATATCGACACATTTCCTTATTAAAGGAGGGACATTTGCACTATTTGCAGTTGTACAGAAGACAGAGTGGACACAGAATTCAGAGGCACCAGGTCCACTGGCCGGCTACTCCAGTGGGGAACGGGAGAGAGGACACAGGCAAGCCTTTGGGTAAGCTCGTGCCTGCAGGGACGGAGAGGAGAGGGAGGAGGGTAGGCACAGAAAAGCGTGTCAACAGGATCAGAGGCGTATTAGTTGGAAGACAAGCTAGAGGAGAAAGGAGAAAGTAACATACTCTTCAAACATGCTGGGCAGGAGTAGAGAGGCCTAACAGGGAATGGCCATTTCTCACTATATACCTAGTTCCATACTACTTGACTATTTAATCTATCTAATATGATAAATGAAGACGTCAATTCTTGATTTTTTAATCTACTTAATATGATAAAAGGAAACTTCAATTAAAAGAAAACAGAAATCAGGGCTTAGATCAGGCGAGGAAAAAGGGAAATATCTTAAATTAGAAGTTAATGGTAGCCGGGCGTAGTGGCGCACGCTTGTAATCCCCACACTTGGGAGGCAGAGACAGGAGGATTGCGCAGGTTTGAAGCCAGCCGCGCTGGCATAAAAGACCCTGTTTCAAAAATATAAAATAGGTCTGGGAGTGTAGCCCAGAGTTAGAAGGGCTTCCAGGAACCCCAGTACCACACACAAAAAAGAAGAAGTTAATGGTATGGTATTATCAATTTGAATAAAATATTTTGATTCTACACACAGTATATTTCCATGTTAGGACTCAAAGAAAGGAATAGATTTTGGTATATCCAAACAGTGAAATACTACTTAGAAAAATAAAGAAGAAAAAAAAAAGGCAGCAGGAAGGGAGGGAGTGATTGCTACAGGCAACAGCAAGGATAAATCACAAAATAACTGCGCAGAGTAAAAGAGGACAGACAAGAATCTACACTGCATGATTACATTTTTATAAAACTCTACAAAATACAAGCTCCTGGACAGTGGCAGAAAACAAATAAGTGTTTATGAGAAGTGAGGGTGTAGGTGTGGCCTTAGGAGCACCAGGAAAATCTACAGTGAGGCAGACATGCTCCTGACCTTGAAAGACCCGTCAAAAAGCAAACCATATACTTTAAATATGTGCAGGTTTTCTATATCAATTGTAGAGCTGTTAGAAAAATCCCAGAAAACAAATTTTTAAAATTTCAGTATTCGGGATGGAACCCAGGGGTATTGTACCTGCGAGTTACACCCCCAGCGCTATTTTTTAGTCTTTTTAAATTTTGAAACAGGTTCTCACTGAGTTGCGAAGGGCCTCGCTAAGTAGCAGAGGCTGTCTGCGAACTGCGATCCTCCAGTCTCAGCCTCCTTAATGCTGGGATTACAAGTGTGTGTCACCACGCCCAGCTTAAAGAAAAAAAAATTAAAAAGACATCTGCTTTTTTTTCTAGTCAGTCTTGTTTTAGGTAGAGGTTCCTTAGCTTTTGTCAGCTAAAATTTCTTTGACCATTTTTCTTCCTTCTTTCTATTAGCCAAAGTTTTAAAACTAACATAAAACAAAAACAACAACAACAACAACAAATCACTTTTTGAAACATTAAAAATCTTAAGTCATACAATGGACAACTTCTGACCAACAGGAAGTACGTTCATGCTGCTTTAATAAGATAGGTAACTAGATTACAGCAAAGAAACTTGGCATTATTGCTAAGTAAATACAGATTTTCCACGATCCCATACTGAAATTAGTCAGTGATTCCCTCAACCCAACCCAACCCAACCCAACCACAAGTACTATTTCCGAAGCCTCCGCGGGGGCAGGCCCATGTGCCAGGCTAAGATACTGCAGCCGGGCATGGCGATGCACATCTGTGATTCCCGTCCTTTGGAGGCTGAGACGGGAAGAGCTCGGGTTCAAGGCCAGTCTCAGCGACTTAGCCAGGCCTGTAGCAACTTAGTGAGACCCTGTTTCAAATAAAATGTACTGGGGGGTGTAGCTCTGTGGGAAGCTGTTCTAAGTCTAAAAAACACTGACTTAAGGATTAATAGCTTCTTGCTGGCTTTGGCAGAAGACTGCCTTTCTTGAAGTGAAGGCGATGACCTCCACGCACCTTCGCTAGCTAAGCTATGTCCTGTTTTTACACCTTTTGCTGGCTTTGCTAAGGGCGGAACACTGCCCTAAGGAAGGTGCTGAAGACAGCAGCCGCTGCTGATCTTGCAAAACTGCCAGGCAACCCCTTATCTTCTAAAGCATTCCTAACACAATGCTCCGAAGAGACAGTGGATGATTTAAAGACCCAATCTTAGCTGGGCGTGGTGGGCACGCTTGTAATCCCCGTGCTTGGGAGGCGGAGACAGGAGGATCGCGCAGGTTCGAAGCCAGCCGCGCTGGCGTAAGAGACCCTGTTTCAAAAATATAAAATAGGTCTGGGAGTGTAGCCCAGAGGTAGAAGGGCTTCCAGGAACCCCAGTACCACAAAAATAAAATAAAATAAAATAAAATAAAATAAAATAAAATAAAATAAAAATAAAGACCCAATCTTAACCCTGTAAGCACGGAAAAAGAAAAGCTGAATTTCCTCTGAGGACTCTGGCCCTCTTGACTCCTCCCCTCTCATGTCTTCGAGACCAGAAATAAAGCCTCAAGAGTATTTCTTTTTTATCATGATTTCCCATGCCCTACTGGTATGAAGCCCCAGTACAGCTAGGAGGTAGAATGCCCCTGGATTCAATCCCCACAGGAAAAAAAAAAAGGTATGCTACACAAGTCTAAAATCTTCTATAACAAACCAAAAAAAAAAAAAGAAAGAAAGAAAAAAACACCTCTACCAAAATGTGCCTAAAGTCATTCATTCATTCATTCATTCATTCATTTTTGTGGTCCTAGAGATGGAAGCCAGGGGCATTCTACCTCCAAGCCACACCTCCAGCCCTATTTTATTTTGGAACAGTCTCACTAGGTTGCTGAGACTGTCCTGTGATTCTCCTGTCTCAGCCTCCCAACTACTGGAATTGAGGCATACGCCACCACACCGGGCTACTCTAAAGTAATTTAATCCCCCAAATGATAACATTATTGACAATCACACACAGCTCAAATGGGTTTCAGGTACAAAGTGAAAACTATGATTATTTCCCACTAGGACATGCAGGTATTCACTAGAGCCTTGAAAGTTCAGGAGACTTTATGTGAATCGATACGCAGTATAATTTTCTTAGTACACTTCTTGCAGACCAAAAGATGACAGAAAAACCACATCTCTCTGCATTGATAAGAAAGATTAAGGTTCATAATTGTATGACGTTGAGTACGCGCTGGCTCTGTCCATGGTAGGAAGCCCAACACCTGCAAGGCTGACTGCAGCTTATGGAGGTACGAGGCAGTCTCCTCCCCATACCACTACCACTACCACTACCACTACTACTACTATCACTACTACTTCTCCTCCTCCTCCTCTTCCTCTTCTTCCTCTTCTCCTTCCTCCTCCTCCTTCTTCACTGACTGCAGCATATGTAAGCAGTCTTCTCCCTCTTCCTCTTCCTTCTCCTCTTCCTCCTCCTCCTCCCTCCTTCTTTTCTTCTTCACTGTCTGCAGCATATGTAAGCAGTTTTCTCTTTCCTCCTCCTCCTCCTCCTCCTCCTCCTCCTCCTCTTCCTCCTCTCCTCCTCCTCCCCCTCCTCTCCTCCTCCTCTTCTTCTCCTCCTCCTCTTCTTCCTCTCCTCCCCTCCTCCTCCTCCTCTTTCTTCTTAGCACATTGTAATTAAGCATCATAACGAGGTTCGGTGTGATAGAAATATACATGCACGTCGCACTTGGTATGTTTCCCTCCAGATCCCGCCTCACTCCCTCACCCTCCCTATACAAAATGCTGGAGTTGGTATTGATAACTTCATCTATGAACAAAGCATTATTTTAATTGTTTCATTAATTAAGTCTCCCTCCCCCACACCTTTAAAGACAATGACAAAAATATGTCACATACTGACAGATGAAAATAATTCGGAGGTAACTATTATTCCCAAATACAGATTAATCATTTGTAACCATTATTCCACTCATAAAATGTGTTTTTTTTTTTATTGGTGCACTGTATTCATACATCATAGTGGGATACAAACTTTTGTAGACATACATGCACACATCGCCCAGTCAGCCCCCACCCGAACCCCACCCCGTTCTCTCCCCATCCCTCCCTCCCATGCTTGGCTTAGTGGTTGACATCTAGTATTATAGCAATTTATCCAAAATTAAAAATGATAATCTCACATAACAGTTTCATTTGTCTGATACCAAGCTTTTGATGACTTAAAGATAACATTTCAATATTTCTTTTTACTTTCTTTCTTACCAGAGAATATTTTTTTTCTATTTTTTTAGGTGAAACTATCATATATTTATATATTTATTTTTCAGGAAAAAAAATCTATCCTAATATGGAAAATGGACTCTAGATACCCAAAACGATCTTGAAAAAGAACAAAGCTAGAAGATATATATTTTCTGATTTCAAACCACATAAAGCTACAATAATTGAAACAGTGTAGTACTATTCTAAAGGCAGATATATAAACCATTGGAGTTAAATAAAAGCCTAGAGCTAAATTCTTCCCTATATTGTCAAGTTATTTTTGACAAGGTTTCCACGAACATTTGGTGGTGGAAATGATAATCTTTTAACTAAATATTGTTGAAACATAATAATTACATGGAAAAGAATAAAGTTGGACCCTTACCTAATCCCATATACAAATATTAACTCAAAATAGATAAAAGACCTAAATATAAATCTTAAGACTATTAAATTTTAGGAGAAAATCTGGGTCATAAAACCTCACAACATTGAAATTGGCAGTGATTTCTTGGATATGATTTCAATGGCACAGGCAACAGAAGAGTATACAAACTCCCTAAAAAATAAAAAAAAAATATTGTATATCCAAAGACAATGTAAACAGAGTTAACAGTTACTAATAGAATGGGATAAAATATTTCCAAATGCTATATCTGAAGGTATATTAATATTCCAACTAGAAATCCTAAAAATTAACAACAATAAAGGCAAACAATACCATTTAGAGATAGGTAAAAGACTAACATAAATAATGAATCTCCACAGATAACCAGTCTTAGTTGTCTGTTGGATGGAAAATCTTGTTTCTCTGGTTCTGGTGTGTGTTACCTATTTCTTCTTTGTAGTTAATCTCTTTGAGTATTTTCTCTAGTGCTGGTTTTGAAGACATAAATTCCTTCAGTTTCTGTTTGTCATGGAAGCTTCTTATTTTTCCATTTAATTTGATAGAAAGTTTTGCTGGGTAGGAAATTTTTGGCTGGAAGTTGTTTTCTTTCAGAGTTTGGAATATGTTACTCCAAGCCCTTCTGGCTCTCATGACTTGGTTTGGGAAGTCTGGAGTGATTCTAATTGGTTTGCCTCTGAATGTCACTTGGCCCTTTGTTTTTGTTGCCTTTAAGATTCTCTGCTTGGCTTCCACATTGGTCATTTTGACAATTATGTGGCGTGGGGATCCTCTTCTCCGATCCTGTCTAAAGGGAGTTCTATAAGTTTCCTGGACCTTTGTATCAACCTCTTGCTCTATGTTTGGAAAATTTTCTGCTATTACTTCCTTGAAGAGATTGTTGATCCCTTTGGTTTCACTTTCTTTTCCCTCCTCTATTCCAATTATTCTTAAGTTAGCTCTCTTAAAATGGGCCCATATTTCTTCAATATCAGATTCCTGCTGTCAGATTTCTTTTCCTAGATTAGAAACTATGCGTTCATTTTTGGAATGATCATCTTCTAAGAGCGAGATTCTGTTCTCCATGTGGTCTAATAGGTTGTTTGTGCTTTGAATTGAGGCCTTTACTTCATTAATTGCATCCTTTATCTCTTTTTGGCTCTCTGAGTTCTTTTCGAAGCACCTCTATTATTTCTACAGTTATTTTCCTGATTTGATCTTCTAGAAATCTCTGATTTTCTGTTTTATCGGGTTCTGATGTTGTGGGGTTGTGGACATTCATTGCTCCAGTATTATTCCTCTTTCCCATGATTTCGGAAGTTTGTGCCTTCTCTGGGTTCTTCCCTTGGGTCACTATGACTTCACTTAAGGTGTTCTGGATCTCGAGTCTGTAGTATCTCAGACCCCACTACTCCTTTACTGGGTTGTATCACAGAGTCTCCGACCCAGAGAGTCGATAGAGGCTGCTTTAGACTGTGGGGGGGTGCCAGGTTGCACGTTCTCCTATGGTGTGATATCTCTGCCACCGCCCCTCCCCCACTGGGTCAAGTCCCAGGGAGTACAGTACTGGGATTTCTCCTCTGTGGCCCGCAATTTGACTCACTGTTCTTGAGTACGCAGATGTAGCTGTAGTGGATTCGGTGAATTCTCTGCTGTTGCCGCCGGTGGCAATATGGCGCCACTGCTACGCCCTCGGCCGTGAGGCTGGCGTATTTCTTCTTGGTTTTGATTTCCACTCTGAATCCCTGCAGCGTGTGCTGAGCTCAGCCACTGGGAGCTTTAGATTTTACCTGCGGCGAGAAATCCCACCTGGCTGTTCCGCAGCGGCTCACCTCGGCTTGCTGTAGCCATTCGGTGAAGTCGCCACTGCCGCCGGCAGTATGGCGCTGCTGCCGCGGTCTCAGGCGTGAGGCTGGTGTATCTCCTCTGTGGCTCTGAGCTCTGTTCTCAGTCCGCTTTCTCTCTGGAGCCTGGTGATTTTTTTGTTTCTCTGGTGATGGTGTTTTCTGGCTATGAAAGGCGCTGATTTTGTGGTAATGGAGATTAGTTGTTAGCGGGGCTCTTAAGCCCCGCTTTTCTCGGTCGCCATCTTCCCCGAAGTCTCAAAATGTGTGTTAATAATTCATCCTAAAACTATGTATAACAGTCCGTTATCTGGTTGATGTCTTGGTACCTAAACTTTTCTCTGTTTGTCATTAATTTCAAGCTGTACAAATAGTTTTTCAAAAAGTTATTAATCCAGCCGGGCATGTTGGCACACGCTTGTAATCCCCGCGCTTGGGAGGTGAAGACAGGAGGATCGCGCAGGTTCGAAGCCAGCCGCACTGGCTTAAGACACCCTGTTTCCAAATAAAAAAGTACAAAATAGGTCTGGGAGTGTAGCCCGGAGGTAGAAGGGCTTCCAGGAACCCCAGTACCACCACCAAAAAAAAAAAAAAAAGTTATTAATCCATAGCAGTAAGGGATGGATCCCTTGAGCAGCAAAGAATACTGTAAGTCAAAATAACTTCTTCATGGTATTACTAAGGATAAAGTAAAGAGAACACTTAGGTGTCTGTAGTTTAAAAATTAAAGGCTAGGCTGGGCATGGGTGGCGCATGCTTGTAATCCCAGGATTTGGAAGGCTGAGACAGGAGGCTGCGAAATCTCACTAAATTGCTGAGGTTGGCCTCAAACCCATGATCCTCTTATCTCAGTAGGCTGCATGTTCAAGCTTCAGCAACTTAGTGAGGCCCTGCACAACTTAATAAGACCATGGTTTAAAAATAAAAGAATAAGCGCTGGGCATGGTGGCGCACGCTTGTAATCCCAGCGCTTGGGAGGCTGAGACAGGAGGATTGCACAGGTTCGAAGCCAGCCTCGGCTACTTAGTGAGGCTCTCTGCAACTTAGTGAAACCCTGGTTCCAAATAAAGTATAAAAATAGGTCTGGGAGTATAGCCCGGAGGTAGAAAGCCCCTGGGTTTCACCCCCAGTACCACAAAAAATAAATAAATAAAAATAAAAATAAAACAATAAAATAGGTTTAGTTCAGAGATAGAATGCCAGTGGGTTCAATCCCCAGTACTACAAAAATAAATACACATATAAATACCAAATTATGACAGAACAGAAAAGAAAAATGTGGGGGTGCATAAGAAAATATAGCAGAAATGTCCTAAAGTACAAAGGGAAACTGTCCGTGATGGAGAGGCTATGCGTGGACATCGTTTCTGCATACATGGTTACTCATTCCCATTACAAGAAAAAAAATAAGTTATATAGTCGTCTTATTAAAACTGAACGGTGGTCATCTGGACCTTGTGGCAGACGCCTATAATCTGGGACTGGAGGCTTGCAGGTTCGAGGTCAGCCTCAGCAACATAGCGAGACCCTGTTTCCAAATAAAAAATTAAAAAGGACTGGGGGTGTAGCTCGGAGGTAGACCCACCCCTCCAGGTTTAATCCCCAGTAAAACACACACACACACACACACACACACACACACACACACACACACACACAGTGTGCAGTGTCTTCTGAATAGATGAACAACGCTAGGAGGTTAAGTCACAAAAAACTTATGACACCAAAAAAAAGACGCAGTCAAGGGGCTCAGAAGTTTTCGGAACTCTAAGAGACCCTGGGCAGCACGGACCTGACGGCCAGCGGGCGGAGACCACCCCTCACGCCGCCGTGCACACGCAGCGCGGGCCGCGCCCACCCACTCACTGCAGCCCCGTCCTGGACCCAGCCCCGGCTCTGCTGCGCCCGATGAGCGCGCGAGGACCCCTGACCCCCTTCGCGACCCTTACTCGGCATCGCTGCTCGCAGACGTGTAGGAGCCCGAGTCGCTGGCCCCGGCTTCGCCATCGCCGTCCTCCTCTCTGCGGGACGCACCGTCTCCCGCGTCCGGGCTCCGAGGCGAGCGGCTGCCAGCCGGAGACGCCATGATCAAGGGCGCAGCAGCCATCACTAGCGAGTCACACTCCGCCGCCGCCGCCCGCCGGGGCCGCCATGATGCCGCCACGGAGGACTGGGCGGAGTCACGTGATCGCGGGCTTGTCTGTGATTGGCTCAGCGCGCGTTGCCAGGGAGACGGGAAGCGTCCCAGAGGCGGGGAAGCAGGAGGGGAGGCGAGGGGAAATTTGTCTGAAGATCTCAGCTACAGCGATGCGGGAGCAAAAACTTAAGCGCTTTCTCTCCTCTTTCGTTCTCTTACGTCCTCCCTTCGGAGCTGCGTAACTTAGGACACCAGGATTTCCACTTTTTCTTCCAGCGCTGGATAGCTTCCAGTTTGACCTCCTGTCCCCCACCCCCCCCTTTTTTTTTTTTCTGTACTTTTCCTTAGAGGTAAATATCCTCTATCTTTCCTTTGGGACTCTGCATCCCTGCCAGGACATAAATACTTTGTTTTAGCTTGTTTGGGTATTGAAGAGTAATCCCAGACTACACCCCTAGCTAGCCCTTTCATTTTTTAATTTTGAAACAGGGTCTCACTAAACTGCGGAGGCTGGCCTTGAACCCACGATCCTGCCAAGTGCTGAAGGCAGGCACCACCATGCACACCCAGCCACCACACAGCAGGCTGCAGGGATCACTCTGAATACATCGACTATTTCTTTTTCTTTTCTTTTCGGTACTGGGGATGCAACCCAGGGTCATTCTACCTCCGAGCTACACCCCCAGCCCCATTTTTTAGTCTTTTTATTTTTTTGAAACAGGTCTCACTGAGATGGGAAGGGCTTCCCTAAGTAGCTGAGGCTGTCTGCGAACCTTGATACTGTGCTCTCTGCCTCCCTAATGCTGGGATTACAAGCGTGGGCCGCTACGCCCGGCATACGTGGACTATTTCTAAATGTATATGTATGTACCATGTCAAACATTACAGTTCTCCCGAGCAGATATCGTGGAGTGCTTAGAACAGGTGCCACTGTTGTGAAGTTAACTTCATATTCCTTCTCTAACAGGATTTTAAACTGATAAGAACAGACACTAAACTTGATCTTAGCCAGAAGGCTGAGAAGCGATTACACAGAAGTGTTCTCGTCTCTCACTGAAACTGAAAGTGTAAACAGGTACACTCCCCCATCTTGTAAATACCGACATCAAGTAGTGTTTGTAGGTACAAAACAATGGCTAGCACTGGTTGTAAGCCATTGCTCAAATTATGTACTTGCCCTGTTTTTATATCATGCTAAGTATTCACATGAAACTTAGTTGATATTTTCTCCATATAAAAATATGGACACCGAGGCTTGGAGAGTGTGCAAGTCAGAATTGTTGTATCTATAATCTAAAACGATTGTCCGCATAACTAGAAGAAAGAAGATTTATTCTCTTAAAGGTTTGGCGTCTGTCCATGTGAGGCTGGGAACCCAGAGTCTCAAGACATGGTGGCAGGAGGCAGAGAGAGGAAGAGTACACGGGCTGTGCTCCTCACATTATGGAAGCTGGAAGAGAGGGAGGGAGGGGAGGAGCCATTTATGTAACCCCCAAGGTCTCACTCCCAGCCTCACACCTCTAGCCATACCCCACTGGGCTGGATCACCACCTGCTGGGATTACACTTCTCAAGACTCTATGATATCAGCTGCAGACACCAATTTATGAGCTCTCCAAGGGGCTATTCTGTATCTACTCAACACATCTCATCAATGGCTACATGGCTAGCAGGAAAAAGAAAAAGAAAGAAAGCCAAGGAGTCTTTACACTTGTTAGATTTTCTCCTCAGGACTTAGTACAGTACTTCCCTCTCAGTTAACTGAGGTCAGTCAAGGTCAGAAGATACTGGAAGAAGCTTCAGAAGTGGACACTCCGCGTGTTTTGAGTTGTATGCTGCTCTGAGTAGAAGAATGATACCCTTTCAGGCCAGCTGCATCTCATCGGGGGCATGAGTCTTCTCTGTCCCATGTGTGTACACTGTATGTGTACCCGCCCATTATTCAGTTCATAGCTGGGTTATAAGGTAGGCGGTCATGGTGTTGTCCACTAGGAAGGTCAGCAGCAGGGTAACGCCAGGACACAGAGCCTAAATAAGTCACCTTGCGTCATGGCCTCACTTTTTTCTAGAATAAAACCACAGATGGTGTGCTTTTCCTTCTGCTGACACACCACACCTGACACAGAAGATTTCTGTGACCTCTAAATGTGTGGGATTTCTCCCCGTCAGCACAAAAGCAGGCGATCCTGCAACTGCAGACGGCAGCTGGGCGTCCTCTGATCTAATTCAGTGTCAGGTCCAAAGGCTGAGGGCCCGGTCCCCAAGACTGCGCCCCAACCTGTATTTATTTTTTTATACTGGAGATTGAACCCAGGGCCAATCTACTTTTAAGCCACACCCACAGCCCACCTTTAAAATTTTTTTTATGTTGAAACAGAGTTTCAGGACGTTACAGAGGCTGGCCTTGAACCTGCAAGCCTCCTTCTCAGACTCCCAGTTCTGGGATTACAGGTGTGTACCACCATACCTGCTCACCTCCCCACACACACTTTAAATGGCATTTGCAAGCCCCAGGTTCATTTTACCTGTGCGTCTGACTGACCAGCTATAAACTAGGGTTCCCACAAATCCCTCCTCAGGTTAATTAACTTGCTAAGTGGCTCACAGAACTTGGATATATATTCACTGGTTTACTGTACAGCATAGTACAAAGGCTGCAGATGAAGCAAGGCATGGGGCAAGGTACTGGAGCAGGGGCAGAGCTCTCAGGGCCTCCGGGCGGGCCACCTCCACGAACTCCATGGGCCCAGCTACTTGGAAGCTCCCCTTTGGGTTTTTATGGAAACTCGTTTGCATAAGAATGATCGCTAATAGACTGGATGGGGAAACCCAGCGGTGCCAGTCTGTGTAGATTCTTCAGCATTTTTTCCTACCAAGTATGGGCAGGACCTCTCTGTAATACATATTTTATAACCTCCTATTAGATGAGGAAATCAGAAATTTATTTATAGCCAGCTCCAAGACAGAAAGGTTGGGAAGATTAGAGTTTTTAAGACTGCCTTGGGAAGGGAGTTCTAAGCTAGGAAGTAGAGCTGGCATAGTGGAGCATGCCTGTAATCCCAGTACTTGGGAGGCTGAGACAGGAGGGTCGCAGGTTCAAGAACAGTTTCAGCAAGTAGCGAGGCTTTCATCAACCTAGGGAGACCACACTTTATAAAAAAAATTTTTAAATAGGACTGAGAATGTAGCTCGAAGGTAGAATGTCCCTGGGTTCAATCCCCAGTGCCAAAAAAAAAAAAGGACTGTGGACAAAAACCAAATATGTATTTCATAGAATCACAGGCATTGTGCCATCCCATACTGAGTATATTACAATAAGATATTTGAGAGACAGAGAACAATCCCATTCATATAATATTGATCACAATTATTATAACTGTCCTTTTTATTATTGTTGCTGTTAATTTCTTACTGTGCCTAATCCATAAATTAAACTTTCATTGGTATATATAAATAGTAAAAAACATAACATATATAGATTGAGCAGCCCTAATCTATGAATCAAGAAGTCCAAGATCCTCCAAAATTCCTAATTTTCTGAGCACCAACAGGACACTGCAAGTGGAAAATTCCACAGCTGACCTCATTGATAGGTCACAGTCAAAACACAGGTAGACTGAAGATAGTGGATAAAATTTCATTCAGACCCTGTGTATAAAATATATGTGAAACTTTTTTTTTTTGGTACTGGGGATGGAACTTAGGGGCTTTCTACCTTTGGGCTATACTTTAAGATATACTTTATTTTTTTTGGAAACAGGGTCTCACTAAGTTGTTGAGAGCCTCACTAATTTGCTGAGGCTGTCCAAGAACCTGTGATCCTCCTGTCTCAGCCTCCCAAGTACTGGGATTACAAGCGTGCGCCACCATGCCCAGCAAACATTCAGATTTTCAGGCCCTGCTCACATCAACAGAATCCGAAGCTCCTGAGGAGAGGCCTGAAAATCTAATACTAAAATAAAAAATCTTAAATAAGTTTCCCCATTGGTTCTGCAAGCTTGGGAAACACTGCTCTAATCTTTCCCTCAGTTCTGCTGCGTAAGGAGCCTAGTGGCGTCGTCCTGAACAGGCTGACCCTCTTCCTTGTCCTGAATGTGAGTCTGGCAGGCCTCTATGTGCTTCAGAATCCACCATCTACACAGCCTCCAGCAAGCTGGCTCTCCAAACTTCTTTCTTATTTGCAAATGGCACCTATGTCACAGGACTGTTGAGAATCCAATGAAGGAATCCTAATACAGAGCCCGGTGCTGTGCATACGCTTGTAATCTCGGTACTTGGGAGGCTAAAACAGGAGGATACGGGTTGCTGAGGCCAGCCTCAGCAACTTAGCAAGAGCGTCAGCAACTTAGTGAGACTCTGTTTCAAGATAAAAAGAGCTGGAGTGTAGCTCAGAGGTGGAATGCCCCTGGGTTTAGTCCCCAATACCCAACATACCAAAGACCAAATAAAACCACCTGCCTGGTTAACACGAAGTGTCAATAAAACTTAGCTGTTGTTTTTTCTTTACAGAGATGGAACTCAGGCTACCTCCAAGCTATATCCCCAGCCCTAATTTTTATTCTTTATTTTGAAACAGGGTCTCACTGAGTTGCAAAGGGCCTCACTAAGTAGCCGAGGCTGTCCGCCAACCATGATCCTCCTGTCTCCGCCTCCCAAACGCTGGGATTACAAGTGTGTGCCACCACGCCTGGCAAAACTTAGCTATTTTATATCAATTCCATACTTCTCTCACCATGCAGTGATACTTCTACATTTTCCTTCAAGACCCAGTTCAAGCAGCTCCTTTCAAAACAGCCCTTCCTATTAATACTCAATGCCCGTATGTGTATTGGAGAGAACGAGGAAAGGAAAAGAAGATGCCTTCAAAGAGTGAGGAAAACACTCTTTGTCTGTTTCATGACCAGCAATCACAAATAGACTTCAAAGATTTAGACTGGGGCCAGGCGTGGTGGCGCACGCTTGTAATCCCTGCGCTTGGGAGGCAGAGACAGGAGGATCGCGCAGGTTCGAAGCCAGCCGCCCGCGCTGGCTTAGGAGACCCTGTTTCCAAATAAAAATGTAAAACTAGGTCTGGGAATGTAGCCCGGGGGTAGAAGGGATTCCAGGAACCCCAGTACCACACACACAAAAATATTTTGACTGGGTACAGTCTTATTTTCTGTTTTCAGCTACACAAATGGCCACTTTCTTCTGAGGCCCAACGATGTTTAGTTTAAGACATATGATACATGAGAACCTTATTCTGTAGATTACCATCTCAACCTGGCAAAATACAATTCGGACATAAAATACACCAGATAAGAACACAATTAAATATTTAGTATCTTTAGCAGGTTCAAGAGCTCTTCTCTAGGAGGAAGATAAGCTAGCAATGTACAGCAAGACAGGGCCATAGCAGGTCATATTCATTAAAAACTTTAAGCCACAAGGTAAAGATTCATATAATAGAGTTCTAGTAACTAATATTGTCTTAATCGTGAACACAGAGCTAATACTTTATGAACTATATGGTAATACTGACAACCAAAATTATTTTTAAAACACGAATAAATAATTTCATAGATGAGTAAGATATGATTTTAAAAATTGATACTTATAGAATTTTTGAAATTTAAGATAGAGTCATAATATGTCAAACAAGCATCAGCAATGCAGAACTTACGGAATGAAGGATGATCTAAAACACTCATTTCCTACAAAAAATTGAATCACTTGTTAAAATATATGGAGCTGGTATAAGATCATAGGGTCAAGGTTTAAATAATAATGGAATATGAGTGAGGATCCAGAAGTGGGCATAAAAGTAATTAAAGTGAATGACAGGATGCACAAGTCCCCAAACCCAATGCATCCATCTGTATTTACAGACCATAACAACTTTGATAGCATGCTCCACTGCCACAGACCAGGAGCTGCCACTCAGAGGAAAGGCCCCCTTAAAGCCTGGAGGCCATTGGACCCGAAATTGCCGATGAGATAATGGTTGAACTCTAATGTTTTATACCTTAAAAAAGACAGTAGGGCATGCTTTATGCCCTATTTTTAAAAACTTCTGATTTTGTTATGACTTATTTTAGCTTTTACTTTTATTAGCACTTAAAGAGAATATAATAGGAAAGGCATACTTACTGGGATACACCGTTTCCCAGAAAGCTCTCTTTGCGATGTTTTGACTATTCTATTTTCACAATTGGCAATAATAGGAAATTTGGATCATCAAACATTTTCAGAGTAAATTCACCTGTTCACTCTCTCTCTGAAGGCTTAGGTGTCAGAGACCAGAACTCTCGCACCAGCGCCATTTATTAGCCAGTAGACCTTGGACACAGACTGAGAAGACTTCTCAGACTGAGGAGCCTTCTCAGAACCTTTAAGGATAGCTGTCTTTGTGTTCTGACTTTTAAAAATAGTTACTAAAAAATAAAATAAAATAAAAATAAAAATAGTTACTAGATGAAGAAGGTGATATTCTAGATGAGCAAATAAGGAGACCTAACTGAGGGGATGGGAGGGGAAGAGGGAAATTCTCTAATGTTCATGATGTACATTCACAAACATATCAATAAAATCACTAAGCCAAACATGAGAAGGAGGGAGGGGGAGGGAATGAGGCGGGAATTGGGTGATGTGTGCATGTGTGCCTCCACCATCTTGTACTCCATTAACATGTATGCCTACAATGCACCAATGAAAATTTTAAAAAATACTATCACAGTCCCACTACATTTGAGAAAACCTTAGTTTTATAGAGCACTTTTGTGTAATCAGATATCTATACTACTATATCAGGAGTTACATATTACCTCCTGTAGTATAAAGATGACAGAAAGAACAGGAAAATACAGACAAGTTAAAAGCCTTGCCAAGTTGCATAACTAGTATATCACAGAAGTAGGACTCTAAGTCGGGTTTGGTGGTGCATGCCTGTAATATAAGTACTTGGGAGGCTGAGGCAGGAGGATCACAGGTTCGCGGCCAGTCTCAGCAATTTAATGAGACGCTGTTTCAAAATAAAATATATAGGGATTGAGGTATAGCTCAGAGGTAGAACACCCCTAGGACCAATCCCTAGTAACACACACACACACACACACACACACACACACACACACACACACTTCAAGGGAATAGATAAATTGCAAAAGCGTAGTGTACAAATTAAAAAAATCTTTGCAAAATACTAATGAGTGCTAGCTTGATGATTATACTTCTTATAATCAAGATGACACAAAAATTCTAACTTACTTCATTATAGCAGAAATGCCAGTGAAGAAGCTTCTCTTGATTCAGACAGTCGGAACACTTTTCCAAAAACCAAAATAGCTAAATTTTTATTTTGTTTAAAATTTTTTTTTGCTGAGCAATCATGATTTTAGTATTGACATTTGGAAGTTAACACCTCAGGCAGGCAAAAGTTTGTAACTTTACATCAATTTTGGTTTGGCTGAAGTATCTTTCTCAAAAGCTTAGCAATTTAATGCTCTGCAGTCTGAAAGCCATATTAGCAATGGAAAATATAAAAGTAATTAAGAAAATGCTCAGGAGACTTATCCTTTAAAACAAAATACAAAAGTAAGACAGAACAGTCTGCAATTTTGTCTGTCAATGCATTTTCTATGGCCCAAGGTCACTGGTCTATTTAATTGCCAATGTTTGTGAATAACTTAAAAGGATGTTTTAAAAGGAAGACTTTTAAATTTAAAATGAAAATGTTACAAAACTAATTTTAAAAATAGGACATCTCTGGTCTAGTTCCTGGGAACTAAGATACTGGATGAGCATGATTCAAACTTTATCTGATCTCTCTAATTTTTATTATGCCTAAACAAATCTTTATATATGAAAGCAAGAGACACTGGATTAAACATGAATGCGTATGAAAATTGTGTCATCAAATGAAAGAGAAAATGTCTATGGAGGTCTCAAATTTTCAGTGTGTTTAAAAATAATAATCACTAATAAAATAATGCATTATAAAGCAAAAATAGTTTCATAGCCTGTTAAAAACAAATCACTGTGATCCCTGACTGGGACACACTGATGGTTTCAGGTTCCATGGGTCCCTGCGGCTTATGGGAGCAGTTATTTGTAACTCAGACGAAGTAGCTTCTCATTCTAATACTGAACAGGTTTGTTCTAGAAGTACTCTGCTGCTAACTTCCAGAAACCGTCATCTCCTGTCATCTCCCGTCTGTCTGTCTGTCTGTCTGTCTTAATGACTATAAACATATTCTTTCCCCCTGAGTCATTCAGACAGGTTGATGCTTTGGGTCTGAAACTCCTGTCCTGTTAATCAGTTTGGAATGTATTGACACCTGTCATTTAAAACGCCCAGAAATTCTGCTGCACCGGTTTTGAGCATTTAAAACACACGTCCCACCTGCTCTACCAAAACTGCTAAGTTAAGAGTTTCTAGTTAATGCTTTTGGGGGTTGTACCTGGACTGTGCTTCTGTCAAATGCCAGGGGAATTATCTTTGGGAATTTAGCAGAATACTCTTAGCTGCTCAGTTGACGATATTTTACCTCATACAGCAGTAACTCTTTTGACGGGTGGGGAGTAGGGTGGAGGAAACCAACGTTAGAAAATTGCAAGTTTCAGAAGACAGCTCTTAAATAGAAGAAACCCAGTTTCTGCCCTGCAGGATTTCTTTCTTTGTACTCACACCCCCAGTGGAACAGGATTTCTGGGCTCATATGGTTTTGCACAGAGACTTAAAAGGGTCACTGGAAACGTTTACAGATGAGAGAACTCACATAAACCTCCCCCTGACAGATATTTACTAAGCGCCATTTACTTTTTCTGGCCACAAATGTATTCGAGAGATATTGCTGCTCTGTTTCTAAAAGGCTTTTTCTTTTTCTTTTCTCGTGTCCTATAGCTAAAGCAGCAACAGCAACTGCCCTGACTTTTCAGCCAGTCGCTCTTAGAAGGACATGGATTCTAAGGACGTTCTCCGCTGTAAAAAATCAGCCTAAGGATGGGTTTTTTAGATGGTCTATTTTGCATAAAGGATAAGGTTTGCATAAAGGATTAAGTTGCGGGCGTTTAATTAATACACTAACAGCTTACGGAAAGTTAGGGCTCTCATCTCCTTCACAGAGGCACTCCTAAATTTCTTTTGTGTAGTGTGAGTGTCTGGACGCGCGCGTGGGAGGGGTTGGGGGTGCAATTAGATGAGCTTAAAAATAAAAAATAAAAAAGGGGCTTTTCCTAATTCCAGTCACAACCAAAGTCCAAACAAACCTCCCCGCGCCTTTTTCCTGGAGGAAGTATCGAGGTGTTTAAAAGACAGCGTCGCTGAAGGGTTCCGTCCCTTCTTTATTAAGAAGATGGGCAATCCCCGCGCGGGCTGGAGCCCCCGCAGCGGGACCCACTGGGTCGCCAGTACCGGATTCTGCAAGGGCTAGAATGCAGGTCTCAGTTCCCTTCGGCAGCAGCGCTGTAGGGGCGAGAATCCCAAGCCAGGCGCTTCCAGCAAGACCCCCCAAAGAAAAGTTGTCCCTCCCCTCGGCCGCACCCCTGGGGGAGCGCGGGGCGGTCTCCCCCAGCGGGCGGGGACTGACCTGTGTAACAGGACGCGCTGCACGGAGTCCAAGTCCTCCAGGTTGCGGGAAGCAGGTTTGGGGATGCTGGACCTGCCGGGCTGAAACATCCCCGCTGCGGGGGCGCGGCCCAGGCGCTGGACAGGTAGCCTGGACCGTGGAGGGGCGCCCAGGTCCTCCCGGAGCGCAAAGTCCTAGGCACCCGCACCGCTCGCCAGGTTCTGTGGGCGTCACTCCCGGCCCCCTGGTCCACGTCTGGGGTCCCCCCCCCCCCCCCGATCCCACGATGCAGGCCCACAGCCAGCGGTCTGGCGCCCCGGGACACCCGGAGCTGCGCTCTCGCCGCCCAGTGCAGGACGCAGCTCCCTCCCAGACAGCGATGGCCGCCGGGGACTCCGCGTCCAGGCGCCGCCCCCAGCCGGGAAGCTGCCACCTGAAGCCGGCAGGGCAGCGGCCGCGCCCCGAGGCCCTGGCTGCTCAGGGAAGGCAGAGACGCGAGCTGTCGGTGGGTTTAAATTCTGTCCGGAGAAGCCAAAGACGTCCACACACACACCGCAGCCTAAACCTAGACGGGTGGCTCGTTCCACCAGTGCCAGGCGGAGTTCCAGACACTGGAAGTGTGCAAGGTGTGTGTGTGTGTGTGTGTGTGTGTGTGTGTGTGTGTGTGTGACAGAGAGAAGGAGGAGGAGGAGGAGGAGGAGGAGGAGGAGGAGGAGGAGGAGGAGGAAAGAAGAAGAGAAGAAAAGGAAGAAGGAGAGGAGAGGAGAAAGAGAAAAAGGAGGAGGAGGGGGAAGAGGAGGAAGAGGAGGAAAGAATAGAAGAAGAGAAGGAGAAGGAGGAGGAGAAAGAGAAGGAGGAGGAGGAGAGGGGAGGAGGAGGAGGAGGAGGAGGAGGAGGAGGAGGAGAAGAAGAAGAAGAAGAAGAAGAAGAAGAGGAGGAGGAGGAGGAGGAGGAGAAGAAGAAGAAGAGGAGGAGGAGGAGGAGGAGGAGGAGGAGGAGGAGGAGGAAAGAAGAAGAGAAGAAAAGGAAGGAGAGGAGAGGAGAAAGAGAAAAAGGAGGAGGAGGGGGAAGAGGAGGAAGAGGAGGAAAGAATAGAAGAAGAGAAGGAGAAGGAGGAGGAGAAAGAGGAGAAGGAGGAGGAGGAAAGGGGAGGAGGAGGAGGAGGAGGAGGAGGAGGAGGAGGAGAAGAAGAAGAAGAAGAAGAAGAAGAAGAAGAAGAGGAGGAGGAGGAGGAGAAAGAGGAGAAGTAAGAGAAGGAGAAGAAGAAGAGGAAGAGGAAGAAGGAGAGGAGAGGAGGAGGAGGAGAAGGGGGAGGAGGAGAAAGAGGAGAAGAGGAAGAGGAGGAGGAGGAGGAGAAGGAGGAGGAGGAGGAGGAGGAGGAGGAGGAGGGAAGGTTAGCTGAGTGTTTCTCTATCAAGGAGAAATGACCCTTGTGTGATTCCCTCCTCTGGCCTTCGTCCAAGTCAGAATCAGTCAGAATGGTAAAGGAAAGAGTAGGGGGAGAAACAATGGAGAAGCTGGGAAACTGTCGTTTTGAACTCCAGAGACCATTGATTATATAGATTACATACTAATTATAAACACTAATAGATTAAAACAAAAACTGTGTGTGTGTGTGTGTGTGTGTGTGTGTGTGTGTGTTACTATGTTAGCCTCCCAAGTACTGGGATTACAAGTGTGCGCCACCACATCCAGCCTACTAAACCATTTAAGCTTGAAGCTCTTAGCAAACATTTAAGAGACAAAGCTGTATATTCAGTCTGTTTTTAACTCTGCAAAAATTAAGAAGGTGGTTGAATGACTATTTACCAAATCTTAAAATGATTACATCTGGACGTAGAATTGTGGGGTTTTTTTCTTTCTTTTTATTGTGGTATTGGGGATTGAATCCAGAGGGTTTCTACTGCCAAGCTACACCTCCAGCCCTTTTTATTTTTATTTTTTTGGAAGCAAATTTGTTTGGAAACAGGGTCTCAGTAGGTGGCTGGAGTCTTGTTACATTGCTGAGGCTGTCCTTGAAATTGTAATCCTCCTGTCTCATCCTCCCAAGTACTTGGATTACAGGCATAGGCCACAATGCCCAGGTGAGAGTGATTTTTATTTCCTTCTTTATATTGTTTTATATTTATTTTTGCAATAAATATGTATTATCCTTAATATTGGGATATATTAAAGTAAATATATAAAAAGAATGATTTGACAAATAGTTGACAATTGAATTCTCCAGGTGAACATTTCCAATTATTATTTAGATTACCATACTGGATGTACATGAGAGACTTGTGAAATATTGTATCATTTAAGGGTACATGAATAGCATGAGTACCCTAGTAGCATTTTTAAAGAAAGCCCATGACCTTTCCAAAGGGGCTGAAATTGGAGAATTACAGCGATACATGCATATCCATGTTCATCGCAGCACAATCCACAATAGCCAAATTATAGAACCAACCTAGGTGCCCATCAACAGATGAATAGATTACAAAATATGGGATATCCACGTAATGGAATTCTACTCAGCAATAAAAAAAGAACAAAATTATGCCATTTGCAGGAAAATGGATAGGCCTGGAAAACATAATGTTAAGTGAGATCAGCCAACACAGAAAGGGAAGGGTCATATGTTTTCTCTAAGAGTTGGAGGTTAGGGCATAATCAGGATACCAGAAGGGCTTCAGGTAATGGAGGAGAAAGCCCAGTAGAGCAAGGGAGGTGGTCTAAGGGAAGGGAGGAGGGGAGAGTGAGCTTCTTGAAGAAATTACCGCCACTGACTTTATGTACACATGTGAGCATATCAATGCCCCTTTCAGCACTCTGTAGGGGGAAGTGGGTCTGGGGAGAGGGCGGGGGTGAGCAGTAAGTACCGTGTGCATGTATGTCACCGTCAACGTGATTTACATTACCATGTGAGACTATCATGCACCAATAAAAGCATATTAAAAATAAAGAAGGCATATTATACATCTTTTGTCTAGGGAATAGCTATATTATAAATCAAACAATTGCTACTGTATTTCAAGATTTTACTTATTTATCTTGTTTGAAACTGTTGGCTAACTTCCTCCTGGCTTTAAAATTTGTGAAGAGCCCATGATGTTATAGATCTCTTTGCGTTTTCATAACAAAGCTAGGTCTACATATTACCATGTTTCCTGCAAGTGAGGTTTACCTGTAGTTATTTGCTGGGAAGAACATATTCCATTGGTTCAGACTTCTACAAAATAAGGACACATACAAGTCCTTCTTACAAGGCACACCCTTGTAATCCCAGCACTTGAGAGGCTCTCAGGAACATCACAAGTTCAAGACCAGCTTCCTCTACTTAGTGAGACCTGTTTCAAAGTAAAAAATAAAACAGAGGGGAGGGGGTGTAGCTCAGAGATAGGATGCCCCTGGGTTCAACAACCGGTACCACAAAATGAATGAATGAATGAATGAACGAACAAATACTAAAAACTCAAAATCGGAGCACAGTAGTTCATATGGGAACTTACCACTAACAGATTCTCACCATATTCAATGTTTGTGCGTTGATTGGACTAACATTCTGATTGTAACCATTTTAACCTTGCTGGTTGTGGTGAGGGGCTTCACGACAGGGCCTGTGCGCAGACCCTGGGAGCAGAATGGCCATTGGCTGACTTCCCGCCAGGAACTGTGGCTTCAGTTCTAAAGCCTGAGGACCTAAATTCTGCCAACAACCTGAATAAGCTTGGAAGATCTCCCCTGCCCTTCTGATAAGAGCTCAGCCCCACTGGTGCCTGTGAGATCCCTATGCAAGGAACTCCTTGAGTCTCACTAGACTTCTGAGACAGTGAATAGGTCTTTTTTTTTGTGGTACTGGGGATTGGACCCAGGGTTATCCTACCTCCTAGCTAAACCCTGAGCCCTATTTGCTATTCTTTTATTTTAAACAGGGTCTCACTAAGTTGCAGAGGGCCCCCCACTAAGTAGATGAGGCTGGCTGTGAACACAGACCCTCCTGTCTCAGTCTCCCAAGTACTGGGGTTACAAGTTTGTGCCACCACGCCCAGTTCTGTGAATAGGTATTTAAGACTGCCAAGTTTGTGGCACTTTTTGATGGAGCGGTCTAAATCCAATACGGAGGGTTTTCAGGGTTAGGTGTGGGCGAATTGTCTGTGGAACAATTCCCACCTAATTGGTCCCTCATTTTCATTATCTGGTTCTTCCTTTTCCTGCTCCCAAACTCTAAAGGTTGAGGTTCTTCCCCCTAAACACATAACTGCCTTGGAATGCCTGAAAGAGACAGAGATTGTCTTAATGCGACTTTTTTTTTTTTTTTTTTTTTTTTTTTTTGGCAGAACTGGGCATGGACCAAGAAGTGCTCCAGAGATGCTGTACCTTTGTCAATTTTCTTTTACATTTTGTCACTTTTCAATTATATGTTGGACCTGTCAAGGTCCAAATATAATTAATGACACAGTGGTAGAAATAAGGGTGATGTGTTTCCATAATTAATTAAGCAAATGAAAGGAAACCTAAAAGGAATGAAGGTTGCACAGAAAGTGTTATTTGTTAGGGAGATAAATGGGATTTACGATGTCCGAGCAAGTGCTTTCTATGGGGAAAAGAAACACAGTTTATTTAAGCTTATCACATCTGGCTCAAGTATTTTTTGGGGAGAGATTCATATGACTGAGAACCCTCAGAGACAAAAGATGTAACTTAGCATTCAAAAAGCTTTTCATCAATGGTATAATGGGAGGAGGAGATGCAAGGTTGGTGGGGGAAGGTAGACAATTTAAAATGTGTAAAAGCTAATATTAGAGACCTAAAAT